>NC_053130.1:27990062-28347562 GCF_010015445.1 Perca fluviatilis | reverse complement strand
CTGGTTAAGGGGAAGCATTGCCATTGCATTATTCATTGTAAATACTTTTATTGTGAGGGAAGACATGCTAGCTATAGGCCTGGGCAGAGTTAGGGCCCGATCAGACCGAGCGTGTTTGCAGGTTGCAAAATGCGAGGAGCGCCGCACTGCTTTTGTTGAAGCAGTCCCGGTTGTTGTTCTTGCCAGGCAACCACCAAATCAACCCGTCCTCAGCTGAAGGTTATTTTGCTGTGAAGTTAATTAAGCCAGGCGGTGTTCCACTTCCGAGTTAGAAGTTGTTTCCCGCCCCCCCCCCAAACTGTGTTGACAGCACAAAGTCCACATGACGGACGTGACAAATAAACATCTGAATTTAGCTCACTGACATTTTAAAGAATTGTATCTCTCCACGTGGGGAGATCGGTGATCCCCACCAACAGGTTTCTCGGCGTCTCCGTGACGAAAACACTCCGACAAACTCTTACCTTGTCTAGACTGAAGAGGTTGAGGAGCTGGTCGGTGCCCATGCTCTGCAGGCTGGCGTTGTCTTGGCTGATGACCGTGTTGGCGATGCTCATCTTGAACTTCTGCAGCCCCATGATCTTCTCCTCCAGTGTGCCCCGTGTGATCAGCCGGTACACGTTCACAACCCGTTTCTGCCCGAGACAAACCCAATGATGAAGGTTAACTGAACGTATCAGAAGTAGCGCCCTTTATATAGAGAGAGAGTGTGGCCAACTAGGGAATCGAATGTTCTGAGCTATCCCGTTATGCGATTGGTTCCGAGGTGGTCACGTGTTTCGTGGACCCCATGTTTGATACCAACGTTCATCTGATTCCCATTGACATAGTGGAATATTGGAATAGACTGGATTGGATATAGATTGGAATAGTGGAAAAATTTAATAAAATTATTTAGTTTAACAAACTCTGAGTCTAACCCTGATGTTAGAGTTGATTTACCCTGAGATGGGAAACTGAGTTTTCGGTTCCAGAACAGCTGATATGAGTTGGTTCAATCAACTCCGTATGTTCACGCACGTGCACCACCACAATAAAAAGGCAGTCTGAATGGAGCCATGATACTACGATTCACCATGGTAACAACCACAAACAAACGGGTCGGTGGAAATACTCATGCGCACAAACGGCGAGTTTCAACATGCATTTCGTTAAAAAAGCAAGACAGCGGTTGCTGCTGCAACAGAGAGGTGTGGGAGAAAATTGCTGCTTGAGTCAATGCATAAGCATTAACAGTGTATTCATTTCATATTTAAATCACAGTTAACTTATAATATTACTGGTGAAAACTGGAATTGTATTACACCTATAAATTTTCTTTTGGGTGCAATCCTGCAGGCGAAAAAGTAAGCTACTATTAATCCCATTCTGAGGCTGCAGCACCATGATCATTAACAGAACTATAATTTATAAATCACTTATTTCTTCTTAATGGCTCTCACTGGTTTATGTCCAGGGAACACTACAAAAAAAAAAAAACGTTTCAGAGCGAGTCAGACTTTTCTGACGGCTCTACATACAGTGGCTTTACTATTACAGTATGATCTGCATCACCAATAAAGAAAACTGCGGTTTGCAAAAAACGTAATGAGACACAGAATCTGCTGGGATGTTAAAGCCTGTCCACGATGGTGGATGTTAGTGATATGAGGACGGATAAGGTATCTACATATCTGATGGACTGTGATAAAAAATACCTCTCAAATGGGTTATGTGGAAATGAAACTACATTTAGTCGGGACTCAATATCATCTCCCGACGTAAACTCTCCGTGAATTAAAACAGCTTTTTCAACGACGGGATCGTCGACAAAAGGACATGAGACGTTTGAGAAAAAAAAAACATTTTATAATCTGCCTAACAATAAGTTTTTTCTTTTTTATTCATGCAGATAAACTGCATTAAAATGTGCCCGATACAGACTGAATGAATGAAGAAATAGGAGGAGACAGAGAAACTCGAGGTTTCTTGAAGAAAACCTGCTCCCGACCAGGTTAGGTTCACAGACTCAGTTACCATAGTAACTGACACTGAGGTTAAGTTACCCATCTTTCTGAAACCGAAAACCCAGAGATTCCCTCATCTCAGGGTTAACCAACTCAGTTTTCACTAAACCTGCTTTCTGGAACGGACCCCAGGTGTCTTTATTAGGTTCATAATAATATTGGAGGGAAAGTGAAACAGCTTGGACGGGGATGTTGTTCGGCTTTTCACATGTTTAGACAGCTAGCTAATGCTACACCGACATTTGCTAACGTTAGCACAACAGTGTTACTAGCCTGCTAGCTAGGTAAATATTACAACTGCCTTCGGAGTTTCCTATATCTACATCCACATTGTCAACATAAGACCTGTAGCGTTCGTACTCCTTTTGTACCATCATTTTATTGAATGAAATATTGAGCTTTGCTCCTCTGAGATGGGTGGGTTTTTGTTACGTTACACACAAAGCTAGCTATAGTTAGCCTGTATGCTAGCGGACATTAGAAAGGTAAACACTGCTCAGAGACTTATTAGGAGACGTGGTCACTCACTACAATGGGCTTTTTCTTTTTTTTTAGAGGCTCATTTACAATACAGAAGGTAAATATACACTGGAATATTTCCGTAAGGGCCTTTTACATATTGACAAATGTCGATAATATGTATATGCCCGTTTATAGTGAAAATAAGCAATTTATTTCAAGATAGCATATTCGCCCCATTGTCTACACTGTAGAGTCATCAGACGTTGGTATCCAATATGGCGCCCATGATTTGAGTTGGCCACACTATATAAAAAGGCTGCTGATCAGAAGTGTAGGACAGCGCCTCCCTGCCAATTTTATTTCACTGGGGTCATTTTGCATCACTGGTTTCAGACAAGAGCAGCAGTGTAACACTATCCAAGGCTGCTCAAAAGGCCGTATTTAATAATGCAGCAAGGAAACCGATCAGTCACATCTTACTTTGGGTGCCACAGGAGCTTTTTGGATTCAGTATCATCTTCATCGTAATGCAACTAGAATTTCTCAAAGCAGATGATGATCCATATGTTATTGGTATTTGGTCTATATGGTTTACAAAAAGCACAGGCCCACGACATGGCATATGTAGCTGCGTGTGGCCTGTATTCATCGGTGTACCTGTCCTATCCTATGGGCACGATCCATGGCCTGGAGGTCCCTCATGGGGTTCCAGTCATGTTCCACGAACACCACGGTGTCTGCACCCGTCAGGTTCAGACCTAGACCCCCGACATGGGTGGTCAGCAGCAGCACGTCAATGGATGGGTCATTGTTAAACCTGAGATTCAGAGAGAACAAAGTCATGGAGAAGAATGGGACTGAGCTCACATTCACAATAACAGGCAACACACAGTGGAGATCTGAATAAATCCCCACCCACTCACCTGGAAACGATAGAGTGGCGCAGGCCCGCCGGCACACCCCCGTCCAGCCTCAGGTAGGTGACAGAGGGCAGTTTGGGTTTCAGCAGGTCATGCTCCACAATATCCAGCATACTCTTGAGCTGACAGAAAATGAGCACACGATGCTGGGCCACCACGGCCTCGGTGCCCCCCTCTGATCCTCCGCCACCTCCTAGTCCGCAGTCCACCAGCAACTGGAGAACAGAAAACACATCAGAGCTACAGTATGAGTCAGTGGAGAGGCTGACCGTACAGTTTAGTTCAGCAAAACCATGGGCAAACAATCCCGATTGGTCAGGAATGGGTTGACAGGTTTTTTTGTCAGATTTCACCAGGAAATGTGTGACTTTGTTGCCTTCTATCTCCACTCTTATGCAAGCATATTACTTTCATGAAAACCTAATTGGATAAAAGCCACATCATTACGATTATGTAAGACATACTCCAAACTGTGGGCCACACAAGCAGAAGTGATGTGCTGTAGCTGATCTGAAAGCCTTCCCAGCACAATACCTGTTTAAGAGCGGAGAGTTTGGGCGCGTGCTGAAGGTCCCGCAGGCTGGAGTTTTGCCCTGCGAGCTGCTCAGTGATGCGTTTGTACTCTGGATGCTGCGGGGTCAAGACCAAACTTGGGTGGTTGCACAGCTTCCGCAGGTACTGCAGCGCCTGAAAGAATGAAGGCAAATATTGTTGCATGGTTATAATGAGATGCATCTGCAAGAGATGAAGGCATATAGTAAATATTAACAAATTAATGCTTTGATTCCAAACCATGACACATCTGCTCTGTGAAACTAAATCAAACTGCATTTTATGAAATGTTCACTTGCATGCACAGGCCCGCGACGCGATACACAGTGATCGACAGGTGGCGGTAATGAACCAAGACAATGTGCCAAATAAAGCAGGGAAGACGACAAAACAAAAAAGTGCCACAGGACACCCTTAACTAGTGTTTCATAGGTGGTTTATCGTTGATGCCTGTATGAGATGAATAAGTAGAAACCTGTGTACCTGGAAGACATGGCCTGTGGCCTTCAGTTTAGGCTTCTCCTCCTCTTCTGTAGAGGTATTAGAGATGCTGTCCTCCACACTGGCCTTGGCTCGAGACTTTGCAAAGTCTTCATATAACTGAACCTGCAGGTGGTGAGAAAGCATGCAGTGTTAAGAGGGTTGATACATTATCCATTGTTAGTTCTTACGGAAACCAGTCACATAACTTCTAACCTAGAATAATGCAGGCATGCATCCCATTAGCAATGTATTAAACTTATTTGGCTGGCCTATAATATTACTAGCTACTACTTAGTCCATAGAAGACCGTAGAACAAGTATAACATTGCAGATCCCTATAATATACAAATCGCAAGAAAAAGTGCAAAGCTGAGGCACTAAGACAATGTATTTTTCAATGTTTATAAGGACGTATTTGCCTGTGGGTACTGGGACAGCCCATTAGATAATTGTTGGGGGGCACAAGTACCTGTAGAGGACTCAGATTGCAGTAATAGTCCTGAATTATTTTAGGCGGAAGGTCCTGGAGTACATCCTCCTTCATCCTCCTCAGAAGGAAGGGTAGCACCTGCCGATGCAGGGCCTCCATCGCCAAGACACCTGAGAATAAGGAATCAATATTAACCAGTTAATGGCCTAGTCCTATTATTGCTCTGGGATGTTAGGTAAGGCAATATTAAGCTAGAAACTGAGCACGTGAGCAAAGTACGAGTGGGCAGGGAGGATTTTGGATGAGTGTAGAGCGAATTTTTATAGTGGTGCGTCGCCTTATCTCCCTCGCTTAAATTTTTCTCTGGTACTGCTCACACCATGAGTTTGAACCATGCCTGAACATCTGTTACCGCAGCACAGTACATGCAGATGAACAACGCCCGCCCTCCCTCTCCACGCTGCTAGTGCCTGTCATCCGACTGACTTTATGCTTGCGGCGCTCCGGGCATTAAGGGAGGGTGGGTGCCGTTTATCTGATAAATACATTTCTTTTTTGGGATGAGAGGTGAGTGATTTGAGCAGAGTGGGGTGAAAAATGAATGCATTTAGTGGAGCGGCCGGGAGTGGCTTTAATGGGGAAACTGAGGGAAGGAACAGCTCCGTAAGCGAGGAGTGGAAATTCTCACTGCTCACATGCTCTGGTTAGAAAATAAACAATGACACCTGCAATATTTACATACCCGCCTCCTGTTCCCGTGAGGAACTTTTGGCGTCACGGCTGGCCAGGATTGGTTTTCCGTAGCGAGCAGCAAACTGCCGTTCTGTTCCAAGGAAGCCCGGCATGAGGAAGTCAAACAATGACCAGAGCTCCAGGACATTGTTCTACACAGAGTGGAAAAATAGTCATGCTCCGACTAATAAACATGAGGAAAGAAGTACAATTTCAACAGCCAGACTGCTAGGACCTCACCTGAATGGGCGTTCCAGACAAGATGACTCGGAAGTTGGCAGCCAACTGCTTAATGGCTTTGGAAAGTTTGGTTTTTCCATTCTTGATGACATGACCCTCATCAAGGATACAGTAATTAAATTTGATATTTCTAAAACAAAATAAAAAAAAAGTTCATTTTAAAAACTTTGTTTTGGAGCACCTTCCTCCAAAACAGAGATATTAGAATTAGAAGGATTCTCACCTAAAAAAGTCAATGTCATTCCGTACAACATCATAAGAGGCTACTATAAGATTGTGTTTTTTCACTTGGTGCTGCAACCTGGAAAAGTAAATGTTTGTTTAGGATCATGAATGTTGGGTAAATGAGACATGCGTTTGTGTTACATTATGTACTGAACCAACACTGAAAAATGATTTGTTCTCCTGAACAGTTTTATTCCACTGTACTTTTTCCAGTTAGGAAACCTTTAGGACGAGGATATGAATCATTCTCTGTATGCTGACAAGCCTTGTTTTAAAGTCCGACTAAGCTTTACCGCATTCGTTCTGTAGGAGGCCCAGTGTAGTGCAGCGGGTTGAGGTACTCCTTGGTGCAGAATTTTCCCACCTCATCCACCCAGTGGCCAGTCAGTGTGGGAGGACACACCACCAGAGAGGGCAGGGGGCTGCTGTCTGCAGCCTTAGTCTTGGCATATTCCTGTACCCTGAATAGACATCAAACACACACACAATCCTGATTCGAGTTCCTTACATGGCACATCAAAAACATAAAGAGAACGAGTGTTTCAAAGAACAAAGATCAAAACAAGTACGTCAAAACTGGGACTAATCGCTGTTGAAATGGTCAACCCCTGCTTTGTCTATTGTTTTACAGCACAGCATGAGGCAGGCTCATTGAGGTCATAAATTAATAGCATATAGTACAAGACCTTTTCATATTCACAATGTTTTACATAATAGGATAAGAAAATTTTGAAAGGAAATAAACTATTTTTTGCTCATCAAGACATCTCATATTATCTTGTATTTTGTTCAGAAAATAGTTAATTTTATACATTTAGTAGACCGATTCTTTCTGCATTGCCAATTGTTTACATTGACTTAAATAAGAAAAAAAAAAAAAAGAGAGCCTTATTGAACTTACATTATGATTAGGTAGCTCAATCCTTTCTGTGATTTAGTAGTATATTAATACCTGACATTGATTACACCCATAAGCATATAAACAACTGCCTATATGGATTATATATTTGGACACATATTTTACTATTCAAGTGTAAATACAAGTCTTAAAAATGTGCAATTACAAAAAAGGGAACAATCATATGAGTGACGTTGCTTCTGAAAGGTACAATAAACTGTGTCTAGTGACAAAGACCAAAGTCAAACAATAGCAGTAATAGTGCTGTTTGGACTACCTGAGGTAGTGATCTCCTGCCAGAATGCAGATGGACTGCAGTGTCTTGCCGAGGCCCATGTCATCACACAGGATCCCGTGCAGCTTGTATTTGTTCAGGAAGGACAGCCAATTCACTCCGTCCTGCAAGATGACACAAAGACTCACACTGTAGACCTAAAAAGCAGCCCATCCATTGTAACTACTGTTTGTTCAGAGACATTTTCTCCCGAGTCAGTTAAGGTTGATTGGCAGCAGTGTGTTTGACCAATAGCAGTAACAATGGCAGTATAATTTTAATTGGCTTTCTGCACTGCTAAAGAGATGGATGGTTGGTCTCAGCAGAGCAGCCAGCAACTACCATTTCTAGAAGGAATGGTAGTACCCAATCTCAATTTGACCGCTAGAAAAAAAAAAATCTACTCTATCAAGAAAACCATATGTTGTCAGTGCCTCTGGGGTGTGTTTTTTTTTTTTTTTATATTGCCAGCCAGCAGCATTTAAAGCAAATCATCCCTGAATCTGCCAGAATAATGATTAGTTTTCTAGGTGTCCAACAACAACACACAGGTTGGGCATCAATTTAACTTAAATTTAAAGCTCAGATCCTCATCTGGCTCATTAACGAGCAGATAATAGAGGTTGGAAGGAAACACACACCACTGAGTCTTTACTTATTTATTGCACTGACATATGAGGAATCTGAGTAATAGGTTTTATATTTATGCTTTTTAAATATACATTTGCTTTTATATTTATGCCCTTATATTTTAGTAGCATACTGCATCTGTACAGGCATCCGAATATGGTCGGTTACAGTACCTTAGCAGTATGTATGGATGAGCAGTGTGTATGCATTTTTTAAGAATTTGTTCATGTATTTAAGTAGCAGTGGTCCATGAGTTGATGTTTTTCCACATTGTTGGTGTTTTTGCCTGTGGTTTTACTGTCCCACAATGTTTTTTGTTTGGCGTTTTGTCTTTGTTTGGTGTTTTGTCTTTGTGTTGTCCATGCAGCAACTTGCCCTTGTCCAACACAAATGTCTCCCAAGGGATACAAATAAAAGAAACCTTGACCTTGATTTATCTGCTGCTTGAGGAGGTATTGCAGAGACACAGTGGGCACATAAAACGGACACACACCTGCTGGTACTTCCTGAGCTCAGCCTTAATGGGCACAGGGATCTTGTAGTTCTCCAATTTTCTGCTATCTAGTAGTTGCTCTAGGAAACTGCGTTCTCTGGCCTTCTGGCGGATCAGGTCAGCTGACATGGCTGGAGGGTCTGGTATACCTGCCTGGTGGACAACAGGGGGGGTGGGGGGGATAAAAAAAAAAAAAACAGAACACTGGATCATGACATTGTGTTATTAGTCTAATGGTGAGTCAGATTTAGTCTTTTTGCAGAGATTCTTAACTTTGCATAATAAAAAAATGCATTTGTAGCCTTCCGTTCGTGTGCTCCTACCTCAAGGGGCAACAGACGGATGAGTGTAGCAAAGCACTGTGTGGCCATAAAACGAATGCTATCACTGGGGTCACTCATACGGCCCAGCACTGGTACTACGAGCAGCACAATGTAGGGTACAATGTCCACATCAAGCTGCTCCATGACACCTGGAGAGAAGTTAGTCAAGGACAGTACTGTACAGAAATAACACAGCAACTACAAGGTTGATGCTTTAATTAATAATAAGCTTTAAAAGTAGCATTACTGCAAAATATGTGTTATGGAATGCATTTATAGTGTGCCATGCTAAGAAAATTGAATCAAAAAGTTATTTCACAGTGTAAAAGGATACAGGCTAAAGCCTCGATGGCACCCTCCTGTTTGGTGCAGTCCTCAATAGCAGCTAACCAGGGGAGTACACACTCAAGGAAACCGTTCATGGTCTCCAGCATGGCTATCTTACTGAGCACGCCCACACAGCGGGCCGCCATATGACGCACCGCTGTGTACGGGTGCTGCAGGCAAGTGAACAGATGGGGTAGGTGCTCCAGTAGCTATAGGGGGGGAAAAAAATAAATAAATAAATAAGAAATACAAGACAGATTTAATAATTTGCTTACATTAGTAGTTGGTTTAAGATGCCTTAACGAATTTCCGCAGACTTACCAAAGGTTTGAGTTCAGCAGCCATGGCCCCAGCCATGACTTCCAGCACTTGTAGAGAGTTGACCAGTTCCTGAGCTGCAGAGTCTCCCCTCTCAAGCTGGACCAGCCTGTCTAGAACACACAATAGACACAAAGTGAGTCATAGTACCACACTACAAAACATCTTGAACCGTGGCTGATAATGAGTGGATTTACTTAGTGAAATTAAGTGAATTTAATTGATATACACATAAAATGCAACCTGTCTTATAACTGATCGCAGATACTTGCTATGAATTATCATGATGCAACTTCACATACATACAGAGTTTTGCATCTGAAATGCTACAATTTGTAGTCCACTTAGGGCAAAAATGTCTACAGGCCAGTTAAAATGTTAACATACTCAAGTATTTACCCTTTAAGAAATAGCCGTTACAAATGTCTATCCAAGATTCAAATCTGATCAACTCAAACATACCAATGCGTTGATTTTCAGTCACTACTGTCTTCAGTGGTCCCACGGTGTTCTCCCATAAGTATGGCAGAGACTTGGTGAAGTCTGCACCAAAGTGCCTGGCGACAGTTGTAAGGGAGAACTCTGCCCCTCGTCTCTGAATAAGAACTGGCTTCTTGGTCTAAAAAGGGAACATATACAATACAAAAGGTTAAACACAACCTGTTGTGGACATGACCTAAATGTGAGGAAAATGTACTTTAGTTGCCATCTGTACCTCATCATTGTCAGTGCTAATGGTGCTGCCAGGAGGAAGCTCTGTGGTGGGCGCCTTTGGGGCTTTAGGGGCTGGCCCCCTCTTACTGGTAATAGCAAACGCTGCCCTTTGGTGACGGTACAGGGTGATGATGCCTCGGGTTTTGTTGACCATGTGATGCATGCAGTCTCTCTCTAACCCACTGCCTAATGGAGAGAGAAAAATGCTCAGTAGAAGGCAAGAAAGCACTTCTTCATTGTTGACACATGATTATTGGAGGGCTGTGGTTGTACTTTTAATTTTACAAATACAGAAAAATAAGTATTCATAAGTAAGTGGAATGCTTAAAATGCTAATGAAAACCCAATTTTGAAATCCCACTGGTAGCTGACACATTCAGTAAAATTACTGACATCGTTCCCAAGCTTCAACAACTCTTACCTTTGGCATTTTCCAGTGTGGGGGGTACGGGGCAGGCAGAGGAGGGTGTGACTGCAGAGTCCACGCAGGCCGAGGCACAGAGGTTTTTGATGATCTTGGGATTGGGGCACGGCGAGCGTCCAGCACACTGTTGCAGCAGCTTGGCTATAAAGGAAGCAGCATATCCCTGGATCAGGGTGTTCTCCTCCCGCTTGATGGTTTCCATCAGAGGCCTGACCAGTGGGTTGAGCTTCTCGGGAAGAACCTGCAGGTTAATCACTGCACAGGCTGCGAACATGTGGACTCGCAGATGCAGCTGCTGCCATTCTGTGTTGGTCTCCATCGCTGTTACTTGCGCCTGCTGCCGTTTACCGTCCAGTGCCTGCCACTGATTGGACTTGACGTTCAGACCCGCTGTTGACTCTGTAAAGATGGTGGTTACCTAGGGAACAAAAGGGGGGGTGAGTGTCCAGAATGGGAGCGATCTGTTACAGAGCGCAACATCCATTGACCTTTGAAGCTGAGAATCACCTGGGTACCAGACCATTACCAGAGCTGTCAGTTCAAGAAAATAAAACCTGGACAGAAAAAAAAAAAATTACAGCTGGATGATATGGGAAAAAAAACACAATAGTACATAATAGTAGCCAAATACCTTAAAATGTCAGCCTTGAGTGTAAACTACAGTTTTGGGGTCATGTTCCATTATGTTGACAAACATTGGGGGGAAATTAATTATAAAATATCTATTTCAATATATTCTATAAAACCTTAAACATTTAAACGTAAGACTGCCCCGTTTGAAGAGGATTCTTCGGAAACCATGATGCATCTGAAGAATGAAATTGCACGCTTCATACAACCATTAAGTTGGTCTGTTTACATGCCTAGGGTTGGGTACCGTTTGGATTTTTACGATTTCGATGCCGAACCGGTACTTTTAAAACGATTCCTAAACAGATTCTTGAAAAACTGAAAAATGACATAAAATAAAAAGGCTTTTTATGAAGTTTTCTTTTTTTTTAAACTGAGAATTATTTAAATTTAACAATATATTAACGTTTTAAAGTACTTAAATATATTATAAGTAAACCTAACGGTACAGATCCATTTTTGCGACACGACTGTCGGGTGGTGTCGTCACCATGGTGACGTCATATATGGTGACGTCATATAGCCATGGTTGATGCTCCACGCCCCTAACCAGCAGCTGATTGGACGAATGCGTGACGTGGGTGTGGCTACTTGAGAATTTCAACAGAGTGTCATGGCTGCTCGTTGAGAATACGATCTCGTCTTTTACAAAAATAGTTCACCGAAATGGGTTTCTGAAAACATTTTAAGCGAGAAATAGGCCGTGCAGTTGCTGAATATGTCTTCATTTCAGATCAACAAAGGTCAGTTTGAAAGATTTTCGTCTACTTCTACTGGATAGTCGCGTCGCGTTCAACGCGATTCATTTGCATAAAGCTGGGCATCGGCAAGCTTTTTGATGCGCAACATTTTTTCAAATGTAGCGCTGCCTTCCCGGAATGCTTTGCAGGAGCGTTGAAGTCGCTTGACGTCACCCATAGGAATAGAGCGGGGCGCGCCAGAAGCGTCGCACGGACAAGTGGATCTGCACCGTAAGTCACCTAACACTCAACTACAATACTTTAACAAATAACAGTTACACTATTAACAAGTAACAAAAAAATAAATGTTGAGTTGGTACGCCAACCAGCTTCAAACTTTAGCACTTCTTTTGCAGAAAAGTGACCATATTTGCCTTCTCTGGCAAGATAGGACACCTCTCCTGACTTATGGCATGTCCTGCACAGGAGAAAACTCTTTCAGACGGTGTCCAAGAGGTCTGTACACACCCAGGTAGGAGTTTGAAAGGGCAGACAATTTAGGGAGGCTGTCCCGCTTCCCCCACCACCAGACTACAGGCTCTTGCCCTGAACGATAGACTAGCAGAGTAAGTGTAATATGTTTACTAGCGATCACGTGCAGTCAGTGAATGGTTAATATGCTTTCACGTCCGTTTTGGTGAGCCCGGAGGGAAAATATGGCAAAATTAGCCTACATTTACCGGGTTTCGGTACCCAACCCTATACATGCCTGTTCAAAAATCATACATGGTTTGTTTCAGGAGTGACAACCCACCATCAATTGACCTACATTTGATTAATGAAAAGTGTTTTGCTTCATCCAATCAAGGCAAGTTTTCTTATGTGTGGCTGGACCTACCAGTTCATTAGCTTGATCAATAGTGAAAATGCTACAATTGAGGCGGTCTTGCAGGTCTATATTGGCATCAGCCAGCAGTGCAATTAGCTGCTTGCACTCATTCTGCATGCGTGTGAAGGGGATGGCAATCTCATCATAGTACAACTGCTCGGACAGAATGGCCAGAAGACGAGGCTGCACCATGGATGACACCAACTGACAATCCTGAAAGACAGAGATTAAAAAAGTAAATACATGTATTGGACCTCTGAATGCCTGAGTCGGTAATGATCACACTAACTCCAAAAAAGGGTCAAAACACGTTTTCCCACAATTAACAAACTCAGTGTCTGAGCTTTTCACCTTCTGCAGTGCAGCCCACTCGCAAAGCACCAGAGCCACAGCTATGCGCTGCAGGGCAGACTTTGAGTTGAGGTGGAAGAGCAAGAGCTGGCCTAAAGACTCAGCTGGTCGGATCTCCTGAGATGCAGCATTGAGCTGAGGGTCACAGATACACCTACACAGAGCCCCCAGCAATCTGGATTACAGAGACACAAAGAGCAGGGAAAACGCCATCAGAACTGTTGGCATCTTATAAAAACAATTTATCTAGCAATTCAGCTTCCTTTATTGCTTTAGAGAAAGTCACAAGTTCCCCTCAAGATCAGGACTTTTTTTCCTTCCAACGCAACAATCAAAAAAAAAAAAAACTTACTTTGCAGCCATGAGGCGAGAACGGACCACTACATAGTCCCTTGTCACTGGGTCGTCGGTCACCGTCTCTGCACCTGCTATATACTCTTGGACTGTTTCCTTCACCTGATTGGTTCCTTGACGTGCCTTTGCACCAGCCTTATCCTGTTGCATCAACACAACATTAAATTATTACAGTTAGCTTCCTTCTGTCGCTGCATATGTGTGTGCGTGCGTGTCGGTTAAACAGACACCAACCGATCGCACACAGCAGAGGTCTCCTCTGGGTGCCTTGTGCATTGATGTCAGACCCAAATGGGCACCAATGGACGCAGTTATGGCTGGGGGTTACACACCCACGCAGTCCCAGAGGTTCTATGCTGACACCCATAAACCGTCCCAAACAGAAAATAAGAAAGAGGAAATACAGGCAGAGGGCAGGGTCTCTGTCTCTGCAGATACAGACCACCACCACACACTTCTAGTGGGTCATTAAATATTGATTGAGAAGGGATTACTTTTGTATCTTTGTGTGTAAATCTATACATTGTTTAAGAAAAGCCTACACATCCTTTTAAGATCAGTTTTCCTAAATCTTGAATGTAAAATCTTATTCATTTTACTGGCTAAAATGGCTACCAACTAGTAGATATTGTCCTTTGTCCTGGAGCATCAGTTTGCATCTAAAAAAGGACAAACTACTACACACCCTCATACACTATAAATACAGAAGATCAGCTGAGAATACAGTAGAACAATATAACAGTTCTTATTCTTCAGTCTTATCTAGCTACAAATACAAGTGTCCCAACCTTGGAGCGAGCCTTGACTTCCAGCAGCATGTTCAGGTCTATTGGAATGTGTGAGGCCTGCATCATGAGACAGAGCCAGGCGCCCATCCATGGACAGCTGGCTGCTACCACGTACTGCTGTGGGGCCTGAGACAGCAGCTCACTCCACACCTGCCCAGTGACACACATTAACAATATCATAAAAGGTCATCCATGTACAAGAAAAGTGAGAACGTCTGTATTGCTTCCAATATTCAAACGTAGGCCATCTTTGTCTATTACCCTGAGATGAAGTGAGGGTGAGGCAACAAACCTTTTGAATCAGTTCAAGGATTTCCTCATTGCTCTCCAGTATACAGGACTGGAAGATGTACCGCAGCATATCTGGTAGGATGGGGTTGATCCACATCGCACAGCTCTGAAGAATAAAAAATAAAAAACACTGGCTTATTACACATCCCATAGCCAGCATTCAAACTCAACTAAAAAGATTGACAGTAACACTGGCTGTTATGAATGAACAACATGGCAATCTACAGTATGTCGTTGATACTTTGTTAAATCTTCTATAAAGAAGGAGTACTTTGCCAGATATGACATAAAACCCAATTGCGCCAAGTCAGCTTTACCTCCTTAGCTTTAGACAGCAGTGTGAAAAGGGTTTCCAGTGCCGCCCGTCTTACTGATGATATAGTGTGTCTCAAGAACGGCCAAACCCGAGGGACCAGGACTGTTAAGGACTGCTGCATGCTAGAGTGGACAAGAAAGTGTGTCAATATACATACACCGTTAGAAGGGGACATGCAAGATCACCACTTTAGAGTAGGGATGTAATGATAGACTCAAGTGAAATACAGTCACACTTTACACCATTTAGCAGTCAGCATTTTAAACCTGGTTAAGCCAGCTAACTTTACTAGCTAACGGTAGGCTAACGTTACCTGCTATGTTAACTAGCGTCACGCCCTAGGCCGTTTAAAAATTGCATCGAGATTCATTTTTCATCTCAACCGGTTGTAATCTTTATCTTCTATCTAATCTTAAATCAATTTTTCTAACCGATTTACGATACATCCCCACTTTGGAGTAAAAAACAAAATAAATAAAGCCTTGTGACAAAGGTATACACTTAATCCCTGCTTAGCCTTTAAAAGGGCTCATAATGCTTTTTGGCTTTTATTGTGATCGACCTACCTACCTACCTACCTATCATGCACGTTATATAGGTTTACAAAGTGAAAAAGCCCAAAGTCCCCCGACGGGACTTATCATCTTCAACAGAAAACACTGTTCACAAACTGCTCCAAACAGCTCTATCGTAGTTCAGCCTTTACTTCAGAGACAAACGTGCGTCACTTTGTAACACGCGTTATAATGCTCGCCTAGCTGCTAGCGTGGCACACCCTCATACTCTGCTTCTGACTGGCTAGCAGTCTTTACCTAGGTACTGTGCATGTGTGACCACCAACAAAGAAGGAACAGAAGTGAGATGCCTCACTCTGTAGCTAAAAAAACAGAGCGCTCAACACACAGGGTGAAAAGAGGAGCTGCAGCACTGTGCAGTACAACACAAATATGGTATTTAGAAAATTAAACCATATAAACCTATTCTGATATAACCTCTAAATACATGAACCTGAAAATGAGCATAATATGAGAACTTTAAAGAGTCAGTCATTGTCCATCTAATTGTGGGTTTGTAGAAAGTGCACTCATTGGTGGGCGTGCATGGTCTGTCTGTGTGCTTTTATGTAAAGTTCAAATGCAGTTCAGCCAACCTCTTGGCAAAGTGCTGATACGACACTGAACACACAACCAGACGAAATGATTTTGAAGGAGTAGAATTTATTGTGTGAACTTCCGGGAGACTGACCTGCACTGGCGGACCTGCGGGTAGGTGAGCAGCGAGGACAGCAATGTCATGATGCTGTTGGTGGAAGCAGTGAGGTCATCCAGGTCCAAAAGAGCATCCCATAGTGTGTTCACGATGTAGGGTACCTAAGACACACACAGAATTTTACAACTCAATTTAAGTTGAAAAATAACTGCCTACAGTTAAACTTCAACACAGACTGAAACAGCAGATGCATTGTTCAAAAGGCTCTACTATCACATCTCTGACCTTATTGGGCAGTAGCTGTACCAAGCCTTCCACCACAGGGATTAGGGCTGCAGCTGCCACAGCCCTGACATCATCATCTAGGTCCTGTAGGCCTACAGTGATGGCAGGGAGCACCCGGGGCAGTAAAACAGAGATCAGGTCCTGTGAGACGAGAAAACAGACCGATGAAAATCAGCATAGATGTATGGGTATGAGATCAGACAGAATGGCCTTTACAGTGACATCTCTCCACAGGGAGCACATATGCTTCCAGACGCCAAAAATAAATAAAAAGCTTTCTGTCCATACTGTTGTGTTCCCACCTCCACAATTTATATTCATGACCATATGGCGCTCAAATCGAATACACTGTAGAACCTTACTATGCTTATTCCACAGCTGATCATACACACGCAGAACAGGTGGTACCTGTCGGACAGCGAGGGCATACTTGATGCCAAGCAAGCCTCCGTGACGGACCTCCCACTGGTCTTCTTTTAGCAGCGTCAGCAGGACGTCTACTGTCATGGAAACTCCTGTTTCATTCATGTGGCGAAGGGCCACACCGAGTGTCTGGGCACACGTCTCCCTGACAGGAGCCACCACCTTGCAAAAGGAAAGAGATACAGGGTACCTAGTTATACTCAGCAGTTTGCTAATAGCTCTGGATGATAATGTTCTAGTGAGCTGGTGAGCCACCACAAATGAGGTTTGATTACATATGACAATATAGCAAATATCTATAGTCATTACACCAATAGATATTTATAATAGCAGCATTATCTTAAGTCTCAGTGGCAAGTCATGTACTACCCATTGTTCTGTTATTATGTAGGCCTTCCACCAATAAAACCCTACACAAGGTCCATTCACTGAAGAGTTATTCTGGTTGAACTTAAGCTAATATTAGCATTTCTCTGGACTAGATGTCCCAGGGTTTTTCACCAAGCAAAGAATATTAATTCCTGCAGGAATATTTACACTTACAAAAGAAAGAACACAACATGACAACCTAAATACAGTCACATGCAATGCCCCTAAATCTGCTCAACTACCATTAACTCCTCATTATGGTCATTATTACAGCTGTAGGTTGAGTTGTTGTATTGCATTTTACTGGGAGAGAAAAAGTAAAACCCAAATATATTAAAGAGGGTCAAGTAGAAGGTTCTTTTGTCTAGCTTTTAAACTCACTGCTGTTCTACAGTGTTGCCACAGTTATGAGGGGGACAAATACACCTTACACTAAAGCCACTCAGAGCATGGTATTTATCTTAGCAGCAGATAAATACCATGCGTCAAAAGAGTTGGCACACAGTTGTTACATTTAGGAGAGGGAAGTGGGAATGCCAAAACCACTGCCTTATGCAAATATTGTAGCAGACAAAAAAAAAAACACAGACACCTCTCACACAATGAGAACTATAGATCCTATTAATAATGTCAATAAATGCAACTGAAACAAGGCCAATTCCATAACTCCTTAAGAACTTTAGAAACTTCTCGAAAAATATTTGTCAGATACAAATCATACAGTACAACGTAGTGAAATTCAATCTCTGTATTTAACCCATCCTAAGCAGGAGGAGCAGTGGACAGCCACATACAGCGTCTGGGGAGCAACGTGGGTTTCAGTGTCGTGCTCAGGGACACTTTGACACGTGTCCTGAAGAAGCCAGGGATCAAACCGCCAACCTTGTGGTTTAAGGACAGATTCTCGCTACCTCTGAGCCACAGCCACTAAAAGGACCTTTTTCACAGCAGACATTTTGAATTGTTATAGTAGGAAAAGAACAGCTGAAATTGATAACCTTAACGATGGCTCAGTTCAATCCAGTGTCCCAGTAAGCTGTTTCAGTGAGTCAGCATGCACAATACCAGGACCTCTCCTAAGTGGAATGCAGCCATCATTAATGGTTTTGAATACACCTGTGCTTTTCCTACTATGACATGTCAACATGTCTGCCGTGAAAAAGGTCTATTATGAATAACCGTGGCATGAACACATTAAATCCTGTCCTCGTCTTTACTACACGTCTCATGTCTTGCTCGTGTCTCAGCCATGAAAAGGTGGCCAGTAACTTTACAACCTCAGACTTCAGTTGTCCACAAAAACAAGACCTACCTCATCAGACACAAAGTCTCCAAAGCGGTCTAGGGCAAAGACACAGAGCAGCCGGATGACCAGATCCTCTATCCACTCTTGATGCTGCCGCGACATCTAAATCAAAACATCAGACAGCTTGTGTCATGTTTAAGTCTCACAGAAATGTTAAAAAAAGAAACACTTGAGGATAAGGCTCAGATATATACCTGTTCGGCAGTGCTTCCCACCAGTTTCCCGCCCACAGCACCATGGGACTTGATGATTTCTCTAAGACCTGTGCCTGCACCATGACGAATCTGTAAAAAGGACAATAACATTTTACATTTAATTTACACTGGTCACATAAAATTGTGTTTAAAAAAAAAAAAAAAAAAAAAAGGGGAGTTCTTTGGAAGCAGGTTTTTAACCATTTGTTGGCAACCCTTTGTTCACAATTGGATCACAGATTGCATCTTTAACTCAGCCAACCCCCTCATATTCAACTGTATTGTGAACCATCAGCTAAAATTAAGTATCACATTATTGAAAAACGCTTTGTTTTTACCTCCCATGAAGGATTGAAGAGGTCATTGCAGAGCTCCTCACAGAAGCTCTCCAGAGGCCACTCTTGCATCTAAAATACAAAGCAATGAGAGATCAGTTACATCAACAAATGTTTTTAATATTGTCATTCGTACCATATATAGTAATTAATTGGTTCAGGCTAGGACATCTATGAGCTATTGAATAGTTTCTGACTCCTTACCTCCTCTAAAAGACCAGAGTTATCTGGAACGTTGTCGATTAAGACTTTATGCTCAGTTGCCGGTTGCTCAATAACTACATTGGTGGTTTTCCTTCGTTTCTCTTCAGGTTCCCCCTCAAAACTGTCGTTGCTAAAAAAATAAAAATAAAAAAAAAGGGTGGAGGCAACACAAAGTGACTCATTAGAACCAATCAAACTATACTTGTGATAAATGTTCAAATCTGTCAAGATGAAATTGGTCAAATCCCAGAAAATCACAAGTATGTTAAAGCTTTAGTGCGTAACTTTTTGATCTTAATCAACATCCGTTACATTTAAGCCATTGCCAAATGAGTTGCTACCAAGCTAATTAAGACTATCAGCTCCACCACAACTTCTCTGCATTTCTCAGTATGACTATGTTCAGAAGATTGTGGCGTCTGGTGACTTCCGCGCATTGAGGGGGGGTGGGGGTGCGTGATCACACGAGGCTTGTATCATGTGGACGTGCCAACAATTTAGTTGTCATTACTTCAAATTCCTCATGGGGGCGACATAAACTACCACTATAGCTTTAATGCTAAAAATACACATTTGGTTGTATATGAAGAAAAAAAAAAAAAAAAAAAAAAACCCTCAAATATTTCAATAATTTGGAGCCAGTATAATGCTTTCTACCCTGGTCTGTTTTGTTTTAAGATAGAGATGATTATCAAAGTTTCAAGTCAAATATCAAACCGGGCATGTTGCAGGTACACCATAGGCATAATCTTACCTCTTTTCATTTGGATCCACATCTTTGGATCTTTGTTTGGCCACTAGCTTGGCCATCCTCTTAGCCTTATTCTTCTGACGACTGCTCATGCCTGGCCGGAACTCAGAGTCAATCAACTCACTAGCCTGAATGGGCTGAAAACAAAGCAGTGGAGTTAATTATTAATTTTTAAAAAGGGGTTAACTGAACACATGTGCCGTGGTTACACTGGTCTTTTTAAAATGAGACTTTTGTGATCAGATAGGAATTTAGCTGTGTCCGCATACAAGTGTCTACTCTTGACACTTCAATGCGACCCGCCTGATCAGATGGTGATCTGATATATTTCCATGTGGATAGAACGTTGTTGTAAAGGTTGCGGGGCCTGTACGAGTCCCAGCAGAGATAGCTCTCTAATGACTCCGCTAATTCATTCACATTTCATTTCCTACAAATTCTTCACAATAAAAGTCCCATTATTTTAAAGCTTTTATGGCAAAGCAGCAAAACATGGTAATGGTGGGCTTTTAATCACAAATAACTAAACATGGACGTCCTTACAGCTGGAAGCAAGGCCAGGCCACCTTGACATGTGGTATGGCTGATCGGATCCCAATGTAAGCAAGAGCCGATTTCCAAGTTGAGAGAGTTGACAGTTAATGCATCTTGGAATAATAGGATGACAAAAGTCGCATAGAAAAGACAAGTGTAACCAAGGCCATAGATACAGTAGATCATCAAATGCACTACAATGTAGAGAAGATTACAGAATGACTTATTTAATACATTAATTCTCCAGCTCAAAGCATCACAAATCTCCAAGTGGCTCCAAGCTGTTCTTCTAGGCTAACTGCATTCTCCCTCCCTATTCATGCACAAGTCATATTCATTATTTTAGACTACGTAGGAAATCTTGCAGAACAGGTTATCAGTGAAAAAAGCCCAGAACACGATTATTATTATTGGCATGTTTGGCATCTTACATATGGATCAGGAAGAAATATAAGATGTGTATTATATTGTATTACCACACTGAAATACTGACATCCCCTGCCTTCTACCAACTTGAAATGTATGCAGCACCACACAATAGATAGGCACACAAGCCTGGAAGATATGAAGAGCAGACTGGAAACAAAAAAAATAAAAATAAAACACCAAGGTTTGATTCAAAAGAGGCAGAGAAAAGGATGATTCACAACCAAAGAGAAGATGACAGCTGAATCAGTATGAATTAGGGTTGGGCGATGTCCCCTAAATTGGCAGTTGACGATGATATCGTCGTTGGGCCCGTTTTCCTACTACTATGGGCCAACACTTAACATAGAAACGATTAGAGATACATTTAAATGCCCTCTGTAAATGGTGCCCTGCTGGTAGGTTTTACAACATGACCTACTTTCACTTAACTACGGTGCAGTAAAATCAATCAGATGTCCGTGATCTGCGTAACGACAGTACAGTGGGACGTCTGCCTTCAACAGAGCGACAGTAATAACCTAATATACCATCATTACTGAGTTTAAACTACATTCACGGTTATGTTTGCACTGAATAACGTATTCAATAAACAGAAACATAACTCTTGCAGCGCACATGAACAGATGCGCAATATTAGCTCACACATAAAATAGCACCCTCGCGTGAATTAGCCTGTTGCTAACGTACATTCATAAATCCTGCATAACATCGTCCCGTACCTACAGGACCTCAGACGTACTTATTGATGCACGCACACAGACAGTAGTGTCGGCAAACTTAGTCCAATGAGGGGAGAAAGGAAAGTGTGATAGCGCTCCACTTTTAACGCTTTTTTCTCTCACTCGAGACCGCTGTGTCCAACGTTAGAAGGTAGAGCGAGCTACAGCTGACAGGGAGAGAGAGAGAGAGAATGTATCATTACAGCCAATCCAGTCTTTGTGTCTTTGCTAGATTAAGACAGACGCATTTGTCAATTTCCCGTCCAGCGCCCGCAACTAGGATTAGTGTGGGAAGACACATCACGATGGTTGCTCTCCATCGTGATGTCGGGCAGCCATCACAATGGACGATGATATCGTCCATCGGCACAACCCTAGTATGAATGCATTAAAACTTGGCACTGCACAGCTCCACAGCAACAGTCTGTTGTCATTGTGACTCAAGTTATAGCCTACCTCCTTTCACTTAACTTAAAATCAACTTAGCCAGCTAGGTCAGGCCATGACGTAAAGCCACAATATCTCACTACAGGGAAACAGTCAACTGCTGACAGAAGCGGTGACAGCAGGTGCCCACTTCCTGCCACACATTCTGATTATCTTTACCTAGTTTGCAACTTTTTAGTCAGCCCAAGGATACAGCTTGCAGTAAGAGCCTTAGTGAACCAAAGAACATAAAAGTACATGCGCCGAGTTCTGCTGAACCAAAAAGGTAAGAGGTTTAAATGAGACCCACCACATGGTTGTGCGAGCTGGATCCAGCTGTGGCTTTGCTTCCATGGGCTTTAAGCCCGCTGGGTTGGCATGTGTAGTCTAGGTCCTCATCGTTAAACAAATCCTCTGTGTCCATGCCGATAGCAGCGCCCATGTCTAGACCCAACTTCTTCTGAAGAAGCTTTCTCTGGCGGGCAAGACGTTCCTTAGGGTCCATCTCACCTGAGAAAAATAAAATAAAAATCAAGACATCACAGGTTACCACTAGATAGACTGGAGAACAAGTACAATGAGTATGTTCACATGCACACCAATATTCCACTATTATTCAGAATATGACAATATTCCAAATTTGATACAGGTCATGTAAACCGCATATTCCGGTTGGAGATTCTGAATAAGGCCTTTTTTCCTAATAAATGCGCACACATCGCTACGCCAACCTTTTCAGAAGCTGGTTGAAGGAAAAAGAGACACTGCATTTGCACGATCCAATAAGTCCACCACCGCTGGTAAACTTTTGGGAACCCCCCAAATAGTATTTTGCACGGCTACATGTAAACGGGAATATTCACTTTCATTAGCCATGTAAACCGCTAACAACTTAGTCATTGTAGCTGTGTGAGGAATACTGATTATGTGTATGTGAACCACAGAGTGTCATTCGGGAGCTAAATGCAGCTAGTAGGCAAACACAATTAGTGCTAGGGCTGCAAATAAATACAGGAACAGGATCATAAATAGGTCTGAACATCACCCAGAACCTGCTAAATTTAGTAAACTTCAACAGTACAGGTGTCCTTGAACAAGAAATTATATGAGATCACAGACAAGCAACGACTGGTAAAACAGAATGCAGGACTTTGAATGACCATCAAAAGATGAGGATGAGCAGCTTTCCCTATTCAAATTAAATTCAAATTCATGGCCAAGTAGCCTAGTTTGTTGTGTGGCATTTGTGTCTGCGTCAGAATCAACCTGACCTATATTAGCAGTGATGTTGTAGTCCAGTCTCCAACACAAAAGTGTGCGATTTAAGGGATGACAAGTATAGATGACAAATGTTGTTTAGCATTCAAAATTCTTGACAGAATCCCCTTTCCTCAAGTCAAACCGAATAGGTTGGAAAGTACATAAAAATCTCCTAAATAGTTAGTCATACACAAAAAAAAACAAAGCTGTCCAGTGGTCAGTGTCCTAAAAAGACTAGCCAATAACTGAAACCACCCTACTCTTTTCAAATGAGTCACTTTTCCTTTCTACAGGTTACACTCACAAAACAATGTAGCTTTCATAGACTCAAGAGTGGAGGTTATTGCAACAAAACCACAATAAAAACCACAACAAACCAGTTTTGTCATCCTGCAGCTCAAACTCTGCTCCAGCAGATCCCAGCAGAGAGGCCCCATGTTTAAGTAGGCGGGAGATGTCAAAGTGGTAGAAACTCAACCGGTCGCAAGAGGAGTCCTCTGGAGACAAGTCTTCTACAAGATAGAAAAATAGAAGTCTCACAACTGCACATTTGTCCCTCTAACTCCAAAATTAATCTGAGGTCACATTCACACTAACTCCTTTCATCAAGAACAAACTTGTGTTTCCCACCCAACAAGACTGAGCTTATGGATACACAATGGATGGAGCTGGAAATTGAAGTCTTAGATTGTTGAGTTGGCAGGAAAAATAACTTTAAAAAAAAAAAAAAAAAAAGCTTTCAAAAGATGTTTGTACAGAAGAAATGTTACAGTGCCTTCTCTCTGATGCACTCTGTGAGAAGTAATTTCCACACACCCCCACCCACCCACCCACACACCCCCACACCCACACACTTTAATTTGCCCTAAAAATAATACTGGAAAATATTAAATTGAGTGGAAGACATTAATGTTGATTTACATTTGTGATAAAATGAAATAAACTTTCATTCAACGGTAGCTGGGACCAACAATGTTGTGATCAATACAGTCATGTGATGCAGAGAAGACGGATTGCACTGAACAGCAGGGATGGGTAACAAGTAGTGCTGACCGATGAATCGGATTATCCTCGTCACCCAGATATGAACATGTGCAATAAACACGTCGCAAAAGACGACATAAAACACGATGAACGTGAAACTGTATCTAGGGATGTGTACCAAAACCGGGTATTGAACAGGCCACAGGACTAAAAACTCTAGGATTTATCATCACACTGCAGCCTCTCCCCTGCTGAGCTCCTTCACACCCACCCACCCCCTACCCCCGTGTTTGGCAAAAAATAAAAAATAGCAGTAATATCAATTGTCAATTTATACAATACCCCGGGAGTGTGAGGATCTACTGTTGAGGCCATCTTTTCCAGTTCAAAACTAACAGAGCGTACTGTGTGTTTGAACAGCAACACCTGCATGTTATCAGATAGCCCTGTATCCAAATTAGGGCGGATTCTCTTAAATATTATGTGACACTAAGTTCCCTGTGACTACCAGGTTCACTGCCAGGTAAAAGAGCGAGCACACGCACACACAGTATTGTAACTAAATCCAAGGTAAACATTAGTGCTCCGAGTATTTTCATAAACAGCTATGCCAAACTGAAGACACAGATTACTGCAAAATCCAGTGTTTCATTTGGAGTACATGCCTCAGCATTTGACAGGAAAGTTTACCTTCTTTAGGCTTGGGCACAGGGTCCCACTCAGGAATATTCTTCACAATGGCCTCTACAGCCTGGCCTGCTGCTATTCGAGTGTCCCAATTGGGACTCCTTAGGTAGGTCAAGACCTGGTAGTTGACAGAAAATAGATTTAATATACTCAAAATACAACCTAAATTATAACTGTCTCTATAAAGAGAAGGAAAGAGACAAGTAAAACAGCCAGCGCAGAACTGAAAATTTGTCAAGACTTGACAAAAGACTTTGTTGCAGTTGTAAGGTCAGAATCACATACAAAATTCAACCCAGGTACTAATATGGCACAGACAGCTCATTGCCCTACCAGGGAGAATAACACTGTTGTACATTATCAATACTCCGCAAAGTTGACTGCAGGGACAGCCAAATATGCCCTGGTTGAGATTATTTCATGAAGGCTCATGAAAGACAGTTGGGAAAAAGCCATCAAACACACCTTTGATAGAAGGCTATTGAGTTCATGGGGGTGGAGTTTGACCACTTCTCCAAGCTGCTGGGCTGCTGCTTTCCTGGTTACTGGTGTTGTTCCGGTGTCGAGCAGGATAAACAAACGATCAAGTCTAAAGAAAGGGGACGGTAACAAAAATAAATAAAAATAAAAAAAAAACAAGGTCAAAAGAAACCAAAGACAATGCACAGCACTTAACACATGCTGGTTCCTCTTCCCCAATTTTTGGTGCTCTAATATGCAAGGACCATGGTGAGAGGACCAGAATTGAATCATAATCTAAATATTTTATAAATTCTAAACAAAAAAAAAAAAAAAGGGAAATGCTCTCAAGACAACACACTGAAATGTATTTGTATGAATAAAACCACTATGCATCATTAAATTGTTTGGCTTTGAACCAAGGTAACCTGTCTAATGAGCCTGGTCTTTCACTCATTAGCAGTCTATTAATAAAGTGGAGTGGATTAGAGATGTAAGGGGCGTGACCCCAGGTACCACTAATACTTAAACTGAACTACATAGGAGTCGGCTTTGCTATGCAAAAGAGGCCCACTGATACCACGTGGAATTATAATAACAATCACAACGGAAAACGCTTGCCAAGTAAACATCAAAACAATGTTAAGATTAATATTCTAGCATGTTTAGTGACGTTAAAGATGACCTAGAATTTGCAATTTGACATGTTTGCGTCTATCTCGTGTTTGCAAACTGGTTTACATGACATAATTTCACAATCACGTTAACGTTAGTTAATCTGTGAATCCTTAATATTAAATGTGAAATTAATTTTACCTATCATTTCGCACATGCCGTAAAAATGAGTCCCAACTGAGTTATGTGCCCAGCCTGCAAACCCGCGCCACGAATAGTGACTAAGTTACACTGTAACGTTACGCTATGTTAGCATGCTAACGTCGACCGTCGCCATGCCATTCTTTGCCAAATCAAAAGCTAGCAGATAGCAGGTTAGCCAGCTAATTGGTAAGGAAACTCGGGACAGATAAAAAACCGAGTCAGCATAGGCGTAAGACAATCTTACCTTGATACAGCCATGGCCAATTGTTGTATGGCTTTTCAAGCCCCACATTCAACAGGCAACCAATAATTTGAGGCTTTTCCCTCTCTGCTGTTTCACGTTTCCAATGCCGCAGATAACCGTAGCTAGATAAAGTCATTAGCTAGTTAGCAGCTACCGCTAGCTAGCCGAGGCCCAGGCTGTGTGCTTCTGACCACCCCGACTCTGTCTGAGTTCACCACCAATTCATGGCTTCAAAGTTGTCCCTCTTGTCTCTTCTGTATCTTGTCCCACAAAATATCGCCGAGTACCATACGCATATCAATCTATAGCTAAAGTTACCCTTCAGAACTCTTCCCGGATAAATATTTTAACCTAATACGGTGTAAAGAGTTATTTTGTAGCACGTTGAGGGCGACCCAGAAGACTGTTTTTATATGAGGAGCCATCTTGCATTTATTCCTTCCTCCATAGCAGGCGTAAGCTGATTGGCTAGAAGCATCGGGGAAAGCCAATCAAAATGCACGTTAAAAGAGGAAATGAATGGAAAGAAAAAACGAAAAGGGATAGTTTACATGTTTTCCCTCAATAATGTAGATACATTGTTGCATCCTATGTGGCTCTAGTTTATCTTAAACATAAACATGTACCCCTAACTGATTGGCATGTGTTCGTGAGTGCTCATATGCAAGCCAGATACCATTTAACTGCCATTTAGTTCATTTGGTTCTAATATCCTATCAAATTGTTTGAGCTTACAATTTGTTAAATTTAGTCTAATCTTTGTTTGCATTTCACTATATTAATTTGTATTTGCGCACGTTACTTTGAGGCAGTTGAACCCTGAGCTGACCATGGTCCTGAAAAGCCAAAGGTTAAAATCGCCATAGACCTGAGTTAAAGGGATATGCCACCGTGTGTTGAAATAGGGCTTATCACGGTCTCCCCTAGCTGTAGATAGGTGGGCCAACGCATTTTTTGTGCATGCATCGTTTTAGTCCGGTGCAACACTTGGCAGCGCCGCCGCTAGTTAGCTTAGCGTAGTGAATGGAATCCTATGTTGCCGGTTAGCATGTTGTGAGTAAAAGTGAGCCAACAAAAGACAAAAAAATAACCTAATTACTTGCACTGAGACAAAAAATGCGTTGGCCCACCTATCTACAGCCAGGGTAGACCGTGATAAGCCCTATTTCAACAAACGGTGGCGTATTCCTTTAAGAATGGCAAAGAATAGTGTTTTTGCCAAAACACCATTCAAGTGACATTCAGCAATAAAGTTGAATCATGTATTTCAGATAGCTGTTGTTTAGGTGGTATTTAATAGGATTAACCAGCTCGGCAAATATGCAGACAATTAAATGGACAGTTGTATTGCTGGCAACTCATGATTCAAGTATTTGCACTATGCAAATGAAAAAATGAAATATGACAATGTGACTGTTGTCTCTCTCTCTCTCTCTCTCTCTCTCACACACACACACACACACACACCTCACAACCGTATTTCAATAGTTTATCAGATCGTATATACATCCTCTGATACCTCTGACCTCATATGACGCCTTTGTGTGACTGCAGATATACAATATACCCATTATTTAGATAATACAAAATGGCATTTGAATGTATTTGAAAAAAACAAACAAAAGTAACACAAATCCCCATCATCTGAACACTTCGATTAACACGTACTAAGCATAATGTACTGTACATTGAAATGTTTCTGATTTTTGTCGTAGTTTTACAGAATGTTTTTGTGCTGCTGATCTCTTGACATAATCATCAGTTTATCAAACCTCTTTCATCATCACAGCAGTATAATGCAACACTTTGTTTTTCACAGACTACAGGAGCAAAAAGTATAGTAGTAGTTTTTCCTCATAGTTGAATTGTAAGCATACAGTGAAAGACAGACAAGGAACAGAAAGCTTGACTTTATGGGTGACCTTTCTCAGTCCGTCCTCATAATATTTCATGGTCTTTTACATTGGAAGACTTTTATGTCTTCATAGCTTTTATTTCTTACTCATAAGTTCAAGCATCCCGAAGGGTCCTATTTTTCTGCAATAAAATTGATGATTGAATATTACAAGTACAGCGTGACCTGTATTATCTGAAGGTTTATGTCTCCTTCTCCAGCAATGTGATTTAAAAATAAATTTAAAAACAGATTTTTTTTGTGTGTTTTTTTTAATTTTTTTTTTTTTTTTATTCAAGCCCAAAACGCAAATTTCAAGTTTTTTTTTTTTACTGCAAAACACCCCAAGCAATATTCTTGATTTTAATGAAAACACAAACAATATGTTGCTGTCATATGCAGCAGAAAGCACTGCATGCGTGTGATCAACCTCATATTCTACAGTGGATAAAAAGAGGAACTTAAAGAAGAGGGCAGGCTTTGAGATGGTAGAGTTGCATAATATCAACAAAACGTTATGAAAGCATCACTGCAGAGAGCGGCTGCATAGAATTAGAATTAGAAATGATTGTTATCACATAATGAGCATTCTGTCTGGCTTTAGAATTTTGGTTATGACACATGGTTATGCAATGTCTAAAATAAGCACAGGGAAGTGCAGTTTGGAATGCTACTTAATGTGTTCACATTAAGAATACAGTACATCCTGTTTTACAAAGTATAGAATCAAAATAGGTTACAATGCACTATGGAATTTATCTGAATGTAGAATTATTAAATGATCGATGTGCTTTTCTTAATCAGAAACCGATATGATGAACCTTTTTTATGGTTTTACTCATCATGTTTGTTATATTTTACAGCAAACAGAAGAAGTAAAAGGGAAACATGGTCATTTAAGGCTCTGACACACCAACCCGACGGCCGACCGTCGGCAGAAAAGGCGGTCGGACTGATCATTCAGGTCCCATCTCCCCGAGTCAGTCCAAAAAGTGCCTCGGAACACACCGAAGTGACGCCGACTTGAGCGTACGTTCTGCGCGTGCACAAGACGTGATACGTCTCCATAACAGCAGGCGCCCCTAATCTGTAGCGACGCCGACTTGAGCGTACGTTCTGCGCGTGCACAAGACGTGAGGGATACGTCTCCATAACAGCAGGCGCCGCTAATCTGTAGCGACGCCGACTTGAGCGTACGTTCTGCGCGTGCACAAGACGTGATACGTCTCCATAATAGCAGGCGCCGCTAATCTGTATTGTCGCCCAAAAACATGAAAACCAGAAATGATGGAACATCTCTCTAAACCGTTCTCTTAATACATCCATGTCTAGACCTAGTAAACACAGAGCACACTGTCGTCAGTCATTGTTTTCATCAGAGAGCGTTGATAATAGTCAAGAAGGATAGTTGTTGTCATTACACGCTGAACGGAAGAAAACATAATGTCTAGTAATAAGAAGATACTGGCGTTGTCAGCTCCGGTTTTCTCGTGCACTGATTCGCTAGTCAAGGGCTAGCACTCCACCAATCAGATTGGTCATTGAGTCCGACTGCCCACTGGCCGATTCAACAAGTCAAATCGGCCAAAATGAACGCCCGGCGGCTCCTCCGACTGACTACGGCACGGAACACACCGAACAGACTCGAGTCACCGACCTCGCCAGACTGTCCGACGACGGCCGATAATTGGGTTGGTGTGTCAGCGCCTATAAATGGCGGTTTGTTAGGAGATGGTTGCATAACAACTGCTTGATACTCACCCATTTTCTGACAAAATAAAAATATATAGTATATAATATATAGATATGTTTAGTATAGACTGCAGGATTGATCTGAACATAGCTGGGCTTAATTTGCACCTTCTAACCTGCTTTCAGCATAGAGCATATGTTTGCTCAGTAGCATCAGAGTATTGGAGACAATGAGGTGCAGCCCAAGCTACATCACATTTATATTAGGCGCATTTATTTTAGAACTGGCGATGAGTCATTTTTTTTTTCGAGGCTGAACTGTGTTTCACCTACTGATGTCTGTAAGTAACGCAGTATCTTGAAACCGCTAAAAATCATGTTTAAAAAATAGACAAAGCTTCAGAATCAAAATTTTATGATACACCCATATATAGAGGTTTACTCCTCGACGCAACGGGCCCCGGTTCGACTCCACCCTGCGGTCCTTTGCTGCATGTCATTCCCCGCTCTCTCTCCCCTTTCATGTCTTCAGCTGTCCTGTCAAAAATAAGGGCCAAAAAAATAATCTTAAAAAAAAAAAATGTAATTATACATGATATACTGACCAAATAACGTTGGATTTAAGTTTGTATTTTTTTTTTTTTACTTAAGCACATTTTTAACAGGGATACAGACAGTGAACTGGGAAAAGAGAGAAACAGACAGGTCTTATGAAAAATATTACTGGGAGCTGATCATAAAACATAGCGACACCTGTCAAATGAAATTGGCAAGTTTGTCATCACTGCAGACACAAACAGCATGTTGCTGTGTATTGTGTGACCTATCAGGCCTCTTCATCTCCTTTGAATAGACTGCTGAGATCTCCCTCATGCTGCTGTTTGTACCATCTGCCTTCTGAACTGAGGGATCATAGATCATCTAAACTAAATATAAAAAAAGAGAGGTGCTTATCGTATTGCAAAGTTATATGAATGTATTTTCAAAACTTTGAATGCAATACATCATCTGAATGTCTAATGGGCTTAGTCATCCTTCAGAGGGCGGACAATGTGATTTTTATGAGGCGCTTTGTGTGTAATGAGCTCATGAATCTGGAGGAGGAGGATGCATCAGCTGCTGTAGAGGGGAATTTTTTATTTTTTTCTGATTTGATCCCTGTTTAATACTTGAGGATAAGCTGGTAACACTATTACATCAAAGTCATACAGTAATATTTAGTAAAGCACTAGATAATACATCCTTATGTATTAGAGGACATACTTATTTGATAATATCCCAATGTGATATACTGTAGCTTTAAATGCTGGGGATCAGGGGGCACCCCTAAAAAAAGAATTGCTAAAAAAAAAAGAAGAAAATTCAGAAAATAGTGCTTGTCAGCCATTAGTCAAACTTGCATCTCAAAAGCTTTAACACCATAACTGTATGTATAACCTATGCCACACTCACGAGGCAGTGCTCAGAGTATGAACGTGTTAAATATAAAAAATAAAGACATAAATAAAACAATGTGAAGTAAATAAGTTAAATTGTGTCACACTGTCCGGGGAAACATAAAGAAAGAATTTCCTATTTTGTAACGTAAGAAGAAATCTCTTCATGGCTAGTTAAGTATGGATGGGAGATATTCATATACCGTATGCATGGTGCCCCACAAGGTTTTTACGCCCCTTTTCTGTTTTGATGCAAAGATCACAATATTCTTTCACTTATTTTTGGAATATTTTGGGGGGCTTTTTTATGAGATAGTGTAGACAGTGAAAGGGGGGAGAGAGAGGATGACACGCAGCAAAGGGAGAGCTAGAGGTCGCCCCACAATATCGATTTTTTAAATACAATAGTCAACAAAACAATGTCTCCTAGTTGCTGTGCTGATGTTACACAGCTCTACTATGTCGGGCTCAAAGTCTCAGGCTCCAACTGTCTAGCTATTCTCATGGCCTGCCTTTGAATACTGGACAAAATCCAAATAAAAAGGTCCCACTGTTGAACATACATAAATCAGAGAGGGTTCCATCTGCAAAACACCTGTTCTGAAAAACCCGTTTAAAAAGGTGAAAGAATGTGATTTAGAATGGGCTTGTTATCGTGACAAATAAAATATGGCTTTGCTGTACATACCTTTTGCTATCTTGGATGTGAAAACTTTAAAGCTCCACATCTGAAAATCACTCAGAGTGCAGACAGAAACGGATTCCAAGGGTTACAATGTCTAAGTAAGTAATGCTGTCATCAAGAGAAAAAATAATACAAACTCCTCTCAATGTGAACAAATATATTACCAACATTTTTTATTTTATGGATTTCTTTCCAAGGCCAGCCTAATTTATCAGAGGATAACATTACACTGTTCATTACATGCATAAATGTACATTCCGAGTATGAAAAAACAAAAACAATAAGCTAAATCTTGTTGGTGCTTGTTTTAGTAGGCATGGAGTAACAGATGGATAGGTGGGCGGCTGGGTCTTTCAGATACATTTTAGCAACCACAGAAAAGTATGTGAAAGACATTTAACTTATTTCTGTTACTGCTTTTCTCCAGAACTATATGTGGAAGTTCATATGGTATTGTGATTTCATGATTCTGGTCTCATAGAGAAAAGCTTCAACCCACGCTGCCTGGGTGGGATGATTTAATTCATTCCTCCACCATTGTCCATTGTGGTTTTTCCTGCATCACACTAAATGCCTTTGTGAAGTCAAAAGACTGGCAAATGGAATATCGCTGAGCCAATATTTTGAAAGGTGTGTCAGTTTAGTAGCTACCTAACCCGGACACAGGAGGATACAGTGAATAAATAGGGCAACACATGAAGCCTCCTGGATGACTTCATAATTATTGGTCGACCTGTTTGGCTACTGAACTAATATCCACAGTAAGTAAACAGCAGTGTTTGGGAAGGGGTTGGGGAGTAGCTAAGCCCAGGGGTGGAAATCACAGGGGGGTCGGGGCGGGGGTTGTCCCCCCCTAAAATATCATTAAAAACCACGCTTTGTATTAATAATATATACTTAATATAATTGTGCGAGTAGTAAAATGATACAAACGCAAACAAGGCAAGAACGAGTACACTATGTTAGCATTTATAATGTTAGCGCGATTTATGCTTCTGCATTAAATCTACGCTGTGGCTATGCACGTAGGTACGTGGAGACACGGACCCTACGGCGTATCCTACGGCATACCCTACGGCGTACCCTACGCCGTACCCTACGCCGTACCCTACGCTGTACCCTATGCCGTACCCTACGCCGTACCCTACGCCCTTACCTGAAGTGCACCTCTCGAAAAATGTAACTACATGTCACGGCGATGCACGTCGCTCGGCCCTGGTAGATTGCATTTCCCCCTACTCATTTCCTGGTTCTCCTTCTCCATAAACAACATGAAATCAAGGAGAGGGTTAACTTTTTCCTTAAAGAGATCGACGCACACACCAACGCACAAGTATAAACTTCAGGCCGCTTATGTGGGCTACGACGAAAGCTCTGCGTGGAGCCTCCGCAGAACCATAAATCACGCCTTAGCTTGTTTGGGTAGCTCGTTGGATAGTTAGCAAGCCACACACCACTGGTTACAGAAAATGAATTGAACAAAGTAGTTGGTGAGAGCGCTGTGCTTTTCTAAGCTGTGACGAGAGTGTGTGAATGAAACATTGAGCTGTTACATTTTAGTCATTCAATGGCCGGCCGGCCGACTGGCTAGTAAGTTGGCTGTCTTGCTTGCTAGGGGGCTCAGTTCTTGGCTCAGCATCGTCTGTATTAGAGAAAAGAATCACTTCATCCAATGTTTAAAGTGAATAAAATAGCTTTGCCAGCCTACTTACTGGAGTTCCACAACTACACATATCCTATACAAGTACAATTTTGGCTGTATTATTTGTGTCCCCTTCAATATTTGCACTTAAGAAATGTTATGTTTATTGTCTCTCCCCCCCCACCCCTACTGTTAGATAAAATTTACGCCAATGGCAAAGCCTAAACAGCGAGAGGACTTTGGTCCTCACCACCAGGTTCATAAGTCATTAAGTCGAAGTCAGTTCCTCATCCACAGGAAGCTCTGCAGCGTTATAACCCCAGAGCGGAAATGCTTTCTGTAGCTCTGCCACATCGTGACATGTAGGAATCAGGAGTGCATTAGAGGTTTACTTGGAGGTGCTTTTTTTTCCATCCGACCTGACCACATTTTTTTTTTGGTAGTTTTTTTTAGCAGGAACTAACTTTAATTAGAATCTATCAAGAACCCTGGGGGTGTCTTTCAAAGTATAGCCACAATTCCAGCCTCAAAGTTGAATAAACAAAATGTTGGAGCAGAGGAGAAACGTGATTGTTATGTTATATAACTAAGAGAGAGATTGTAGCTTTTCCTTTTCCTTTGATATCCAGGGCCCAGTTTTTTGTTAAATGTAATAATTGATCTGGATTTGGAAATCCCATGTTTTGCTATCCAGGATCACCTGATCCATCTTACTTTTATGCCAGTTTATTAAAGGAACATTGGACTGGATCACTGTGATCCATGTACCAACTTTCAGGATTACCAAATCCTGTTTACCAGAGCCTTAAATGGAACCAACAGTGTAGCCTACTGGCTTAGCAAAGAACAACAGGTAGGCAAAATACCGGTGGCCACAAATAGCCATTTTCTGTTTGAATTTTAAGAAACAGAAACACTGTAATAAACATAAACATTTTACATTCCTTATTTTGTTATACTGTTAAATAACAAAACAAAAACAATACTAATAGTCCATATCTCATTAGATGACATGCTTCATATATGCTTCAAATATTAAGTAATTTTTATAGTATTTATAGTCAGTAAACCATCATTTTATGATCATTCGCTTAAAAAAAAAACTTGTGAAAAATCACAACTGAATAGACCCACCCTTCTGATGGGATCAGGATAATCCTGTTATTTTGGATCAAATTGATCCCAAACCAAGTTCAAAGTTTTGAAAAACCCAAAGGGCAGGTTTGATCGAGATCAAATGTAAAAACGGATTACATGATCTGATCAGAATCCCTCTTTTGCTTTTGAAAAACCCATTTCCAAGATTTGATCCAATCCGTGACCTGAAATCCCACTGGATTACTTTTGAAAAACTGGGCCCAGGGGAGTGTGGGGGGGGGGGGCTTGTGGTTCACCTCAACACAATAATATATATACAGTGCCTGAACTGGATCAAAATATGGGCCAGTATGCTAATTGAGCAGTTGCATGACACGATCATTGCATGTGTCTTGGATATATTTATATATAGGCTATGTATATCTTGTAGGGGTGTCCCCGAAAAATTTACTATTCGATCTAAGGAACCTGATTCAACTGTCCAATCTCACAGTTGAATCGTCACAGTTTCTGAGAATGTTTTTATGACACAAAGGATCATTCCATTCATGCTATAGTTGGGCTGCTAAATATCTGATTTAACATAGATTTGCTTGGTTTCTTATAATAACTCATGCTATATAGCCTATTTTGGTATAAATATCAGCCAGCCTATTTTTAAAACTGTGAAAAACAATTAGAAGTAAGGATACGAATGTGGACAAAAATCAGTGAGTACTGGCTCATTTCAGGCACTGTTAATATACTAAATATTTAGCTTATTCCCTGACCTACAACTGTGAGATGGGGTGGAATCTTGGTTTTATCTTGGCTTAAATGACAATGAATGTAATACCAGTGTTGAAATGTAAATAAGTACATTTACTGTACTTATTTAGTACTGTAATGTCGGAAGGGTTTTTCTCCAAAACACATGAAGTTCTGAGGCCGTGTGGGCAATATCAGCACAAGCACAAACCGTGATAACAGAAGATTGGAGCTTTTATTTTCTACAATCCACTGTTCAAAGTAACTCAAACAAAGGTCAGTAAAACACTCAACCAAACTTTTTCAGCTCCGTCTCAGCCAGGTTTGTCCTTTATTTAAGTCCTCCAGATAAATTCAAAAACTCCAAAGTCCAAAAACTCAAGTTCCAGCTTTACACTCCACAACCTTAACTTTCTTTGAGCAGAGCTTCCAAGGCTTCCTCCGTGTGTTCCTTGATTCTCTACACCAATCCACACACTCCTCTCCTCGGTCTCCCTTCTGCCTTGATGATTATGATGATCGTGCATCACACGTAGTAAACATTGTGGTTTTCTACAATTTTAAGCACTTTTGTCGTTGTTGTAACCAAATGAAGAAGTCGTACACATAGCGCTGTATACTGCTACCTATAGGCATGTCGCTACAATCTTATTAGGAGTTAAATACCGCCTAATTAGTTATTTTGTAGCTTGTGCAGCTGAAATTGGCTAGAGACGCTCGGGTTGCTATATGACAACAATGGCTTTAAGCCGAGTCTTGAGCAGAAAGCAGAGCAGTAGCCTAACGTTAACGTTAATCAAAACGTAATTTTCATGTATCAAACTGTGAAATATATTTGTGTAATAAGTCAATAACTGGGTGAATAGAATCCTAAATGTTACTAAAAATGTTACAAAAATCCATCTTTTCTCCGACTCGTAGTATTGTGACAAAAAGAATGCAACAACCCGCGGTTATTCGTTTTTCGACACGGATGTGACGTCACGCTCGAGCTACTAGTCGCGATTACAAGACAAAAAGAACGCACCATTAATCCCAAACACCTGCACTCCTCCCGCTGCATTGTGGGAGATGTAGTGTCTACGAAGGCGGCCATTTTGGGACTTCCATGACCTCCTTCTACGGGAATTTTTCGTCCGTCCACTACATGTCCCCTCGGGATGCCACAGTACAAATTTTAGATACTTGTACTTTACTTGAGTCTTTTCTTTTCATACTACACTACATTTCAGAGAGAAATATTGTACTTTTTACCCCACTACATTCATCTGACAGCTTTATTTACTTTACAAATTAAGATGTTTGCACACAAAACGTAATGTACTTTATAAATACGATGTTTTATTATAAATTATACTACTTAACAATGTAACGGTTACATTGTAAGTACAGCTGAAATGATTAGTCAGTTAAACACTTAGTTGATTGACAGAACTGTTTGGATCGTTTCAATTCTCTATAATGTGAGGATTTCTTTTTTTATACAGTGTGGTATTAGTACTTTTACTTAAAGGAAAATTCCGGCGCAAAATGAACCTAGGGGTTAATAACACATGGCTACTGAGTCGACCGTTCTCTGGGATATGTTTTCATGCTAATCGAATGTGACCAGTTTTAGCGCAAACCGCTAATTAGCTTGTAACACTAGTCGTCGGGGCATGCAAAAGTAAAAAGAAATCGCTATTTTGACACCACTAACAAGGCTCAAAATAGCACCACACTTCCACGGTAGCATAATGAGGGTCCCTACATGTAAACCGAAGCATTGAGAACTTTGTAAGTGTACAAACAGTTTATTAAAAAAAATAGTTTAGAAAGACAGTACCGTTCGGTATAAAGGCAGGTGCAATCTTGGGAAAACAGTCATGACCAGTCGAACAACGAACGACGTGTAACCAGTAACCAGTAACATAGCTCAAGCACAGCGTTCGGCATTCGACTGGTATACTTTTGCATGCCCCGACGACTAGCGTTACAAGCTAATTAGGGGTTTGTGCTAAAACTGGTCACATTCGATTAGCATGAAAACATATCCCAGAGAACGGTCGACCGTGTCACCCATGTGTTATTAACCCCTAGGTTCATTTTGCGCCGGAATTGTCCTTTAAATAAAAAGTTTGAATACTTCTTCCCCCACTGTGTAATACCAACTGAACTGAACTGTGAAAACTTATCTGTGCACGACAACTGTCTTTTATCACCATAGAACAGAGGTTTTTGGGGCGGATTTCTAACGGGCTAAATCCTGAAAACAATAGCAACCCAGGCCAAATGTCGAAATACACACACACACACACACACACACACACACACACACACACACCACACACACACACACACACACACACACACACACACAGAAACTATTAAAGGCACTATACAGCTTTTTCCTTTCAGTTTTCATTTATGATGCATTTCTTTAACTTTTTCTGGAAATGTTGTGCCTTGAGCCAACAGTAGAAAAATACCAGTAAAATTAGGAGGGAGAGAGAGATGGGGGAACGAAGTCGGATATGCAATAAAAGGTCTCCAGCCAGATGCGCACGGGGAAGTTGCAGTTCATGGTCAGCCCTAGGGCACCCTTACTTTCATTATTTTGAACGACATTTAGCTGGTCTGGATATCACTTATTTTTTTAATTAACTGGCTGCTGTTGCTGCTGATTCCAATACATCATAAGCCATTATCTCACCTGCTCTGAGCAAGTAGAATGTATTTTAAAACATCCAAAATTTGAGGTATGAGATGGCTAGGGGGTGGCGTTTGAAAAAAATGTCAGTGTTGTGAGTTGTTTGTTTTGTATGTTGTTAAAAAATAATAAAATTGTTAATCACAAAATGAGAGGTAAATAAACACCCTCAGCATGTCACAGGTGTTTTTCCAATCTTCTCACAAGCATCTGGAAACTGTTTACTAGATATACAATCAGGGGCCACTTTATTAGGTACACTGTGTTACAAGCTAATGCAATCTAACAGTCCTGCCATAACATCTATCTTCACGAATGTTTTGTGTAAATTTGAGACTGTTGTCTCCTGAAAAACGCCCCCATATGTCCTTTTTTCAAGCAGCAATTACGACTCATAATTACGTGGCAGAATTTATGGAACAAGGTCACGTTCTGTCACATGCTGACTGGAATCAAAGTAACATAACCAAACTTATATCGACGACGTTTCACTTCCGGGATTGTTCAGGTGCTGCCGGAAATTCCGCCGGGGATCCCTAATTTTCGGCCTAATGTCCGTCACCTTCCGCTGTCTTTGTGTTGGCATTCTAAATTCCGGTGGATTTATGAGGACTATGGTTAACTGGGTAGTAGTTCATGCGGTACGGTAATGATAGTATCAGTACTAGAGTAACACGGTAATGGTATTGAGAGTGTATTAGAGTAAACACGGTAATAGTATGGGCAACTCTCGTCTTGGGCTTCTGTATCCGTACTGAACGAGGAAGTAAACGGCACTCACTTTGGCTCTGTGTCTGCGTGTGTTATTATATCTCCACAAATACTACAGTGGCGACGAGGTAAAAAAGTTAAGGAATCCACGTCAGTGAAGGATACTGAAGATTTCTTACGAGCAAAACTCTGTGAAAAGGCAACATTCCGCCTGTTTTCTGGTTCGGAAGGAACCGAGACTGCTAGCTTCTGAAACGGCTAATGGTGCGTTCTTTTTGTCCACCGAAGTCGATTTACGAGTCGTTTTCCGGAGTTACGAACCGGAAGTTGCAAAAAGAACACCACGAGGTCGTATATACGACTCGTCAAGTCGTCTGAACTCAGAGGACCCCGAGCTCACTTTCAAAGATGGCTACGTCGTGCATCACACGTAGTAAACACATTTTAAGCACTTTTGTCGTTGTTGTAACCAAATGAAGAAGTCGTACACATAGCACTGTATACTGCTACCTATAGGCATGTCGCTACAGTCTTATTAGGAGTTAAATACCGCCTAATTAGTTATTTTGTAGTTATTTTTGTATCTCGGTTGCTATATGACAACAATGGCTTTAAGCCGAGTCTTGAGCAGAAAGCAGAGCAGTAGCCTAACGTTAATCAAACGTAATTTTCATGTATCAAACTGTGAAATATATTTGTGTAATATGTCAATAACTGGGTGAATAGAATCCTAAATGTTACTAAAAATGTTACAAAAATCCATCTTTTCTCCAACTCGTAGTATTGTGTGACAAAAAGAACGCAACAACCCGCTGTGATTCGTTTTTCGACACGGATGTGACGTCACACTCGAGCTACTAGTCGCGATTACAAGACAAAAAGAACGCACCATAAGCTTGCCGTGTGAGCGAGGGAAGGGACAGATCCCTGAAAGCACAAGAGCGCCTTCCTGTGGTGAGTGAATGCAACTGCAAAAGAAAAAAGAAGAAAAAAAGCAAGCCATAAAAGACAAACGGAGATTAACAGAGGGAGCCAGAGGAAGGAATGTGTTGGAAGAGGGGAAATTGTAAAGAAATTAAATAAAGAAAACACCTGTAGAGATGGCATTGATAGGAAGAGTCCCAGAATTTGAAAATAAGACAGAAGAATTTGATTCATATTTGGAAAGATGGCTGTCAGCAAATGAGATCGATGCCGGGAAGAAAGCAGACATTTGAGTTTGAGTGTCTTGGGTCCCACTGAATATAGATTATGGAATATGTCGAAAAACTTGCGCCTCAGAAGGTTACGGAAGCGTCTTATGACAATATCACACGTGCCATGTCACTGCATTTTAAGCCTAAACCCATTTTGATTGCAGAACAATTCAGATTCTACAAAAGACAGCAAAAGCAAGATGAAACAGTGACTGAATACATTAATGTACTGAAGAAATTAGCAAGCTCTTGTGAGTTTGGACAATTTGTCAATGATGCCCTCAGAGATCAGTTTGTTTGCGGCCTCTCAGGGGAAGGATATCACAAGCGGCTATTATCTGAAAAAGATCTTACATTCAAAAAGGCCTGTGATATTGCACTTGCTCTTGAGTTGGCTTACAAGGACACAAAGGAATTGAGAGAACATGCTGATAAACCAAAAGGGGCAGTTCACAGTGTCTTCAACACTTCTGGTGACCGGCGGCACCACAAGAAGAGTAATATTTCATGTTACAAACGGCAGGATGATGTAAGAGCTAAACAGCGCTCCTCTACAGAGAAAAAGCAGAAGTGTGGCAAGGACAATCATCAATCAACTGAATGCTACTATCACACCGAAACATGCCATGGCTGTGGAAAGGTCGGACATCTAAAAAGAGTCTGCAAGAAAATAAAGCATAGGGACAAGGCTCAAATGGTGAACGCAACTGGAGAAACTGATGACTCGAATGATTGTACGGACGACGTACTGGACCTGTTTACGGTGTACACCGCTCAAGGAGCAAAAGATGGAATTTTTGTCAAAGTGGAACCAGCTGGGAAACCAGTGAATATGCAAGTTGATACAAGCGCATCTGTGTCCTTGATTCTTTCTACCATGAGCAACTGAAGGACTGTTCTCTTCAGCCAGCAGCCATTCATTCTTCATACACAGGAGACACCATTCCTGTGCTTGGGAAAATCCTAGTGCCAGTGAAGTATGAGGGACATGAGTGGAAGCTGCCACTCGTGGTGGTGAAAGGCAGTAAACCACCACTACTGGGAAGAAATTGGCTGCTGAAGATAAAGCTGAACTGGGGAAAGATCTTCAGTCTTCAAGGCGGCAAGGAAAATGAACAGCTCACCCTGCAAGCAATGCTTGAAAAGCACAAGGATCTCTTCAAAAATGGATATGGGAAGATTAAAGACTTTAGAGCGAAGATTAGAGTGCCAAGTGAGGCCAAGCCCATCTTCCACAAACCACGACCGGTACCTTATGCGTTGAAGGAATCAGTGGAAAAAGAGCTTGAACGCTTACAGGAGAATGGGATCATAACTCAAGTGGAAAGGAGTGAATGGCCGGCGCCTATTGTCGTTATACCAAAGAAAGACAAGGCAGTGAGATTGTGCGGTGATCACAAAGTGACCGTGAATCGATGCATACTCCCAGAAGAACTTCCAAATGCTGAGGACTTGTTTGCTACTCTGGCAGGCGGAACAGTTTTCAGTAAGCTAGACCTATATTTCGCTTACCAACAACTGCAATTAGATCCATAGTCAGAGCAGTATCTTACAGTAAACACACACAAAGGCCTCTTCAGATTCCATCGCCTTGCCTATGGAGTTTCCACAGATCCAGCACTGTTTCAACACACAATGGATCAAATACTGCATGGAATGGAGAAGGTTGTGTGCTTTATGGATGACATTCTGGTGTCAGCACCTACAAAGGAAGAACACCTAGCCATTTTGGATCAAGTGATGGCAAGACTGGAAAAGTATGGTGTGAGAGTCAAGCTTTCCAAGTGTGCATTTCTGCAAGACTCAGTGGAGTACCTAGGGTACAAAATAGATGCACAGGGACTGCACCCAACCACAAGCAATGTTGAGGCCATTGTAAACGCACCAGATCCAAAGAATGTTACGGAGTTAAGATCATTTTTGGGATTGCTTAATTACTATGGAAAATATTTGGCAAATCTGTCCACTTTGCTGCACCCACTTCACCAGCTGCTACAAGCTGAAACACCATGGAAGTGGTCTCCACAATGTGAAGATGCATTCAAGGGCTGTAAACAGTGTCTCCTGAATAGCAAATGCCTTGCACACTATGATCCAGAGAAGCCTCTCAGGCTTGCTTGTGACGCCAGTCCATATGGTGTCGGAGCAGTAATTTCTCATGTGCTTCCATCCGGTGAAGAGCAACCAATTGCTTTTGCGTCAAGAACTCTCTCATCTAGTGAGAAGAATTACGCTCAAATTGAGAAAGAAGCATTGAACATAATTTTCGGTGTCAAGAAGTTTCACAAGTACCTATACGGTAGAACGTTTGTGTTGTTGACTGACCACAAACCACTGCTGACAATTCTAGGCCCCAAGTTTGCAGTTCCAACTTGCATGCAACGCTGGGCTTTAATCCTATTGGCGTACGATTATGACATTCAGTACAGATGATCCAGTGACCACGCCAATGCAGATGCATTGTCACGTCTTCCATGCGAGCACAACACTGATGACGTTACAGATGAAGGTGGAGTACTCTGTGTCTCACATGTTGATGAGCTGCCTGTTTCAGCAAAAGACATTGCTGAAGAGACAAGACATGACCCAATCCTTACCAAAGTTCTCGATCTGACATTGTCAGGATGGCCAAAGTTTGTGCCTAATCCAGATCTTAAACCGTTGGAGGAATGACCAGTTATCTACAGACCAGGGATGTATTCTCTGGGGGTCGAGGGTCGTTATACCACCAAAGTTCAGACGGAGACTGTTGATGTACATGATGGACATCCTGGAATAACACGAAGGAAGGCATTAGCCCGAAGTTTACTGTGGTGGCCTGGACTGGATCAAGAGATAGAGAACTTTGTGGGTCAGTGTGCTGCATGTGAGATCACCCTGAACAGGTCGGCAGTAGCACCCCTCCATCCTTGGTCATGGGTTACTTCACCGTGGGAAAGAATACATGTTGATTTCGCTGAGATCAATAAGCAGCACTACCTGCTGGTAGTAGATGTCTATTCAAAGTGGCTAGAAGTCATGCCTACTCAGTAGACAACAGCGGAGAAGACTGCACATCTTCTCAGAACCCTATTTGCATCGTATGGCCTACCAAAGGTGTTGGTGTCAGATAATGGGCCTCCATTTACATCAGCTGAGTTTGAGCAGTTTCTCAAGAATAATGGAGTCCGCCATGTGCTATCACCACCCTACCATCCTGCGTCCAACGGAGCTTCACATTCACCAAGCAGAAGGGATGACGAGGATTTCTTGGAGTGCTCAACAGGCTGTGAGGATCCAGCAGAAAGTACAGAGCTAGAAAATGTTGCTGCTGGTCCATCTCAGGAAGTGCAACAAGAGCGCTGCTATCCAGAAAGGCAGCGGACAGCACCAACAAGACTGAATCTCTTTTACCCCTTTTCCACCAAGGCAGAGCTGGTGCTGGTTTGGAGCCAGAGCCTAGTTTCAAATCGGTTCTTTATTTTTCGACCACCAAAGCACCAACTCCGAACCAGTAGAAGTGGTTCTTAAGTAGCACCAAATCATTGCTGGGCCAGAAGTAAGAACCGCTTACGTCAGCGGCTGGGGGCTGGGTTACCGTGACCAACAAGACGAACAGAAACTTGTGACCGCCATTTTTGAATTAGCAGATAAACACGATGGACGTGATTAAACAACAATAGCAGTGGTCAGAAGGGGAAAATGTTTTTTTTTTTTAATAAAAAAAGAAAAAAAAAGAAAAAACGTTGGATCCGCTGAGTTTGGATGCCGATGTAGGTCCACAAAGCCATGAACATCAATAGCAAAGCAACGTCCGCCATTGTTGATGGTGCGTTTGTGTTTGGTGCCGCCGCGCTAACGTTGCTGGGAAAGATGAGACGTATATAGTGACGTAAGAACTGGCTCTGTGCTGGCTCTTTAGCTTGTGGAAAAGCAAACCGGTTCTTTGGAGGCTTGTCAGTCGAACCAACTCCGAACCGACACTAGCTCTAACTCTGAACCACCACCTGGTTCTTGTTGGTGGAAAAGGGGTATAAGTGTTCCTGTAGAGATGAGTTATGAATACATTATTCATGTTCAGGTGCTTACTGCTATGTTAATGAAGTTGTAGATGTGGTATAAATTTAGCACTGCATATTAGGTTTACAAGAATAGCGATAACAGTTCAGTTATTTAGTCTTCTTGTCATAGGTTAAAATCTAGGGAGGAGGAGTGTAGTAGTTAATGCGGTACGGTAATGATAGTATCAGTACTAGAGTAAATACGGTAATGGTATTGAGAGTGTATTAGAGTAAATACGGTAATAGTATGGGCAACTCTCGTCTTGGGCTTCTGTATCTGTACTGAACGAGGAAGTAAACGGCACTCATTTTGGCTCCGTGTCTGCGTGTGTTATTATATCTCGACAAATACTACAAACTGCTCCTCGGATCTCTGCAGGTTAAATCCAGACATCTAGCTAGACTATCTGTCCAATCAGTTTTCTGTTGCACGACTAAAACAACTTTTGAACGTACACGTTCCACCAAAATAAGTTCCTTCCCGAAGCTATATTGCAGCGGCAACGTCATTGAGTCCAGCGCTCAGCGACGCCCAACAAAATTGTGAGTAGTTTAAAGAAATGCCAATAAACCAGAGCACGTTATCCTCCCATCCCAGAATGCTGTGTGGACTAGCCAGACCCTCCTTCGCAGCGCTGTGTAGGAAGGTCTGGCAATAACAAAAACCACAATCTTTTTCTAAACTTGAATGATAACTTTGGTATTTTTCAACCTGCACCCTATTTTACTACGTTTTTATGTCTATGCTATGATGGGAAATTTTTTTATTTTAGTATTAAGCAAAACCGCTGCAGTCGGGAGCTGCGAAACAAGCTGCAACATAACATTAACGGCCAATTGAGACACTTAAAAGACACTAGAAAGATGAAGTTACTGCAGCACATCCTGTTTTGACTAGGCTGTCCTCAATCACCATGTCTAAAGGATTTCAGTGGAGTGGTAGAATTATATGATAACATTTTAAACCAGAACAGCTTTTGAGGCATTATCAAAGAAATCAACAGGACAAAAATCTCAGTTAAACTAACAGTTTTTTTTTTATTTAAAACTATCATCATCAAAGTGCACAGCACTGACTGGAATCCTCAGAAGAGCAACAATTTTCTCTGCACATAAATTGTGACATCTACAGAAGTATTTTTTCCTTTAAGTTTTAGAAATGACACTCAACAAAAAAAAACTGAAAAGTTCGAGGTACAGAACACCTACATAAACTGTGCTCTCTAATCTCAACCACAAACCAACTTAAGTCCCTTTTTGTAACTGCCCTTAACTTATTAAAGACTATAGGCAATGAGGTATTTTACATTCAATACTTCTGAGGTAATTTGGCTCAAATAAATACAAGACTTTTTTTGGTCTGTAGCTAAATTATACAGTAACACTGGTGGGTACAGTGGTGCAAACTCTGCCTCTAGCCACCTAACAACAACATTCATACCCAATATCTCAAACAAAACCAAAAAATCCTACTGCAGGCTCTCCACAGAAAATTACAGCAGAGTATGCATATTGCACATTGTGTACATACAACATATGGATCAACGTGTTGTACCAATCTCATCAAGTCTCTTACAAATTAAAAACACTCTTTCAGGGTATTCTGTTATTTTCAAGAGAAACAGATCACATCTTGCATCTCTTCTTCCCCCCCCAAAAAAATTACTGCACCCTGAAAAACCCATTATCTGTCAAAGCACGGAGCAGCGCAGGTGTAGTGCATGCTGACTTGGTAAGCCCGGTTAGTAATGCTGGACTTTGGATCCTGTAGGGCGGCGATGGCCTGGGTGTTGCCGTTAGGAGTCTGCAGGCTGGTGGTGGAGTGGCTGAGGTAGGAGGCAGGCCTGTGGTTAGGGGCCAGGCCCGGCTGCGGAGCCTGCTGGGGATACTGCACGCAGGGCCAGTGCAGGTACTGGGCCACAGTGGCTGTCTGGCCTGAACCGTGGTACACCGTCTGGCCCTGTTGCTGTTGTTGCTGCTGCTGCTGCTGCTGGCTGGGCTGCTGGCACTTCTGCTTGTTGGCCTCTTTGACGTCACCATCATGTGCACTGCAAGAAAAAAAAAAGGGAACAAAGAGTTGCAGTGCCGATTTGTGAAAAGATTATGTGCTGTGAGGTTGACACGTGTCTCTTGTTGAATGCGTAGTGTGAAATGTATAAGCTAGTGTGTGAGATCCTATTGTACTTGTGTAATGTGGCAGCATGGATGTGTTTTCCAGGGGCGATTCCAGGGGCGATTCCAGGATTTTTTTAAACTGGGGTGGCACGGGGGGGTAGGGGGGGACCAAAATTCAGTCAGGCAGGGCGGGGGGGCATAGAAAATCTGCGTACAGCATAAAAAAATCTGCATTGAAATATGGGATAGATCTTAATGTAATTCTGATGAATAAACAAACATGAATTGTTCATGTGACAAGGGCTGGGAATACTGACAGAACAGGCAGCCAAGTGACATTACTCTGATCCAATGGATATCACAATTGTCAGATTCACAACACTCATCTTTCGGGTGCCACCCTGTGCCCCCCTTCTATCCATGCCCCTGGTGTCGTCACTATCCATCCATTTATATTCGCTGTCATGAGCGTGTACGTTAACTCAGCGTCGACTGAGCTACGGACGGATACGCACATGAGGAGTTTCTCGGCACATGGGACCAGGTTCTCCCATGTGTAGCCTGTGAGGCGTTGCAGTCGGGGCGGCCATGTAGGGGACAGGTGGAGGATGAGGCGGGAGGTGGCCACACACGCAGCAGACACCAGCGAGGGGGCAAAACACAAAAACACATGATCTGAGGGGAGAGAGAGAAAACAGCACCCCATCACCACATGCAGCGAAAAATCTCTAATCTCAACCACAAACCAACTTAAGTCCCTTTTTGTAACTGCCCTTAACTTATTAAAGACTATAGGCAATGAGGTATTTTACATTCAATACTTCTGAGGTAATTTGGCTCAAATAAATACAATACTTTTTTTGGTCTGTAGCTAAATTATACAGTAACACTGGTGGGTACAGTGGTGCAAACTCTGCCTCTAGCCACCTAACAACAACATTCATACCCAATATCTCAAACAAAACCAAAAAATCCTACTGCAGGCTCTCCACAGAAAATTACAGCAGAGTATGCATATTGCACATTGTGTACATACAACATATGGATCAACGTGTTGTACCAATCTCTTCAAGTCTCTTACAAATTAAAGACACTCTTTCAGGGTATTCTGTTATTTTCAAGAGAAACAGATCACATCTTGCATCTCTTCTTCCCAGTCCAGCTCCACACGCAAAAACACAGTAATAAGGCTGCACAATAAATATATATATATATATATATATATATATATATATATATATTTTATATTTTTTTTTAAATCGTCATTGCAATATCTGGCATAATAAGAGGCACAATAAACACATTGCGAAAGCTGCGACATACAGTATCTCACAAAAGTGAGTACACCCCTCACATTTTAGTAAATATTTCATTATCTCTTTTAATGGGACAACACTGAAGAAATTACTATAATTATTAATAAGTATTAAGTGTACAGCTTGTATAACAGTGTAAATGTGCAGTCCCCTCAAAATAACTCAACACACAGCCATTAATGTCTAAACCGCTGGCAACAAAAGTGAGGACACCCCTATGTTAAATTCCCAAAGAGGCAGGCAGATTTTTATTTTTAAAGGCCAGTTATTACATGGATCCAGGATACTATGCATCCTGATAAAGTTCCTTTGGCCTTTGGAATTAAAATAGCCCCCCCACATCATCACATACCCTTCACCATACATAGAGATTGGCATGGGTTACTTGCCATAAAATCATCTCTCAATGCAAATCAAACCAGCTATTAGGCTAACCGACATAAAACCATGCCAATCTCTAGGTATGGTAAAGGGACAACGGGGAGCTGTGGATTTTTGGAAAGAATTACAGGCTGTAGATGGTGCCAGAGGAGCCGGATTTTCTTTTAAATGACCTGCTTCATGTAGTTCTACTGGAACATAGGGTCAGGTTCAGCAAATATGACAGAAAGTTAGTTTTATAAGGCTTACCTACTGCACCTTTAATGGATGGATGGATGGCTACCTTAGTGGTTACCTTCATCAGTGTAAATTAAAAAATAAGACGACTTAGAGTTCATGGAGTGGACAAAGATATCTACTGCTACTGTTTTACAAGGCAGCCATTGAATCTATTGTTCGTTATGGCATTATGGCTTGGTTCGGTAATCTGTCCATTAAATTAAAATCACAGCTCCAAAACTTGATAAAAAGGGCTGGAAAAATAATTGGCCAAATGCCACCAACTCCTCTTCAGGAGCTCTTTGAGGAGGCGGTGAGGAAACAGGGTCTCAAAATCACCCACGACCCAAATCACGTCCTGTATAGGGAGTATGAGCTGAGGTTACCAAACTGCAAGCTAGTGTGTGTGTGTGTATGTGTGTGTATATATATATATATATATATAAATAAATAAAATCAGACATTAACTTCTCAAACTTATAAAAGAAAAAAAAAGAAGAAAAACAATAACTTGGGGCCCCCCTGCAGTAACTCTTAGGACCCCCTAAGGGTCCCAGACCCCCTGTTGAAGATCTCTGCCCTAGTGGATATACATTTATCCTCCAGGTACACGCAAAGTACGCAGGCAAGTATGTAAACAATGCCGTTTTGTTAAATTGTTAAAAAGCTAGTATATTGTGTGCGTAAAATGCAACTTACCCTGCAAGGAAACCTCCAGGAAGTAATCAGCATACTTGGCCATGAATAGTTTGGTCTTCTCCAGGCAGGTCATAGGCCAGCCATCGTGGAGGTCTCCCTCGTGGACGGCAATAGACAGGTAGTATTCTATGAAATGCGCGGCTGTCGGCAGGTACAGGTTCCACTGGAAGGTCTCCAGCAGGAGCAGCTCCATGTGAAGTAAACCCTGCTTGGTCAGGACCAGGTTCATGGAGCTCATGCAGCCCAGGCTGTTCAGGGTCTCCAGCTTGGGCACCCGGTCCTCCCTTTCCTCAAATTTACCTGCAATAAGTTAACAGTTGCAAAAGCATCCCACCATACAGACTAGTCTATATCGAAGAGGTTTCATTTCTTTGTGTTGGAATTCTAAACTCTGGTGGATCTATGAGGACTATGGTTAACTGCTCCTCAGATCTCTGCAGGGTAAATCCAGACATCTAGCTAGACTATCTGTCCAATCGGAGTTTTCTGTTGCACGACTAAAACTACTTTTGAACGTACACACGTTCCGCCAAAACAAGTTCCTTCCCGAGGCCATTTCGGAGTGGCATCGTACCTGCGTCCTACACTTCGCGATTGCTTTTAAGAAATGCCAATAAACCAGAGCGCGTTTTTCTCCCATCCCGGCATGCTGTGTGGACTAGCCAGACCCTCCACCGCAGCACCGTGGAGGAAGGTCTGGCAATGCGAGACTACAGACTTACTGGCCAACAGAAGACATGACAGCGAGACCATGTGGAGCTGCTGCACCGTGACATCATAGCGGTCCATGAAGAGGTCCAGGAGGTAGACGGCCAGGTGTCTGGCGGCGGGACACAGCCTGAAGCGGTTGCTGACGATGGCGACGAGGTCAGCAAAGTATCGTCTCAGGTTGAGCTGAGGGGACTGGCCTTTGTAGGACGGCAACTCCAGCTCCTGTAAGACACGCATGGTGTTTGAGAATTGATTTATTTGATGGTTTTATTCATCAGGGGACAATACCTAGAACATTATCACAACCAGATGTCAAAAGATGCAAGGTGTTTAAGGACGTCTAGCCTCCGCTTATTTGCAGTCCTTGTCCCTGGGCAAGTTTTTACAAAAACAACAACAAAACAGTCTATAAAGTTCTCAGAAAATACAGAAAGAAAAATAAATAAAATAAAATTCACATAAAAATTGTGTCGCTAAGGGACACCATTAGTGCTCACATCTCTATTGTTGTTTAAGCCATGATTTGTGCTTTTGTGATAAACACTTTTAGTTCTGTTTGGGATTTAAGTTCCGTGGATAAAAGAATTCCATAACCCCTATTTTCCACTGGGCGCATCTGCGCTGCTTTTCCGGGTGCGCCGCGGGGCCCAGCGAGCAATCGCTGCCATTTAAGTCGATGCTTGATATTCCACCAGCTGCGCGTGGGGGTGAAGCAGCTCTCTGCTCCGCTCCGCTAAAGATAACGCGCCAGGTCTAGTCTGGCTATCACCAGACCAAGCTCAATCTTTTAAGATTGAACATTAGTCTGGGGAGCCTGCTCTGTATTTTCTACTGCACAACGGGCATAGTTCAAATGACTCCGTACGCAACTGGATAGTCCTTCAACCAATCAGACCAACGATCCGGGGGACGTAGCAGCGACAGCGGCGTCAACGGGTTGCTGCGCTTCGGTGGCCGCCACGCTGAAGGTAAACAAAAAGCTGCTTGCCGTCGCTTCTCTATCGTCATCGTGTTAAACCCGCCAATAGCGCGCCAGGTGGATAAGCCATTTTGTGATTTGTCCCCGCAGATTTGTAACAGAAGCAGGATAGATAAACATACAGGTTTCCAGCCTGAGCTGCAGGGCGGAATCAAACCGCCGGCAGATCGGGCTGGGTTTACCCAGTCTACGCCAGGTCTATATTTTCACGCAAACTGCGGGGCGTTTGGACCACGTACAGTAAAAGGCAATGACTCCATTACTAGAAATCTATGCATTTTCCTGTTATTTCTGACAATTTAAGAAAGAAAATGTATATTATGCTTGAGTAAATGAAACCCCAATTAACAAAGCTGGTTCAAAACATATTTAAATAAATCACCGGGAGAGTCCGGTACAGCCGGAATTTAGAGATAAAACATGAGATTAGCGCTCATTTTCAAGTTTATGTTCTGCTTGTTCAACGGTTGGTTGGTAAATTGCTCTTAAACACATTTAGAGAGGATATGAACTGTTATTTTTATTCTCAATTCTTATCATTTTGGTACTTCGGGAGGGTGGGACTGACGCATCCTTATCAGAAATGTTTAGGTTATGCATATATGTAAGAAATGACTAGGACCAACCGATCGCCAGATTTTTTTTTTATCCGTTTAACTGGCATTGTTGTGATTGTAATATGTGATTTGTTGTGGTTAAGCTAACTTTAAAAGCACACATTTAAATGTATTATATTCATTTCGATGTAAACATTAACAGCAGATGGACAGGTGAAAACATTTAGTCCCGATGAACAATCGTCGAGTTGAAATGGGCAAAAAGGCTAAAAGTACACATTTCTTGAGTAGACACTGCATTTCCAATTGCATTCTGTGAGGATTATCCTAAAGGAAGTAACTTTCTGCATAAAATATTAAAGCATAAAAAGACTTCATTACAACATTTGTAATCGGTTACACAGATGGCCGGCCAGCCCAAGGGCATAGCTTTTGTTTCGAAATTGAGGGTGACACGAATAACTGGAGGGTGTGGGGGGGGGGGTCATCCCCCAGAACATTTTGACACTTTATTTCCTGCATTCCAGCACGTTTTTAGGCAACAATTTATAGTGCAAGTGTCTTTATTTATGAAAAGGAAATTATTATTCTGCTGCATTGTTAAAAACCTTTCTGCTCATTCAAAACACAGGAATCATGTTCTGTACATCTCAACAGTCAACAACAAATCCATAAGCGCCTTTTAAGTTTAAATCTACAGAAAAGACATTTAAAATCACAAGAAATCACATCCATATTTTTCACCGTCCTGTTGGTCCTTAACCCCCCCCCCCCAAGGTAGCAGAAGTAGACACAATTATTGTTTTCCGTGCATTTGATCCCCCTGAATGATTATTTTTTACCTCTTGTTGGCAGTGGGTTGTCTTTCATATTTTTTTTGGAGGGGGACAAATCTACCTCTTCCCCCCCCCCCTCTACACTTATGGGCCAGCCTAAAGACATTAAACCCTTTTAATTCAGCCGTTTGATGCAGGGAGATATGAGCGGTGAGAGTTCAACCTGTCATTTGCACACATTCTCACACTGATGTTATGCATAGCTTATATTTAAGAAATGCCTAGGACTAATATATCATTTTTAATTGGTTTAACTGGCATCCGCCGTACTAGTACTACCCCTAGGGGTACCTTTTTTTTATGCATAATTCCTTAAATAATCATACTATAATAACGAATCAGTTTATTGATGGATTCTAAACATTTAAAATGTAGGCTGGCATTTAAGTGTGTTTCAGGAACAAGGCTGTTGTGGTTTATCCTAGTAAATCAGACACTGATGGCGCAGCACTGTGCTGTACCTTTAAATATACCTAGTCTTTTTTTCCACCAGAAATGTTTTGGGCTATTCAGGGGGGTAGGCCTATTTGGATTAAAAAAAAATACTTCAAATCAGGTAAATTATTTAAAAAAAAAAAAAAAAAAAAAAAGGAGAACTGACGTCACTGCTCTAACACACACGCAAAACACAGACATCCAATAAGAAAATAAAAACACAAATTTAGTGGATGGCTAACGTGAGTCTCGCATTGCCAGTACTTGAAGACGATAAGTAAAATAGCCTGAAACAAAGAAGTGTGTTACGCACGTAATCCAAGCATTGACACGAGATAAAAAAAATCCCTTAAAAGTACCGTTTTTCCATGATTGTTTCATCTGTCTACTGTGGCAGCCAGCCATCACTACAGTTATTTAGTGTCCGACTCACTTTGTATCGTAGCGCCTTGTATATATCTGCAGCGAGTTGTCCTTTCCACCATTGGTCCTCTAGCTCCATTTAACAGGGCTTTGGAAACGTCTGAAAGGCAACACATGTGAAAGACAATCAAACACTTGGCGCTAAGGATGCTCCGCACATGGAAAAAGCTCAAGTATCGGAACTGGCAACAGCCGCATACAAGTGTTGACGCTAGCGGATCAGGAGTTGGGTTGGCACCGTGATCAATCGCCTAGCTGCCGTTCATTGGATTTTTCCCAAACTAGGAAATGAAAGAAGTGTGGACTGTTCAAAAGTGGACACTCACCAAATGAGCACATGTAGTAAATATTACGGGCAGTTTTGCTGAAGTAAACTTCAAATCAAACTAGCCGTGACATGCTTTTGCTCACACTCATCGTTGTAGTCAGTGTGAGACCGTTCGGCTCAGCACGAGTTCACAAAACACTGGTGCTGCCTTCAAGTGCTACCGGAAACACCAACTCGCATAAACAGAGAGCCGAAAAGTGGCGTTTTTGCAAGTGGAAAACACAAAGCTGGTGGTAAAACAGATGCATATACTACTTTGTTTTTGCTATAAGGCTACATTAATTTCAGATTTTATGATGGTTTAATCTTGTCTATGCCACTCAAGTACAAACGTCGTCATACGAGCTTGATTCATTGTTGTGGGGGTGGGGACAGGGAAGGGCCGCAATTCGGAATCGAACCCGAGCCGCTGCGATAAGGACTGAGACTTTGTAGGCTACATGGGGCTAACACTCAACCGGGTGAGCCACCAAGGCGCCCCCAGAGGGAACTTTTAAGATGAGTACTGAGATTCCGATTAGCACTTGAAGGCATCACTAGTATGGTCAACATCCAATCACTGGCCTGATGCAGCCAATACCCAATTAATGGGAATTATATAATTAGAATTTGTAAGGATCCACTTTTTCACAGCAAAATATGCCAAACACGCCATATGTATTTTACTGTAAAACAAAATTATAAAGTGCTGATTACTAAATCTGGCCAATAAGATTACACATTATTTGAAAACACAGCAATTCAGTGGTAACCTTTACTTTGTGCACTAATTCCAGTATTAACTGTTAGGTTTGCACCAGCTTGTGGCAAAGTGCAACGTTTTGATAGAACACTGGCCCGATTGACCACATTTACAGATGATCTTGCAATAAAGCTTCCAATAAATCTTTCTAGATTTTGTGAGAAATACAGTGTCCTTGTCAATGCAGAACTCGTGGTGACGTGGCAATGACTATTTAAAGGTCCCATGACATGGTGCTCTGTGGATGCTTTTATATAGGCCTTAGTGGTCCCCTGATACTGTATCTGAAGTCTCTTTTATATAGACCTTAGTAGTCCCCTAATACTGTATCTGAAGTCTCTTTCTTGAAATTCAGCCTTGGTGCAGAATTACAGCCACTAGAGCCAGTCCCACAATGAGCTTTCCTTAGGATGTGCCATTTCTGTGTCTGTAGCTATTGAGGAGAGGGGGGGGCAAGGTGGAGGGTGGGGGTGTGGCCTTGACCAACTGCCACTTTTCTCGTTTGAAGCCATGATGTCTCTCTCTTTCTCATGGGTGGGCCAAATTCTCTTGGCGGGCAAAGCAGAGAAGGGGAGGTAACCTCGCTCCTTATGACCTCATAAGGAGAAGATTCCAGATCGGCCCATCTGAGCTTTCATTTTCTCAAAGGCAGAGCAGGATACCCAGGGCTCGGTTTACACCTATCACCATTTCTAGCCACTGGGGGACCATATGCAGGCTGGGGGAATGCATATTAATGTTAAAAAATCTCATAAAGTGAAATTTTCATGTCATGGGACCTTTAAAAAAAAAGTAAACTGTGTAGAGGGATTTATAACGTTCACATTCACCACTTAAAACGCAAGAGGCCTCCATGCCATTTATAGATTGCCATTCCTGATAATAATAAAACAGAAAAACAGGCATAATTTTTGGACAGACTAGGTCACAGTAAATGTCATTTTGTAGCATGTAAGATATCTTTAACACTTTGCTGCACATTTGCAGCACACAAAAATAGGAACTACATACATAAAGGGTTAACTCTTACCTGACTTTAACTTTTTTATAATGCTGACATTAGCCAGGTCAACGTGAGCTGGGACATTTTGGGACTTTTAAACCCTCGTAATGTCCTCCTGAATGCCTTAAACCTTTTGTCCTCTGGGGTCAAAAATGACCCTGTCTGGTTATTTAAAGCATACAGTATACATTGTCAATCAATTCTGTGTTACACTGTCTTACTTCAGTTCAACCCATTACTACACATTTTCCCCTTCGTTTTGGAATTTAGAGCCAATAGATCTTGTTTACATAAAAGTATACCCTGTTTTTGAGTAAAAATAAAATGAAACTATGAATTATTTTGACTTAATATTATTTTGACTATTTCACTTATCACAGAGTGGTATATTTCAAAGTTTAGTGAGGATGCTGTTTTTGAATCATTTAAATTTTTTTAATGGCAGCCCATAATCACACCTGTTGTCCTCTGGGGTCAAAATTGACCCCATATGGTTTTACTGTTATTTAAAGAATATTTGGTGGATAATTCTGTGTTACACCTTTGATAACAACTTCATTCAAACACATTAACACCATTTCTTTATTCAATTTGAAATGTAAGGACTTTATGTCATCAATTCACATATGCAGTTGGACCACGGTGGCTTGTCTCTCTCTCTGCTGTTAACATGCGTCATCCGTCACTGGGAGGGATGGAAGACCAGATCAATGTTTCATCCTTTGACTGGAAATATTCTTCTATCTCAGCTGGGTCCTCTTCCTCAGATTCTTTCTCATCAGTTGATTCTTTATCTTCATCATAATAGATGCAGTCCTCCACTTCTGACACTTGTACCATTTTAGCTTCAGATTCTACCTCATCCGTTGATTCTTCCTCTTCATCATAATAGATGCAGTCCTCCACTTCTGACACTTCCATTTCAGCTTCAGATCTACCTCATCATCAAGTTCATCAATTTCCTTCAATTCATACTCATCTTCCATTTCTGCAGCAGGCCATGTGGGGGCTTCTTCAGAGGAAAACGTAGCATGCGGTCTGTATGTTGGATCTATCACCTCATCATTATTTTCCTCCTCTTCTGACCCTGAATCCTCCTCATCAGTTGATTCATCCTCATTATGTTCAGCATTGTCCTCCTGGTCTTTCTTTTCTTTTATATTAAAAAATATCTCGCAAGCCTCCTGTGCAGTATAGAGCTTTGGCCTCCTCACTGTGCTGCCGGTCTCTCTCAGACTAAAATGCGAAATGCCCCAACACCTGTGAGAAAAGACCTGCTTTGTTGTTTTTGTTGTTGCCGTAACCATTGCTTGACCCCACACATCAAACATCCATGATCAAAGATGTTTTGGCGAGCAGTATGGTGTGACAATTTGCTCCACTGCACCACTTTGTGCTGGGGGGTCTTTTTGACCCCAGAGGACAACAGAAGTTATTAAATTCAGTAAAACACCCATAATTCAATCAAATTACTTCAAATTAATTTTACTCATTAAGAGCAGAGCATAAAAGATTCCATTTGGGGTCAGAATGACCCCAGGACAACACGACGATTAAAACAATGTGGAAATCAAATCTATGGAAAAATACTTAACATATATTCTCTTTGATTTGATTTTAAGTAATATATTGTAGGATATGATATTCATGGTTAATGACAGGGATTTACCCACAGCTACATCACACTTGACGTGAAAGTGCCATTTATCTTCTTTGATTAAAATGTAAAATAAATAATGCTGGATTGGTCCCCCAGTGGCTAGAAATGGTGATAGGTGTAAACCGAGCCCTGGGTATCCTGCTCTGCCTTTGAGAAAATGAAAGCTCAGGTGGGCCGATCTGGAATCTTCCCTTTATGACGTCATAAGGGGAAAGGTTACCTCCCCTTCTCTCCACCCATGAGAAAGAGAGAGACATCATGGCTTTCAAACGAGCAAAGTGGCAGTTGGTCAAGGCCACACCCCCACCCTCCACTTTGCCCCCCCTCTTTCCTCCTCAATAGCTACAGACACAGAAATGGCACATCCTAAGGAAAGCTCATTGTGGGACTGGCTCTAGTGGCTGTAAAACGTACGGTATCGTGATGTCAAAATTATGTAATATCCTGCTGGCGCGCCCGGATTTATGGCGCGCGAGCAGAGGTCATGCACGGCTCTTTTTTTTTCAGTGGCGCGCGACAAAGCGGTAACAGGATGCCTGAACGAGTTCGCCAACAACCGGATGCCAGAGTCTCTCAGAGACTCTCAGAGTGACTGCAAATCTCTCTTGTAAACTTACTGGGTTAAGATGAGTTCTTTTATGGCAAATGAAAGGCTTGATCCGACGAAGTAGGTCATCGAATCAAATCGAAGCATTGACGTCAATGCTGCTGCCAGTTCTGCCGTTGTTTACCTTGTTCTTCTTCTTCTAGTCCGTAGAAAGAGCAACGTCGGTAGCCTTTGCTTATTACCGCCACCTCTGTTCAGGAGAAGATCATAACTAGTGTCGCGAGCACCAGTGTGGGTATAAATAGTCACGGCGATCCCATGACGTCACATTTGCGCGCGCCAGCTGCGCTGCGTCTAGTATATAAGAGCCTTAATTCTGTACCAAGGCTGAATTTCGGGAAAGAGACTTCAGATACAGTATTAGGGGACCACTAAGGTCTATATAAAAGAGACTTCAGATACAGTATTAGGGGACCACTAAGGTCTATATAAAAGAGACTTCAGATACAGTATTAGGGGACCACTAAGGTCTATATAAAAGAGACTTCAGATACAGTATTAGGGACCACTAGGCTATATAAAAGAGACTTCAGATACAGTATTAGGGGACCACTAAGGTCTATATAAAAGAGACTTCAGATACAGTATTAGGGGACCACTAAGGTCTATATAAAAGAGACTTCAGATACAGTATTAGGGGACCACTAAGGCCTATATAAAAGAGACTTCAGATACAATATTAGGGGACCACTAAGGTCTATATAAAGAGACTTCAGATACAGTATTAGGGGACCACTGAGGCCTATATAAAGAGACTTCAGATACAGTATTAGGGGACCACTAAGGTCTATATAAAAGAGACTTCAGATACAGTATTAGGGGACCACTAAGGTCTATATAAAAGAGACTTCAGATACAGTATTAGGGGACCACTGAGGCCTATATAAAAGAGACTTCAGATACAGTATTAGGGGACCACTAAGGTCTATATAAAAGAGACTTCAGATACAATATTAGGGGACCACTAAGGTCTATATAAAAGAGACTTCAGATACAGTATTAGGGGACCACTGAGGCCTATATAAAAGAGACTTCAGATACAGTATTAGGGGACCACTAAGGTCTATATAAAAGAGACTTCAGATACAGTATTAGGGGACCACTAAGGTCTATATAAAAGAGACTTCAGATACAGTATTAGGGGACCACTGAGGCCTATATAAAAGAGACTTCAGATACAGTATTAGGGGACCACTAAGGTCTATATAAAAGAGACTTCAGATACAGTATTAGGGGACCACTAAGGCCTATATAAAAGAGACTTCAGGTACAGTATTAGGGGACCACTAAGGCCTATGTAAAAGCATCCATAAAGCAGCATGTCATGGGACCTTTAAATAATGATTATCCTGGAGATAAACTGAGGCAAGGTTTTCAAGTGTTAGGTCAAAGATATCCTATTTGTTTTGGACTGATATTTGTACATCGCATTGACAGAAACCCCATCTGTCACTATCCCTGTTTTCCATGCTCTATTGCATTAGCCCTGAGGCACGCTGAGCATCCCTGCGGGTTAGAGGCTATAATGTTGCTGGAAATGTATCGGTTTAGTCCCTCTCTGTCATGAAGTACGAAAGTGACAAAATAGTTTTAGAAAGAACTGGAATTCACAGTAAGCAAATCCACAAGTGTTGTGTCTTAAATGTATGGAATATTGTGCAAATCTGAACAAAAGGCAAAGAAAAAGACATCAGGGGTTTTCCTGCATAGAGGAATTGTTGGCACCCCCCAAATAGGTTTTAGCCAGCGCCAAAGGAAAATCCCAAGTGCCTAACGTCTTTGACTTCCAGCAGTCAACGCCCTCTCTCTTGTATATGGCATCAGTAATACATTTAGACAGTTTCATAACCGGTTGAGAACTCCTTGTAGACCCGGTAAATAGTTGTCCAATTCCATGTTTTGGTGCAGTTGATCCTTTTCCTTTTCCTTTTACATTTGGAATTTTGTGTTTTCCTTCACATATATAAAGACACTTTCACCATAAATTGGTGCGTAAAAATTTATCAGTATGCAAGAAATTAAGTAATTGGAAAAACCCTGAACATGGGTGCATGAGTGTTAGCATGCATTTGGGTCTGGGTACACTGCTATGAGAGCAATGTTGACATCTAGTGTAACAAGAATTGAAATCACGTATTTTGGCATATATACTATAACCAGTACGCCCGCATGTTAAGTTTCACGTTGACAAAACAATTTATTGAGTCATTTTGGTAGTATGCATTCAAAGTAGGGCAGTTTACCCCAGCAGCACAGCACAGTTCAATTTGACCCAAATAGGTTAAAGTGACATCAATATTACAATGGCTTCTCTGCCTTTCAAAAGCAAATGAACTAATCTAATGCCCCATGTTACCCCACCACCTCAATTTGGTGCAGAGGGACACTGATCATCTGTATCAGTGGTTTTCAAAGTGGGGTCCTTAAAGGGGGCCCCCAGCCAAAAGGGGAATAATTTATTTTCCCTATAACTCCATCCATAAGTAACACAATGACATAATGCATGACTATTTTGGTCATGGGTTTCATACACTTTCTGTAATAAAAGATCTGAAAGCAAAACTCCTATCCAATGGCAGACCCTGGGACGAAATCTTCCATGGGTGTCCGTGGTCTAGTTGGGGTCAGTTTAGGGGTCCTTGACATGTAAAAGTTTGGGAATACTGGTATATATATATATATATATATATATATATATCAAACAGACTTAACAGACTGAACAAACTGCTCAGGAAGACTGGCTCCGTTATTGGCTGCAAACAGGACACATTTGAAGCTGTGGTGAAGAGGAGGTCACTGAACAAACTGTAATCTATCATGGATAACCCCGACCACCCTCTCCACCCCACGCTGGTCCAACAGAGGAGCACCTTCTCTAAGAGGCTCCGACAGCTTTGATGTCGCATGGACTGCTACAAGAAATCATTCCTACCACAGGCAATAAAACATTTTAACACTTCATCACTGAGTGTTAGATAAGACTCATAGACATCGCAACTGCACTAAGTGCAACTTGCACAATAGGTTTATTTACATCTTTATCAATACTAGTGAAGTAGTTTTACATTTTTATTCCCAACTTGTATATATTTTAAAAAAAATTCTTGTATTCTATCCTATTTATTATTTCCTGTATATTGTATCGTATTATTTCATGTATATTCTGTATGTGTGCTGTGTGTCTGATATTTTGCTGCTGTAACACTGTAATTTCCCCTTTTTGGGATCAATACAAATCTATCTATCTATCTATCTATCTATCTATCTATCTATCTATCTATCTATCTATCTATCTATCTATCTATCTATCTATCTATCTATCTATCATATAAGATGTCAGCTGATACATCCCTTCTTAGTATAGGCATTATGCAACATGACCCCACACAAATTGCAACAACTCTTTCAACTGATATAGTCTCATAAAAGTCTCCTCTATAACATATCAAACGTCCTAAGAAATAGATATATAGAAAGTATAGAAAAATAATGAAATAGATGATGCCAATTTCCCATTGCAGCCCATGTTAACGGGAAACACTACAGGTGAATAGGGAAAATATTTTAACTAACAGATATCTCCATGAAACTTCCCCCCGTTGTTTACTTACATTAAGACAATATTTTTTTTTTTTACAAGTTTTCTTAAGTTTTATGTTTAATTATGCAAATGAGGCATTGTCTAATAATTAAGATGTGCTAAACTGCATCGGTAATGGTGTTTAAGTATCTTTCAACTTGGACCCTATTTTCCCATGCATTGGTGTCTAAGTGACTAATGTGAACCAAAACCTTTGAAATCTGGGAGATTATTATTAAATGATTCTAGAAGGTAAAACTAGTGTGTCGACCATATTTCTATAGTGTCGACTATTCTGTGGCTTCAAGTGAGATGTATTCATGGAGCCAGTATGATCCAACTGTGTCACTTATTGTCAGGAAATGCATCTCGTAAATTCCTGGCATAAATAATTAATTGAATGTGTGACTTTGGAAACATCTACTAAAATTCAGGAACCACATTTATAATACGATGTGTTTATCTGGAGATTCAATTTGATCATAGCTGTAGCATATATACTGTGCTGGAAGTAACCTTACATTACTTCTTTATATGTTCTGTAGGGAGCACTAGTGCAAAGACATCATAGGTTCCATGTTGTGCTTAAATAATAAAAAATAAGGGCAGTCCAGAGATTGTGGCTGCATGCAAGGGGTGAGTCTTAAGAGGATTGGTAATGTTAGCTGCTCTATGGTAGAAGCTGTTGAAGTGGTGGGTAGTTTTGTTCTTAATGGGCTGGAAATGTCTCACATAGAGGAAACAAATGGTGTCCTGCGAGGAGGGAATTGGTGGCCGTCCTTTCTGTGCTTTTCTTCCCCGTGCAGTCATGCAGTGCATTGGTGGAAGGCAGCTGACAGCCATTGACCTGCACAGGAATGTGAACAGTCCTGTTCTTTTCGCGAAAAGATACAGACAGGGATACCTAAGTAGACAATGTAAGCAGTCTGTCACTTATTGTGATGGCAGGGTTTTCGTCTACCAGTCAAATGGCTAGTTAATGTTCAAATTTGACCAGCCACTCAATAGGTTACCATTGTTTATTGGCTGGTGAGTGAAGCAAATCTGCCAGCCACTTGCATGCCAGATCTGTAAATCGGACCCAGCATTTGGCTGGTGGATGGTGCTAATTTTGAACCCTGTGTGTTGGTTATTGATATTACACCGGATCAGTACTGGCAATGTGCCTTCTTAATGTTTATCCAAGTAGCATACTCTTTTGGGTCTGTTTATATCTGAAGTAGTCTGGTCAGGGGTGTGATGGTGACTCACCTGGTTTCTAAATCACAACCAATGATTTTTTTTTACTGATGCTTCTTGGTAACACAAATGCTCATCTTTACCTTATCTTAGTTTTGGGAGGGCTCGGTTTCAAGTTGTTGGCAGCACAAAGGTCACTCTGCCCTTATAGACTCATTCACAATAGATTTCATGACAAAGCAACTAGTCACGCTGCAATGATGGAGTGCTATGCATAGTAATTGCTGACCTAGTTCACAATGAAAGTCAAGAAGTTACAAGTGCAGGCTACCTCGCTTACTATAAGCTGTAAAGTAGAATTAGTAAGTGGGTCCAACACATAAAATCTGCCAATTGCACATATATATTCTTTGCAAATTCTACAGTTTTTTCTTTTTCTTAAACAACAGTTATTTTGAGTGTATATATTAGATTTTCTGTTTTTGCTTTATTTTCTATTTTCTATTGTTTTTTTATATATGCACCTTTCACTAAGGCAAATTCCACATACACCTATGTGTACTTATTCTGGCATTAAAACATTTTCTGATTCTGAACAGGCAGTAATATGAAGTTATTCTGGATAAAGTTTTCAGGAGAAAACCTGACATCCGATGTGGCTCACGCGCCAGATGTCCCTCACCTTCCGCTCTCTGTGTATTGCCTTTCTCAAAATCCCTTTGCTACGGGAAACAACAACAAACTTTGAGCAAAGCTACACTCTGACACTGGCAAGTTTTGAAGAAAATTGGGTCTTGTGATAAGGGAGGCCTGCTTGGTTCTTTCAGTGAATGATTGTAAAGATTTACAAAGAATATGTTACAGCATTTGCTCTCTACCTGGGACGTTTTAGGACTGATTGGTGTCGTCGCTGCGTCTGGAGCACGATTGTGATTGGTTTTAAAGAAATGCAAACAACCCAGAGAGTTTTTTTCTCCTATCCCAGAATGCATCTATGGTGTAGCCAGACCTTACTCCACACGCTGTGGAGATAGGTCTGGCAATGCAAGACTAGCATGAAGTAATTTTTATTTTTACAAATTCATGTTAAACAGTGATCACTTAAAAAGGTCACTAGTGTGAATTAATCAACAGTCTAGCATCTTAATGCAATAAGGTGTCTCTCACGTTTACTGAATTTAGCTCCACTGGCCTATTTTTATAGCTGTTGTTGAACTGTGTAGAGTGGCCCTTCATTGTATGTTAATATGATCTGTGAACAGCTGGGCAGACCCAAAGGGTGTGAAGCCTGTGGCAGGAGTAAGCTACAGCTATAAATCAGCCTAACTCCCAAAGTGTTTTGAAAGATAATGATTGCTTTATCTTGCAAAACACTTAGGGAGTGAATGTGGAAGTTTAATCCCATTAAATTACTCACTGTACATGCCTGGAATATCAAGGCACATACCTGCCTGAGCACAAGCAACCAACTGAGCATGAAAAGGGAAAAAAATACATTTTGGAAAATATTTTTAAGTATCTTTCTATTTCAAAATAATTCAGTTTACTATTTGAATTTGTTTACATATTACAGCTTTTTATTTTTTAGCCAAAAACTCGAATACGAACAGTACACTGATTAGAGATTATAATAATAAATTTTAAAATGAATCACTGAAGGCCTACTCCTTCAACATTTTCATGCAAATGTATTTCTTTTTCTTTAAATCTAAAGACTTCACCACCAAAGTCTTTGAGTGCCTTATTTGTGTTCAGAGGCTGATAGGTGGTTTCACTCCAAATGTGCACGGTAGCCTATTGCAGCATGTAATGGCTAAACATCTTTTGGAATTTCATATTTCATAGTAGCCTGGCATGTTGAGGTGGGCACATTTGGTCCAAATATTTGGGTGCAAGGGGGGCAGCAGACTGCTTGCCTGGCAGCTTTTATTTACAATGAGGAAACTGTCACTGTATAACTGTGTTGGTTGACAATTACGCGTACGAATATTTGAGTTTAATTGTTTAACATGCTGCCGTCTCCAGTATCCAGCACGGGGAATGCTGCCCTCTCCATGCAGTATCCAGCACGGGGATTGTGGGTACAATTTTAACTTGAAACAATTTGTAGCTACTAGTTGTTAGTTTGGTTATTTTTACACCATTTTGTGGTTGTTTCACCTTAACGCTGACAGACGTGAATGGTCCCCCATATAAATAAAGCACTACACGAATGCATTGAGAGCAGTGTTTGCATTAAAACAGCTCGGTGATTGTGTTCAGCTGTAGGCCCGGGACAGCACGGCTCTCTGTCGGAGGTACCAGGCTAAAGGCTAAAGCAGCTCAGAGGCTGTAATCCCCGTATGAAACCATCATGGCTGCCACTCGCTGAGCTGTCAAGCTCTCCACAAAAGAAAAGGTAAAAAAAAAAAAAAAAACGAGGTAACTACACACACAACTACACCTTCATGATTTATCTACCACTCGGTGGGTTTATTTGCAGTAATAACTCGATGCAATGTTTAAAAAAAAAAACTGGTTTGGCGTAACTTTGTCGCTACGCTTTTTATTCTTCAAGTTATTTCGTCTTTTGTAAGCTCTTGTCGCGTCACGTTAACGTTAACTCAAATCACTCAGACGCTATGTCAAAAAACGTTCTAACAGTTAGCCCAGGTGGTAAACAACGACCGTGTGTTTACGTGGGAAATGTAAAAGGCTCCAGTGGTGTCACAGTGGGATAGTTTTATCGTAACTTCGCAATTCCCAAGGCGGTCGTCGCTCGCTACAAAGGCAGTCTCATCACTTTGTTGTGGTTCAAGTCAAACTGCACAATGGCCGCACATTCGCCGATTAATCTGCTACTAAGGAGTGCTACTTCGACCTTTTCCAGTACGTGTGTTTGCATTTGTTAGTTAAGAGGAGGTTTTTAATATCGCCTCTAGCGCTAGCTGCGTCTTAGTTCACAATCACAACTATTGTGTGGGCAGGTGAGTTAAAGTGCATTTTCCTACACCTGGGGGCAGATACGAATCTAAATTCGTTGTTTTACGCCTGATCTGAGTGGGATGCATTAATATCCACGCAGAGGCATTTTAAACCAAAGCCAGCAACAGGTGGACTTAACATTAACAACGTGCAGAGTAGTGACTGTGAATGCATGCAGTTACTTTTTATGGGTTTGCTGTGAAATGATGAACCATGCAGTCTTAACACACACACAAACACACACACACACACACACACACACACACACACACACACACACACACACACACACACACACACACACACACACACAGCATGCTGTCTCTTTTGAAAGCATTTCATAGCAAGAGTAAATGCATCTAAAACAGGCACCCTTTGATTTGCTGCATTGGAGTTAAAGCTGTTTTTTTTGTTTTAGTTTATATGTGGAAAGAACGGGTGCACGGCGCTACCCATGTACCGATTCTGGTTACTAGTGAATCCGGGTCCATAAGAACCAAACAAGTGTCACTTCTTAATTATCATTTATTGCCACATGCTAAACACACACTCGTTTGTCCAACAGTATGTGGATGCCTAGATGGATGTGGTTCTGAAATGATGTAAGTACAAATATGATTTCTTTTTTTTTCTTCTGCATTTTCAGAAACCTGAAACAAAAACATGGATTCAGTGGATATTTGCGCAACTACCTCCAGAGGAGATAACAAACTGCGCGTCAACAAGAAGAATAGAGATCGGCACAAACGGCTCCACCTCAGGAAAACTGCCGCTCTGCCTCCAACTATGCAAAGTGAAGATAAGAGTGGCCCAAAGAAGATAGCAGAGTGGGAGCAAAGCACAGTGTGGCCTTCATTAAAGAAGCCCCCCCAGAAAGCACAGCAGTCTCAGACAAATGACAACGGAAATACACTCAGGTTCACATGCTCTCAATGTAGGGACAACTTGGAATATGTTCCCAAAGACTTAGTGAAACACTTTGAGGAAAACCACAAAGGGAGCCCACCAGTTTTTTCCTGTCATACGTGTACTTTCAGTACGCATGTGTTCTCCTACCTTCAGGTTCATCTATTAAGCCACAAGGACACTTTTTCTAGTTGCAGCATTTGCAATGACAACGTTCAGCGCACATGGCCTGAATTCAATGCACACCTGACTACGTATCACCACCAAAATGGCAAATACTCATGTGAAATGTGTCAGAAATTCTCCACAGGTGATGTTAGAGTATTTTTAGAGCACATGTACGCACATAATTTGGGCCTGGAGGGAGCTAAGGATCTATCGCTGCATACAAAGGGCAAGAATAAAAAAACTGATCAAACTTTACGTTGTCAGCACTGTGGCTATGAGGCATCTCAGAAATGGTTGATTACTAAGCACGTTAAAGCTGTCCATGTTTGCCAGAATGGTAATCAGAGGAAGAAGAAGAAGAAGGAGGAGGAGGTTTGTTCCATCGCAATGAAACCAAATGACCCGATCCCAAAAATCAAGCCTAGATTAACGAGAAGTGCAGTTAGGGAAATGTGCTGGCTGACGCAGGACTGCCTTTCTCTGCCAGGGAGAGAGTTCCTGGATAAATACTGCCATCTGTCAGATCCACAAACTACACTAGAGGAGACGCAACAGTTTTTGATGAAGTCTGTTGCCGGGGAAAACGGTGACCAGAAATGGACCAAGGCTCTTAAAACCGTTTGGTCAAATGTCCCTCAAGATATGAGTCTTCACCCCAAGTCAGAGAACGGCATTGTGTCGAACTCGTCGGATCTCACCGTCCTGACTGTCAAGAACCAGATAACTGTGGCTCAGAACGGCGCTACTTACACCAAAAGGTTGAAAACGATGACATCATCACCATCATCATCAGACAAGGAAACGGTTTCCCCTGAAAGTGCGCCCGATGATGCTGGTCGTGCAGTTGACCAAAATGGATGTCGGTCAGAGTCGAAGGATCGTACACCTTGTCCACAGACTGACACCAAACTAAATAATGACGTCTCAACGCCAGCCCAGAGCGAGCCACCTGAGTGCACTCAAATGCAGGAAAACCGAGAGAATCGGGAATTAAAGACCGATCAGGGAATTCAGAAACAAAGTAACAAACCCGTGGAGCCTATGCACGAGGATGGGATTAATATCACCAGTGAGGTGAAGTTGATGAATGAGAGCGAAGAGCAGACATCCGTTTATGAAGCTGCACCGAGAAACAAGAGATGGAGACGAAAAAGAAGGGCCAGATCTAAAAGAGCGGATAAAAGGTCATCGGCATTGGCCTTAAAGATAGTGTTGAAGAAGAATCCAGTGAAGGTGAAGCAGTGGCTGTCGCAAAGCTCTTTGTCTCCATCAGCAGGTGGTCCGACGGATGACCACCATGGACCGCCAAGCCCTCACACGACGCTGGAGGAGACGGCGCAGATTCTCCCCAACCCGCTGCTAACGGGAGAACACCAGAAGAAACGGACCAAAGCGCCTGAGGCCGATCCGGACGGCCCCTCTGAAGCCATGACTTTAAGTCCACAACCAAAGCCGGGGGAAGAACTAACCCCCGGTTGTGCTGCAAAGCCAACGGCGTCTGAAAATATGGACGGAAACACGCCCGGCGTGTCATCGACGCAAGACGACGCAGACAAGTCCCTCTCTGAAGCAGAAGTCGACGAGAGCGGTTCAGCTTGTAAGACGGGCCAGTCAAATTCGACGGCTGCAGCGGAGACCGAAGTACAGAAGGGCCCTGAGAACGCACCGCTCCAAACATCGGGCAGCGGCACGGACTGCTATCTGTCGGGCGATGAGATGGCTGCTGATGGAGCGACGACTCGTAGCAGTTGCACCAAGTCCTCCCCTGTTTCCCACCCTGTTCTTACAGCAGAGGGTAAGACTGCAAATTATAGTTCCTACATAGACATAATGCTTACAAGATTTAACATGCAGTGGCACTTTTTTTGGAATACATTTGAATGTTTGATTTTTTTGTTTTGATGTTTTGAAATTTCACAATCGGAAGCAATAGCAAATAGGGCTGGGTTAAAATAATCGATTCTCCAATTAAAATCGATTCTTTGTTTGATTGATCTGATATCGATTTAAGAATCCCCAAATGGATCTTTTGACTATATGCCGGTCATGTTAGTCCTGTTAAGTAAAAAGTACTTTAAACAGTTTTTGGAGTCAATTCTTACTGTAAACATGAACCTGGTGCTTTATTAAAAAAAAAATAAAAAAAAATAAAAAATACTTTGAAAGTTTCTTTTTGCTTGTACAATTTACAGCAGAGATCTTCAACAGGGGGTCCAGAACCCTTATGGGGCCCTCGGAGTTACTGCTGGACGGCCCCAAGTTATTGCTTAATCAATTAAAAAAAAAAAAAAAACGTTCTAACAGTTAATATGTCTGAAAATATACATAAACATGAGTCCAACATATTTAGTAAAGATGAATGGGCCTATTTTAGATTTCTTTTTAAATTAACACAACATTGATGAAGGTAGCCACTAAGGTAGCCATCCATCAATCCATTAAGGATTCACTGTGCTACATGTATGTTTAGCATTAAAACGTTATGTATAAATAAATATATAAATGTCAATTATTTTAATAGCTCAGTATTGTATGCATATACAATATGTAGTGGGGGGGGGGGTGTCTCTCTTTCAGCTAAGATATCCTTGGCCTAAAAAACGTTGAAGACCCCTGATTTACAACATAAGTTCTCTGACGATCTCTTTTCATATCCAAGCAAAATTGGAATTGCCACTGAAATTTCCCTAACTTAATTGATATCGAATCGGAAATGTAATCGAATCGGGAGCTCTGAATTAAATAGATTTTTCGGGAAATCGTTTGGCAATACCCAGACCTAAAAGCAAACCTGTTTTGAAATGATTGTTTTGTTCACCTTTTGTCTTGCAGATAAGCTGAACTCTGAAGATTTGAGCCTTGCTCCGTCTTCACAGCCCAGCGACGAGGTTGCTGAGGGGGTGAGAGGCAGAGAGGTGCCCGCTGACTCCTGCCCGGACATCCGACCGGAGCCCTCGCCAGCCTCCGGGCGTCGGTGGCAGACGCTCCCAAAGAACCTGGAGAGGACCCTGAAGTTAGTAGCCATGAATCCCTCTCAGTTGGTAAAGCGGCCAGCGGGAGACCAGCCTGTTGTGGTGCTAAATCATCCCGACGCCGACATCCCCGCGGTGGCCAGGATCATGGAGGTCATCAACAGGTACAGAGGGGAGGTGCAGAAGGTCGTGCTGTCACGGAGGACCGTGAACGCGCTCGCAGCCGTGGACGGCGAGGCCCCCGTGGCGAACGAGCCAACGGAGGCCCCAACCAATTCCGCGGGCCACGCCAAAACCTCTGTGCGGGAGCGATTCATGTTGAAATTGAAACTCCGTAGGTTGAGCAGGAAAAAGTACGAAGTAGTCGGCGCAGTCTCTCCCAGCAGGGATGTCGCGACCAAGTTTCGCTGCTGGTTTTGCGGCAGGGTCTTTGCATGTCAGGAAATGTGGATGGTCCATCGGCAGCGACATCTGATGGAGTGGAAAAGGCCAAACTGTGAAAAACTCTTAAATGTCGCACACACTGGATGACCAAAAACTAGTCTGGAAAATGATGACTTTGCAATATTACAATAATGGAAACGGTGATAGCCAGTCTGTTTTTTTTTTTTTTTAAAAGTCTTAATTATGATTGGTTGGTTATGGGAGAATGAAATTATTATTACGTCTCCCTGGAGGGTTCACATTCTCAGGGTAAACATTTACCTATCGTCTCTCTCCCAGTCGGAGTAGCTTAATACAAAGTATTTGTACATTAGGGATTTATTTGTAAAGCCACACAGACATGGTGTGGATAATTTAGGTCTTTGTAGTGTTTGTATTTTGTGTACGCTTTATAATAGCTTTATTTAAGGTGATTTCCGCACACTGTCTTATGGATTCTTTTATGGAACACTGTAATATGTATATTTGCCATACTATCTGAATCAGTTTATGTACGGGTAGGCTCTACAGTGTGGTAGCTATCATATTTATGTTTTTGGAATGGGACGCAGAGACCCACAAGTTAACTCAGATATACCAAAACTGTGTGTTTTACAGAAAAAAAAAAGGAAAAAAAAGACAATAAGCTGTTTTATTCTACATTTATTTATGACTCATAGGTTTAGCCTTTATATGTTTTTCTTTATGATTTATTTTTGGGCCATTGAAAGAATCTGTGTATTTGTAAAAATGTTGTATAAAATCCAAATTATGTTCAAATAATGGTATTAAAGGACAAATGTGGCGCAAAATGAACCTAGGGGTTAATAACGCACGTGTACCGAGTCAGCCGTTCTCTGGGATTTGTTTTGATGCTAATCGAATGTGACCAGTTTTATCGCAAACCGCTAATTAGCTAATAACGCTAGTCGTTAAAAGTAAAAAGAAACCGCTATATCTACACCACTAACGAGGCTCAAAATAGCGCCACACTTCCACGGTAGCGTGGTAGTCGAGCACCGTGCTTGAGCTATGTTACTGTATACGCGGCGTTCGACTGGTCGTGCCTGTTTTCCCAAGATGGCGCCTGCCTGTATACGTGAAGGTACAGTCTTTCTAAACTATCTTTTTAATAAACTGTCTGTACACTTAGAAAGTTCTCAATGCTTCGGACCCACATTATGCTACCGTGGAAGTGTGGTGGCTTTTTGAGCCTTGTTGGTGGTGTAGAATATTTTATTTTTACTTTTGCGTGGCCCGGACGGCTAGCGTTATAAGCTAATTAGCGGTTTGCCTTTAAAACTGGTCACATTCGATTAGCATGAAAACAGATCCCAGAGAACGGTCGACTCAGTACAAATGTGTTATTAACCCTTAGGTTCATTTTGCGCCCAAATTGTCCTTTTAACTGTAAAAAGGGGGGGTATATTTTCATGCATTTTATTTAGTGGAAGCAGATATCCCTAAAGACACACTTAATTATTGTCAATTTAAAAAAAAAATCTGGACATGAGGCCTGGATGATTTCATGTTTTTTTTTTGTTTTTTTTTCCCTTCCTCTTTTGACTTGAAACGATAATCCAATCTTTTTAATTGCACTATGAAAGGAGGATTTATATTTCCCATTACCTCACCTTTATCAGGCCTAAGTTTTTGACAATCTCAACCAGTGTCCTACTGTGGCTCAACATTGATCCCTCAGTATTCACAGCAAGGGAACGGTGGCTCCTGTGTGTGTTTTGTTAGTCCATTACACAGATGCACCTGTCCTGTATGTACTGATGTTGTGCATGTATCCCTTGTTTCTGGAATGCACACTTCAGTGTCACTCACTGTGTGTGTGTATGTGTGTATATATATATATATATATATATATATATATATATATATATATATATATATATATATATATATATATATATATATATATTTTATTTTTATTTAGATAAGATTTATAATTGTATGTAGTCCAGATAGAGGGACTGTAAAAATATTACCTGAGAGTTTTCACCAAGTGCCTATAGGAATTCTTGTTATGCGACAAATGTGCATGAGTATGCTAGCAGAACTTGTTGACCGGACAATAAATGAACCAGTTTTGTCAGTCCCTGGTGGCATTTTTGTGATGACTGAAGATGTGAGCTAAATTATACAAGACAAGAAAAGAGTTTTATTAAAACAAAAACATACAACCTTTTGTATTTCTTTCTTTGTGGCTCCCGCAAAGTATTTGCTGTCATAAACAAATGATGTGTCTACCTGCATCCTTCGGCCACAGCAACACTGTCATTCCTTGCATTCATTTAAATACACTGTTTACCGACTGAGCATTAAAAAAAAAAAAATCTAAATAAAACAAGTTATAAAAAGACATCTGAGTCAGTCCTATTTTTGGCTCTGCATGGCCAGCAATACAGGCAAGTCTAGCATACAATCCTGTTGACAGGACCTCGAATTAACACTAAAGGAGGAGGAGAAAAGCATCACATAATATAAAGGAGTTCTGTAAACAGTCTGACAGTTAACACAGCAGGTTGGGATGTACGAGTCTAGTTCCTTGGCTGTTTGCACTCAGCGGGGGTGTTCTAGGGCCTCACTGGGTAGCACAGTTTGGTGGCTTCCTTGGTGTTACTCTGGCCGTCAATCAGCATCAGAGGATACTTCTGGTGGCTGTCGATGATGTGGGAGAGGCTGCTGAAATACTGCAAAAAGACAGTGAAGAAGTTGGAATTAAAAGTTTAAATGTTCTCGAAATCATCAAATTAGGTCAATGAGGTAATTATTATTATAATTATTTTTTTTTACATTTTCCCAAAGGACATTTTGAATGATCTTAAACGTGTATTAACAATGATTAGCAACAATTTTGATTTTTAAAAGGTCCCATGGCATGAAAATTTCACTTTATGAGTTGCACGCGGGAAGAACGGGACGGTTGGGTTCAGGAAAAGGTCGTGGGTGGGCTTACGGTTCCGTGACAAGCGGAAAGAACGGGACAGAAAAGAAGAAAGCGACTTTAGGAAACATTGACATGCGGGACGCGAACCCCCGGTCTCCTGGGTGAAAGTCCTGTGTTTACGCGGAATTTCGGCCTTACATACTACTCGCTACCGTTGTTGCTCTTAATGCTACGTCATCTTCTCAGTTTACATTGGCATTGTTTTCCGTGGTGGCCACACGGAATTTTCACACATTCCGTGCCACCACCACGTAATGCGTGTTAACGATTCGTGATTCTTTCACGGAATTCTGTGCGACCAGGATGGTAATTCTGCACCAAGGCTGAATTTCAGGAAAGAGACTTCAGATACAGTATTAGGGGACCACTAAGGTCTATATAAAAGAGACTTCAGATACAGTATTAGGGGACCACTATGGCCTATATAAAAGAGACTTCAGATACAGTTTTAGGGGACCACTATGGCCTATATAAAAGAGACTTCAGATACAGTTTTAGGGGACCACTAAGGCCTATATAAAAGAGACTTCAGATACAGTTTTAGGGGACGACTATGGCCTATATAAAAGAGACTTCAGATACAGTTTTAGGGGACCACTAAGGTCTATATAAAAGAGACTTCAGATACAGTATTAGGGGACCACTAAGGCCTATATAAAAGAGACTTCAGATACAGTATTAGGGGACCACTAAGGTCTATATAAAAGAGACTTCAGATACAGTATTAGGGGACCACTATGGCCTATATAAAAGAGACTTCAGATACAGTTTTAGGGGACCACTAAGGTCTATATAAAAGAGACTTCAGATACAGTTTTAGGGGACCACTAAGGCCTATATAAAAGCATCCAAAAAGCACCATGTCATAGGACCTTTAAGCTTTTTTTTGTGCAATGTCAGATAAAAAAAAAAAAAACTTCTTAAAACTGCTATAAAAATATATATTAGCTTAGTGAAAGTGGAAAAAATTGATATATAATGTTATGGCGCACACATTTTTGTCCTCTAAGGACATCACCTTTTGAAAGAGATACACAAGGGTTGAACATTATTTGGCAAACTAGTATGCGTACAGAATGTCTGTAGCTTTAGTCTAACAATCCTAGCTAGGGCGTAATTTCCACTGGGGACAGGGGGGACATGTCCCCCCAACTTTTCAAAATCCAGTTTGAAACTGAAAAGTCCTCCACTGTACCTCCTCCCCTTTCTTCTCTCTTCCCAGAGCGTACTGCTGAGTGGTTGGTATGAAGCGGATGGGGATGTTGTACACTCTGCCCTTGTAAAACACCACTAACGTATATGGCTGCTGTGCGTCCTGACCGGAGCTCTTCCTCACCATAAACGCCCCGTCCTGAAACACAAAAGAGCTCACAGTCAGACCCAGCAGGGGGCGATGGGATATAATCCATCACAGTTCCAAAAAAAAAGACAATGTTGTGCACATCCATGTAGTTCCTGATGCAGGACAAAAAAGGGAATGTTGAAAGAAGGTAAAGTCCGCACAGCAGCTTAACGCTCCGGGAAAAATACTTTACGTGCAAATAAGGCACACAACGTCTCGGCCCACAATATGGCCTTCCCCAGGTGTATTTGATTTCAGTGACCTCTGACCCTAATTTGTTTTTATCAATTCACATGGTCAGATATGCGGTATGTGATATGCGGAAAATAAACAAACAATACATTGAAATGCTATTCAGACGTAGATGTACACACTAATACTATTCAGATTGGGCAGTTAAGATGACAACATATTGACCTCACTGTTTCACAATGAATGCATGTAGCTGTTTCAGACTCCAGCGGGTGTGACTCTCATAAATACAATTCAAAATCATAGCACAACAATTTAAGATGGCTACACACTTTTCAAAAGGTGACATGAATATATTGTGACACATTGCTTACAAAATAGATCAAAAACAGGCGTTCAAAATAGGGCTTATTGAGATTGGCCTCACCGCTGCACTACAGACAACTAAAGTGTCTAAGATTAAAAATAGCTACAATTTGGTGCAAAAGACAATGTCGAACAGTTGAGGCAGCCACTTTTTTTTTCCACACAGACCCCTCATTTGGATGACTGTGCTCTCCTAAATTATAAGATTCTTACTTTATTTGAGCGACACAAGACATCGTCAGCAGTCTTGCGGTCACATGTGCTGGCATACCAGGATTTCTTATAGACGTCCTGAAATAAAGACAACGGAGAACAGAATGGGGAGACACTGCAGGTGAATAGGGATGAACGATATCACAATGCAACTTCCCCAGTTGATTACTTTGATTTTTTTTTTTGTATTGCAAGTATTCTGAATTTTCATGTTTGAATATGCAAATGAGGCATTTTCTGGTTAAATATGTGCTTACATTTCCAGTGTGAACATTGGATAAAACCAGGTTCAAAATTCTTTCTCGCTTCATTTTGTTGACATATTAGAGTCAAAGGTTTGAACAGAGAGCATTTTGGATATCTCTTTTTATCACTCCATAGATCAGAAAATACTGTCAACAGCCATAAAAAATAAAAAATTTTACAGGTGTAAAATGTTACATAAAACAGGCAATGAATGAATCATGAACAAGTCCCTCTGTTAAAAGCTTCCGAATATAGATAGGAATGAAACTGCAAAGTTTGGTGTATGTCAGTGCTAATGAAGTAGAGATTTTTAGCCCAGAGTCTGAGAAATACTCATTTTGAGAAAACGGCCTGCAAAGATATGGATTGTGAAATTCCTCACATTTTGAAGACACTACAGATATAGATATCACCATGAAACCTCCCCAGGTGATTACTTACATTAAGACAATTATTGTTTGTATTACAAGTTTTCTGAAAATGTTATGTTTAAATATGAAAATGAGGCATCAACTACTGCTAACTTTTGGTGCATTTAGCAGTACTTTACAGGCGCAAATAGTTAAAAGAAGACATGGTTATGGAAGCAAAATATCCCAACAACTCAAAATTGAAAAATTATGTTTTTGCCTGTAGTGCCTTCCCTTAATACCATCACTCTGATTATACTGTATGAGTATAGTTTTGTGAAGTTATTGGTTCATCTTTACAATATAATGCTGTCAGAGCACACCTTATCTTGGTCTATTAGTCCATTTTCAGCAGAGACGCTTCCTCTGTCAGCTGGTTCTGGGACAAGAGACACAAACGTAATAATAATGGGGGTTTAGTTTGATGACGTAGACATGTGACATTTTGATTTTGAATTCCTAAAGTAAAAAAAAAAAAAAAAAACTCCTTTGCATATGGTTGTGAGAGTTAAGCAGGAGCTGTACTTACTGGGGGAGGGCAACTGTTGAAGAGGAATTCTGCGACAGAGACCACAAACAGAGCAGAGCACAGTAAACACACAGCACCAAGCTGTGATTAAAGGCAATTTGCCTCAGTTGAGGAGCATTGAAAATTGCATACGCTCAGTGTACATAAAACGCATTGTGTAAAACTGTGTGCTGCATTGCTTACTTTGGTCGTTTCAAGTCCAGTGTAAAAGCTTTTGGTGGAGGCTTCTGGTCATTTTGCATCACAGGTAGTGTTTGGCCTGTGGAAATCCAGACGTATTGTAACTAGGGCTATGTTTGCAGTTAGTAATGAAGACACTTTTTACAAATGACATATGCAGCCTATATAGGTTTTTCAGTTGTTTTCGAGGCTTTAATTCACTCTCCTGACTTCCTTCTTTTTTGACGTTGGTTTTATCATGCAAGTTGTTTTGTGTTACATTTTGTAGTGTTGTGTTTGTAACGTACTTTTTTTATTTATGTAGCCTGATGTTGTTTATCTATGTATCAAGTCAAACTTCACCCCATCTGTCCTGGTTGTAAAGCACTTTGGGTCAGTTTATGCTGTTTTAAATATGCTGTAAAAAAGGGTGGCAGTAGCTCATTCAGTAGGGAGTTGGAGGTTCAAGTCCTCATACGGACCAAAGTATGGTGGTGGACTGATAGCTGGAGAGGTGCCAGTTCACCTCCTGGGCACTGGCAAGGTGCTCTTGAGCAAGGCACCGAACCCCCAACTGCTCAGGGCGCCTTTCCATGGGCAGCCCCCTCACTCTGACATCTCTCCATTAGTGCATGTATATGTACTGAGCATGTGTGTGTAATTCAGGCCTGTGTGTAATGTGGGTAATAACAACAGAGTTGTGGGATTAATAAAATATACATTATTATTATTATTATTATTATTATTATTAATAAATAGAGATGACTTGACATGACTTGACTTATACTAGATACTTGTACTTGGGTCTGGACTCCTCAAGACATTTTTCTATTGTCTTGGACTCGCTTGGTATTTGCACTCAGACTTGTCTCAGACATGGACATTGATCTCGCCAAATATTCTAGTTGGTCTTGACTAGGGCTGGGTACCGAATTCAATACTTTTTAGGCACAGACCGAATTGCCTCTGAAGTATTGAGTATTGAAAATTGCCTCGTCATTCAATACCCAATTTCAATACCTAAGGAGGAGATCAGTGAGCCAATAAGCATACAGCATGCTTCTACCAAGATCTAATAATGTTTGTGATTGGCTGTCTCACGTTAAACGCCGTAGAGACACGCAGGGAAAAAACTCTACGTTTCACAGATATGGAGATGGTCCGATGCCATTTTTTGCTTCCTGATGAACTTGCGTATCGGCCGATACCGAGTACCGATTCAATACGAGTGTGTCATATATTTTATTATGTTTTAATAACTGTATCCTACTATCCCTGTATGGATGTGATATGATTTCTATCTTTGTTGTACGGCCCGGCTCAGGTTAAACTTTTTGTGAAACATAAACAAACACTAACAATGAACGCCGTAGAACTTTCTTTTATCATCCAGTTTGACAGTCAGTCATAACGGAAAAAAGAACATAAATAAACTATTTTAAATTAGATTTTCTTCGAGGATGAATTAGGTGTTATTGGATTGGTGCTTAAACTCCAGTACTTTCCGATACCAATACCAGCATTTTAGGCAGTATCGGAAGCTCTTCCCATACTGGTATCGATATCAGAACATCTCTACATAGAGACAGGGCTCACGTAGTAGGAGCTGAAAAAGTAATTAAAACAATGAAGTGTAATGTTGTAATTTCTTCTTTTTTGATATCGAACAGAAGTATCGTTTAGGAACCGGTATCAAAGTGACAGTACTGGTGTTGGTATCGGTATCGGTATGAGACATTTCTGAATGATACCCAGCCCTACTCTTGACCGAGTCCAGCAATATATAGCGCACACACTGAGGCGTGAGACATTTTCATTTTGGCCACAGACACAATGTTGGCGAGCGGCAGCATAATGCAATTTGGTTTTACAAACGACACAAAATGTGTCCACGTTGCACTGAAGAGGAGGAAACACAAGGCCACCGGCAAATGTTGCAACAGAACTAAACTCGGTCTTGATTGTCTCTCATTTGGCCTCAAACCTCTTTGGACCGAGACTTGACTTGGTCTCGACTAGTCCTGGTCTTGGACTCGACATAGGTGGTCTTGACTACTACATCTACATTCCCTTTTAACTGGAATAGATTTCATCTGGAAGACGAATGACTTGTATCGAAGTGCAGCACATGTATGTGTGAAATTAGATCATCATTGGACACTAACAGTCGGCAAAAGTTTGCAACTGGGCTAAATTACTGTCTTCAAATAATCCAGTGAGTAAATGAAATGTGCGCTGCTAACAATGTGGGTTTAATAGTGTGTCAGGAAAGGAAACACTCCAATCATAGAAGCGCCTGGTACTGTCTGATTTGACTATGTTTAAATTAATACAAGCTCTGGTGTGACTAATAATGTGTACATATAGTATCTGAATAAATGTAAACACTTACTTTCAAATTTCCTGGGTTTTAAAGCTGGCCTCTGCAAAAAGAAAAAAATACTCACTGTAATGTTGACAGACTTCAGCTGATCCCATAAAACAAAGTAAAACACAAAAAGCCATGATGATTGAATGTGATATTCCTACCGGCTTTAAAGGTGGTTTTGGTGACCTCCTGAGAGGAAAAAACAGAGATGATCAGACAATCAGTTATTCCCTGCGTAAAGCTTAATCAGGTTACAGTACTCAGCGTTCCCACACAGTTCCATGGACAACGTTTCAAAACCATTCCATGAGATTTTAAGGACCTATAATAAAATGTTCATGACCATTCACAACGTATATCACAAACAGAACGGTATAGAATACTTTACTCTAAATCAGATTCTTTTATATTTTGGGCCAGAATGGATCCGAATGGAAGGCCAAGGGCCAAAAAAATGGTTTTGATGTTGAACACCGCACTTGTTGTTATTCGTCGTAGATAAAACTTACATATTTAATTTAATAGGGAAGTTTACCAGCACTGTGCTTTACATTGGCGTAAAATTCAGATGAAGTACTTTTTAGCTGCACAAAAAGTGCGTTTTGTAGTCATTACGGTTAGGATTTTACAGCACTTTTAAAATAAGAGCAGAATAAGCATGGTGAACAAAAACAAAGGGAGCACGGGCCAAACTTGGCTATTAACATTACATTACAAACATTATTAAAAACTTGATAAATATCCCTCTTAAAGTACATTCAAGACGGATAAAAAATGTGACAATCATGCGATAAAATTGATTAACTGTCCTACTTATATTACGTTGAAGGTTATCCAAGAAGATAACTGTAACAATTTTATTAAACACAACAAAATTTCATGACTTTTCCAAAACTTTCAAGGATTTTACCATTGTACTTAACCTTTCCAGGCCTTAGAAATTAGATTTTAAAATTCCTGTTTTTACTATTTTTAGGTTTTCCATGACCGTGGGACCGCTGAGTATATAGCATAGACTGTATAATATTAATGGACAATGCATTCGGTTTGGCGAAGTGCTGCAATGCGGAAGTGCCTTAAACCTGCATTCTATCTGAATTCCAGCAGGGGGCGACGCGTGCGGTTGCAAAAGGAGTTCTTGTTTCTGTAGAAGCCTATGAGAAAGTGACTTCTCACTTGATTTATTACCTCAGTAAACATTTTCATGAGTTTATGGTCTCAATTGTTAGTTTTAAGTCTTGTGCAACACAGAATGATTGTTCATTTTTTTAATTATGGTCTTGTTGATTTTAAAATCGGCGATATAGCAGGGGGTGTTTTAGGGCGTGGCTATGATGTGATTGCCAGTGAAAGTCTGTAATGTAATGTGGAGTGTAAGCAGCTCCTCCCTCACTCCTCCCTCTTGTCTAAAATCGTCACAACCGCAACCAGGATGGCTGCGCCCGTAACGGCAAACTCGGCGACGGATAGCAGATCTCCACAAACCAATGGGTGACGTCATACATGCTCTGACCATTAATATTATACAGTCTATGGTATATAGCCTATAATTGGAAAAATGTTTGGTTAAGTGATGCTTACTCTCTCTGCAAAGGTTTTGGTAGGAGTAGAGGAGGGCTCTCTGCAGGTTTATCACTGGAACCTAGAGGAGCACACACAAAAAAAGACCAGTGATCTATGAGTTATTATGACTGCTATTAGCTTTGGAAAGTCATAAGTTGCTATTGTAAGCCAGGTTCTGCCTGAGGTTTCTGCCTGTTAAAAGAAAGTTTTTAGGGGAATTGTTAGGTACCTGTAAATTATAGTGTGATCTAGACCTATTCTGTCTGGAAAGTGTCTTAAGATAATGTCTGTTATGATTTGACACTATAAATAAAATTTAATTGAAAATGGAATTGTCCATTTAAAACAATGTTTCCTTCCACTGGCCATCCTCTAGATGGCGTCACCAAGGAGATGAGGCTTGCTGAATAAGTGACTTCTTTTAAAGGGCAACTATTATTTAGCATTTTCAGGGTTATACTTGCATTTTGTGTTTGTAATAGAACATGTTTACATGCTTTAATGTAAAAAAAACACTATATTTTTCTCATACTGCCCATGGCTGCTGCACCTGTATTCACCCTCTGTATGAGACTCTCTGTAGGAGCGCCTGTCTCTTTAATCCCTCCACCCGAAAAGCCCAGCCTGCTCTGATGGGCCAGCGCGCTTCCTGGAAACTCCGGAGCCCCCGCTCCGTGTTCCACTAGTTGAAGCTGGAGCTACTGCAACGGAGTATATAGCAGGACTTTGTACACAACCGGACATGTCCCAGCAGTAAAGTGACCGGAATTTGGGGAGAAATGACCGGCATTGGCCAAGATTACAGCTATGTCGCGTTAGCATGTAGCTTCTAAATAGTTAGCAGCATGCTAACGTTAGATTGTAGTAGAATGAAGCAGCAATTTCTAGCGTCAAACATTGCAGATAAAGGCATCTGAACCAAACACTACCCAATCGGACATGTTTCAGCAGTAAAGCGACCCGGAATTGGGGAGAATTTAACAACATTGGCATCCCGGATGACATTGTTTACTACCGTTAGCCATGTAGCTACTATAGTTAGCAGTGGACACTAATAGAATATAGCAGCAATTTCTACAGTCAAAATAAAGGCTTTTAAACCAAATACTACATGAACAAAAAATGTTTCAGGAGTTATGTGATCCGGAATTGGGGAGAATTTAACGACACTGGCAGCCAAGGTGACATTGTTAACTGCCGTTAGCATGTAGCTACATGCGACAATGTTAACACTGCAGTAGCTTAAAAAAAACCAGTCCTGCCTACTTGGAGCAGATGACCAATCATAAAACGGCGGCTTAGAGTTGCGGAAGACTTAGCCGAGAGTAGAAAAAACTGTTGAAACCGGAGCGTTGAGAAGAAACGTTTTAGCTCACGGGGATTTGTCAAAAAATACATTTACCTCATTATTTTGGCCACGTTTAATATGATGATATGACAGAAAATACGGAAAAGCATAATATGTCCCCTTTAAATCACTTCTTTTAAAACACATTTTTATAGACTTGCTTTTATGTGAGTCCGTCTTTTTATCATCTTTCTCCTGTCTTTTTACCCTAGCACCTGTTCATTTCATTCTGTGTATTGAATTGTCATTTTTTCCCCGCTCCTTTAAAGCTGCCCGATCTTTTGTTTTCTCTATTACAATGTCTAAATATGTGTATTGATTTGTATGTGCTTTTGTTTCCTCTGTCAAATCACTTTGTAAACTATTGTTTTTAAAAGGTGCTATACAAATAACATTATTATTGATATTATTACGTGCTAGAATAATTCATGGTAGCAGCATTTCTTTATACAAATTGAAATGGAAAAAAGCCAGTCCTTGTTTGATTTAATACTTACCATCACATGGATTGCAAACTTCATATTCATCGTCGCCTGTGGGCTCCTGGACCTGGACAATCACAATACGTATCAGTCAATGACCTACTAACTGTGCAGCATTCAGCATCTCTGCAAAGCACCTCTTTTTAAATGAAATCTTGCACATTTTTCATAACTTACAGCTGTAGGAGATCTCTTCATATTCACTCTGAAAAGGGGGGAAAAACTCATTGTTAGTGTAGTAATAGGAAAGCAATGCAAAAACTGCATAACTTTCAGGCCCCTAGATTCAATGTTGTGAGTCCTACCTTGGGCTGGGCTTCGGCGGTAAAGAAAATGAGTGTGTTGTGGGGATTGGACACAGTCTGCAAGGTAAATGATTAGTCTCAGACTGTAGTCAAAATGTCTTCTTAATTACTGTCATTTTATATTGCATGTCTATACAATTACGTGAATGAACCGAAGTTAAAACAGTCTCACACTGACCTGCTTGCTGGAAGAGATAATGAGCTTCCCTGTAAAGATGCCAGAAAATGGAACTACAATGAATTCCACATGTAAATGTACCTTAAAAAAAGAATTGGAATTGCGGTTAAATAAAAGCCTACCTCTTGGTCAGGAACTTCATAAAAGTCTGAAAAACAAACCAGAGCCAAAATCAGACACACTGCAGAACCACAAAAGCCTTGTTTTGGTGCTGGATCGCATTGTTTTCATACTTCAGACAGACATGTCTCTTCAGCATGCAGCAGTATCTGCCCTTGGGCGTTTTTTGTGTTGTGTTTGGACTAAGGGCTTTTGACTGTCTCTCATTGTAGTGTATTTACTAAAGACTTTTCATGGATATAGGCCTATAATCTGTTCATTCAATACTGTAAACATAATGGAGTCCTATTTTTTCTTCTGTGTCTAGCCATGTTACTGGGGTAGGGTGGGGGGTAAGAAGAGGTAAATTTGTCCCTTAAAAAATATGAAGGAGCCCACTCCCCAAAAAGAGGCAAAAATAACCGTTGAGGGGGCTCAAAACATGAATGGAAAACAAGTACAGTAGTAGTGTCTAATTAAAGAACACAACAGGAGCAACAAAGATACATTTCTTGTGATTTCATGTCTTCTATGTAGCTTTAAACTTTGGAGCTTCTGGCTTTAACAAGGTCTCATTTTCTAACAGATTTGTTGTTGAGATGTACATGATTCCTGAAAAAAACCAGCCCGAAACACGTGCAATGTTTTGAATATGCAGATAGTTTTGAACATACAGGGGAAAAGTCATTTCCTTTACATAACTAAAGACCATTGCAACATAAATTGAAAAAAGGCACAAATTGTTGTAGAAAAATTCACCAGAATGCAGGAAATGAAGGGTTTGACGCTCAAAATGTACTATTGGTTCACTCCCTGCTCACTATATTAAGGGCTGTAAAAAAAAAAAAAAATTCTTATGAATTATACTCCTGCATCGTGTCCCTCTGTGTGCAGCTCTTGGGTTCCCTAGTTTTGCCGTAACAATGGCTGTAGACAGTTTATAATAGTTTATATACCATACTAGGCTGACCCCTTTTGAGCTAGCGTTGGGGTACAGCATGGTTATTGTTGTACTAGTCTATATCCACGACCTTCCACTTCCAGTATTGCCCCGTTGAAAATTCTGCCGTATGTCCTTTTTTTTCCGACCGGATGTCTTGTTACCTTCCTCTTCCTTTGTGTTGGAATTCTAACCTCCGGTGGATTTCTGAGGACTATGGTTAACTGCTCCTCAGATCTCTGCAGGGTAAATCCAGACAAGCTAGACTATCTGTCCAATTTGAGTTTTCTGTTGCATGACTAAAACAGCTCCGGGGCTCCGTGCAGCGCCGCCCAAGACGATTGTGATTGGTTTAAAGAAATGCCAATAAACCAGAGCACGTTTTTCTGCCGACCCGGAATGCTGTGTGGACTAGCCAGACCCTCCTCCGCAGCGCTGTGGAGGAAGGTCTGGCAAAGTGAGACTATTGTTGTACCTACCAGGACTGGGTGGACACTCTGGTAAAGGTGTAGGCAACATGGGACGCTCCCTGCCTGCCCTGCTCCCACCGTGCATCATGGGATCTAAAGAGAGGCATGGAGATTATTGTCATTATTATTTCTTTATAGTAATACTAATTATCAAGCATGCTGTCCAGATTAAAAGATTTAGAAAATACAATTAAAGAATCAGAAACCCATGTAAGCCCACCCCCTAAATAGTGAAAGTGCAAGATAGGATGTCAATAAAAGAACAAATGCATTGGAATGCATCTAAAAATACAAAAATGATGATACAATGTCATGAACGTGAAGCTCAAATAAAACAACATAAAATAGTAATATCAAGAGGAAATATGCGGCGATGCAATAATGGAAAAGAAAACATTAGATATTCTAATCACAAAAAAAGTCTGTCTCCTCTCTCTTCTGATATGTATCTTACTGGAAGACTGATTCCCTGCAGGTTCTACGTAGTTGTCATCATCGTTACTGCAGTCTGGATCAACGTAGTTGTCCTGCCGAACGACAACATATTGTGAAAACAGGGTCAGTTAGTCAGTTATTGGAAGGCATTTACTAACACACACAGGAAATGGCGACATGTTTGTGGAAATGTGTGAACGAAACAGGCCTGCAGTACAGTCTTTATGTGAGCTTGAGGTAGAGAAAGTTGCATTACATCATCGCTTCCCTGGTGGGTGGGTTCGGGGGGCAGTTGTTTGGAGGCTCTGGTTGGGCGGAGGGGCTTTTTGGGCGGCCGGTCGGGCCGGTTACGGCAGTTGTCTGTAAAGGAGAAGCAGAAGCAGAAGCAGAAGCAGGGCGTCAGCATTTGCATGAAGCCCCCTGTGTATTGTGGCTTTGGCTCAACGGTGTAAAGGGCCTTAATCCACCAACGCAACTCCAGCTGGAAGAGAGCTATGACTGGTTAAGGAGAAGATTCAAAATCCCTTTATTTGTCATTTTTATGCACCACATAAAAAAAACGAAATTGTGTTTCACACATCCACTAGTCCAGGTGTCTTCAACGGTTTTTTTTTATTAACCAAGGACCCCTTAGCTGAAAGAAAGATGGAGCAGGGACCCCCTACTTATATTGTATGAAACTGAGTTGCATAACTGGACCTACAATAACGTGTAGGGTGGCCTAAAAGCCTTAACACTATACACCATGTTTTATTGCTAAACATACATGTGGCACAGTGAATCCTTAAGCTTAACTGTATCTGTGGATCAGACATATTTACTTCTATCATAAAAAAAAAAAAGATTAAACAACAACTCTGAGGGTCCCCTATGGGTCCCAGACCCCCTTTATTAGATAGTGACAGTGGAGAGACAGGAAAGTGGGAGAGAGATGGGAGAGAGATGGGGGATGACACGCAGCAAAGGGCAACAGGTCGGATTCGAACCCGCGCCGCTGCACAGGACTCAGCCTACATGGGGCGCACGCCCTTACTGGGTGAGCTAGAGGCCGCCCCCCCCAGACCCCCTGTTAAAGATCTCTGCACTAGTCAATATATAAGTCAGTGCAAGACAGAAAACTTTAAAATTCTAAGCTCGTAAATAAAAGCACTTCATAAATAAACTAAGATTACGCTTAAATAAGCGCAAATTAAATAAACTCAGATTATGCTGAAAATTAGAATAAAGTGAGTAGTTTAAAATATTTTCGAGGAACAATTTGCAGTTCTGATTAAGCAGTCTGACTGCTGTGGGAAAGAAGCTGTTTAACAGCCTAGTAGTACCTTGATTTGATACTTGTGTATCTCTTCCCGGACACATGCCATGAGAGGGAAGAGCGGCACCCTTAATGATGCTGTCTGCTCCACCCACACAGCGCTCAGTGTGGATGTCCTGCAGACGCGGCAGCGAGGCACCAATGATATTTTCAGCTGTTCCCACTATCCTGGTCAGTTTGTGTCTCTCCTCTACTGTGCTGTTACCAAACCAGGAAGAGATGCAGTAGGTAAGAATGCTCTGAATCGTGAGCTGTAGCACTTGAGTCCGGACTTGAGACGTTTTCGGACTTGTCTTGGACTCGTTGGTATTTGGACTTGAAATTGTCTCAGACCAAATTGGTCTCGCCAAATATTGTAGTTGGTCTCGCCCCAGTCCAGCACTACATGCTTTTTTTTTTTAAGTAACTTCCTCTTTCAAAACAAAACTGTTGATGAAGTGTGCTTGTTCAGAAAAAAAAGGTACTGGTTTAATTCAAAATCCATCTAGAGCGGGCATTGGTATAGGTCCTTGGTATACACCTGGCTGCGTCATATGCCTCAAACATCAGGGATCAATCATTTTCATTTTTCAGCAAACGAGACTAGCAGTGAAAAGAACGCTAGTTTTACATTTATTAATGCCTCTGCCCCGGTCCGATTTTTCCCGCGAAGTCACAAAATGATTTACGGCAGGTAGACGGCGCTACAGAGCACACATTCGGACAGGTCACAGATTTTGGCACAACACCGGTAAAGCCTGTGTTATTGTATCCAGCCAGGTAGCAGGAGATTTCTTTACATAGGCCTAATTGTATCTTTATTTTATTTTAGAAGTTATCTGCTGTAGTTATGGCTGATACTGGGGCAGGACCATCACAGAAAAGAAGGACATTTAACGAAGAACAACTAAAAGCTAAAAGGGAAAGTGAAAGACAATGGGCAAAACCGAGTCAGTCTCAGGCGGGCTATCAACAGATAGAGACAATTATGGGATTGTAAATGATTCATAAACGAATTGGCCCTCAGGAATAAATAAAATGTCTATTTCATTCAAAAAATGACTTTACAACGTGCGATGTGGTTGTACGTCAGTAGCCGACATTAAATTACGCCCCCCTTCCATTTAGCGCGGACGTTTTAATCCTTTAAGTCCGTGTTTGTGTTGGCCTACTATTTTCTTTTCCCTTGTCCCCCTGTACTTGTGCACAGTGTGTACTGCGCTATATTAATCTAAGTTATTATTAGGTTGGTTGCTACAACAAACTCTTAATGCCTTGGCTTGTAACACAGTGACAGTGATACCCGGTGTAGCCCATGATACATCCAAAGTAGGCTAAGTTACCGTATGCAACACTTGAAATGCAACGATGCATCTGTAACATATTCTTTTATTGGGAATGAATGATTTTCTGTCTGAGCAAAACAGTCATAGCAACTATATGACTTCCTGTTTGGTAACGCTAACTCAGTACTCTACAGTGGGCAGTACAGCACCCTTTACGACAGCAGGTGTGGTAAATACACTACCGCTTTTATCCAAAGCGGCCGCTAGAATCAACTCAAACCGAAAGTTCCATATAGCCACTTTAAAGTAAATAACGTGGCCTAATTTGATCCTTTCTTTCTCGGTCTCGACTGTCTCTCATTTGGACTCGGTCTTGACTCGTTCTCAACTAGTCCTAGTCTTGGACTTGACAAAGGTGGACTTGACTACAGCCCTGCTCAATAGTGCCTAAGCTATTGAAGGTGTAGAAACTTTGTGAAAATGAATTATGAAAGTCATCATAAGGGGAACTAATGATGCCAGTATGTTTAGCCATTTCTTGTGAAAATTAAGTGCTGACATAAACAGTTTTTTCATGTCAGATGACTGTACTGACCAAGATACTCCCCCCTGGGGAAGGAAGCGGAGGGAGTTGTGGGTAAGACTCTGTGGCTGGGAGGAGGCTCGTAGCTGTCGTCCTGGTCCTCACGTGGATCCTCGTACATGTCATTATCCTGGGAACAACATATTTGCAATGTTTCAATGCTGACAAACTCAATTAAGTTGGAAGCCAAGGATGTAATATCATACTATAATATGAAATAAAACCCAGACAGTACAGCGGATTGTCAACTTATTAATTCTACAGGGAATATTTCACATCCGTAAAGCTAAGTTCTCAAAATCTCGGCCAGCATTTGAACCCTTAAGAATTGAATTCAAGAACTTTAAGTCCATTTAAATTATATATAAAAATCATATAGTTGATAGGCTACAGTATTTTCTTGCATTTATTCTTTTTTCTTTGCCCCCCTTTCTTATTTATACATTTATTCCTTCTTCTTGTGTAAGCTCATCTTATGTCTTGATAAAATAATATGTAATGCCTTCATGAGAGTGAAGACAAGATTGTTCTAAAAGCTATAATGAGTATAATGCCGAATTGTTGTATAGCTGTTTTCTGTGTCACTTGTTTTGTGTGAGAATTTACAACAAACTGGAAAAAAAGGGATGTTTTGAACAAATATCAGACAACAACAACAATTTAAATGACATATTTCCCAACTTACATAATCAGGTTCAGACAGTTCGTCGTCTTCCCTGTCATCTGTGAACACAGCCATTCAGAGGGGTTTCATTACAAAGAGGGAAACAACGAGCTTGTGGATTTCACTAAACGCAACTACCTTAAAAAAATATGAAGTACCAGCGTTAAATCCATCGGAGCAGGTGTCAGAGCACATTTTCTAATTTTAGAACAAAGCCTACTCTCTAAGCCAGCTTGGTCGGTTGAGGAACCAGCGGTGCGTGTTTCCTCACCTCTTGAACTATTGTGTACTTTCTCTGCAAGGGGACTGTATTTTGTTATGATGCAGTTTGAACAAAAGCTTCACATAATTATGCACAAGCGTGCAGTGCTGGAAGGAGTATTCATATCCTTTACTTCAGTAAAAGTACTAATAGCACACTGTAAAAAATACTCTGTTACAAGTGAAAGTCCTGCATTGAAAATGTTACTTAAATTAAAGTAAGTAAGTATCGTCAGAAAAATGTAAAAACTACTCAACGCAGAAAACTCACATTTTAGAAACTGGAAACGATCCAAACAGTTCGGTTAATCATAAGTGTTTAAACAGCTAATCATTTCAGCTGGACTTGTAGACCATTATGTGTTTTGTGTGAAGACATCTTAATGTGTAAAGTAACTAGTAACTAAAGCTGTCAGATGAATGTAGTGGAGTAAAAAGTACAATATTTCCCTCTGAAATGTAGCGTGTAGAAGTAGAAAGTGGCCTGAAAAGAAGAGACTCAAGTGAAGTACAAGCACCTAAAGCACCTTGGTGCTACTTTGTACAGCACTTTGGTAAACTTAAGCTGTGTTTAAATGTTCTCTAGAAATAAACTTTACTTTACTTACTCAAATGTGTACTTAAGTACAGGACTTGAGTAAATGTGGTAAGGTACATTCCACCACTGACAGCGTGTTTCTCAAAACAACATCTCGAAACAGGTGCAGGGATGTCTACTTGTTTCTGCAGCTCAGTTTTTTTTTGTAAATCTGGACATTTCGTGAGCACGGAGGCTTCCGTCAGGCGGGAATTAATTGAGATGAAACAGATCCTGCACTAAATGCTTGCTCTTGGGAGAATTTGTCGTAATTATTGGGTCTTTGTAAATTACAGAGTGCGGTCTAGAACCTACTGTATCTGTAAAGTGTCTTCAGATAACTCTTGTTATGATTTGATACTATAAATACAATTGAATTGAATCCTGTAGGTGTTTGTTTTCCGATGGAGAAGAGAAAGCAAATACAAATCATGAATGATGTGTAAGAAAAGTGCTAATTGCAAGGAATGAATGAACGTTTGGAACACAAAAAAGGTGATAATGATTGTAATAATATACAATATCATCTCCATGATTAGCGAACTAAGCTGAAAATCTTATAACACTTAAATTTTCCAAAAAAATGCTTTGCCTAGTTCTGTATTTGCCAACAGACATGATTTTTCTGCAGGGGGGTAAGTAACTAAAAACATTTACTTGCTTAATCACTTGTACATTACTTGAGCATTTCAATATAATATACTTCATACATTTTTCTTCACTCCATTTCATATAATTACTAGTTGTGCACACAAAACTTATGACCAGTTATAATATAAAATATTGATTTATAGATTAAACTACCCAAAGGTTTATTGAGTTTATTGAGTTACACTCCTTTCCTACAATGTTTCCTTGCAGAGCGTCATGGTAGGGGTATAGCAGCACAAAGAGTGAATTCTGTACTAAAGACATCCCTTTGGAAGATACCCACTTGATTTGGCTGACTCGGATGACTGCAGCCATTCTTCCAATGTTCGTATTGGCATTTAAACAGTGTTATAAGACCGACTTGAATAAAGATGTTCTGGATATATGGGCATCAAACACAGGACAACACTCACCTGTGTTTTCTTTCAGTATCATACAAGGTTTTAATAACAGCTTATTTTGTACCACGTGTCAATCTTGGTGTGGGACCAGTGATAATGACTCAGTTCTTACCTCTGTAATCTCTCGCAGGGACTTTTGGAAGTTGTTTGCCTTTCAGCCTGTCATATAGAGAGAGATATTGGCATCATGCAGCAAGCAGTGAATGACTCAACAGTGATTTGGCAATGATTTAACAGTGTGAACATTTTGCCTTACTATAAGACTGTCCTCCCCTGAAAGCAGCAGTTATGACCCATATTTACATGTGCAGCATATATGAATCGCCCTTTAGTAAATAGTTACGCCATATAGTGGCCGTGGTCATTTCGATGGGAGCAAAGCAGGAAGGACTTTCACCCAGGAGACTGGGGTTTGTGTTCCATTTGAAAACAAAAGTAAACTGAGACTTTACAGAACAAGCAGAACTACGTCACATCAGAGCTTTAGCGTGTAACTTTTTTATATTAATGAACATCTGTTACATTTAAGGCCATTGCCAAATGAGTTGCTACAAAGCTAATCAGTGCGCGATAACGGAAGGCTTGCATCTTGTGGACGCGCCGACCGGTTTGTTGTCATTACATGGGGGTGAAGGAAACTACGCATTATAGCTGTAAGTCATCTGTGCTATGTACTAGGGGGTGGAGTAAAAAAATCAATACAGGATAGTACCGTGATATTTCCTGCGGCAATACTGTATCGATACAGGGACGCCAAGTATTGATCTTTTATTATATAAATTGCGCATGACAATTCAACTTTTTAGTACTAGAATGTACTACAATTGAAGTGAGATGAACAAACATGGAACTTTATTTTTTTTAGATAAGATGTTTTCCTTTAATTTGAAGTTGGAAAAAGAGGTTATACCGTAAATTGCAATACATCGCAGAAAATTGCAATATGTTTAAAATAGCAATAATATTGTATCGTGACATGATTGTCGTGACAATATCGTCTCGTGGGGCCTCTGGTGATCACTACCCTTACCCAAACCATCCACTTTTCTGAACATAGCCGAGCGGTTTTTGTGCCTAAACCTAACCAAATTGCGACCATTTCACAACGGTAAAAACATGTTTAAAACCACCAAGTGTTACGTTTAGATATGAGGATGGAAAACACTCCAATGGGTCGGTCCCTTTAGAAAGTAAGAATACACGACCTACTGTATATTGCCCTATGGTTTGGAGGACTTGTTGCTAAGGAAATGAAATTGAAATTATAAAAGGGGAATTGTTTTGAGTAATGGTACTTTGTCTTGGTGCAAGACACATTCCATTTGCATACTCAGCAAACACCTGTGCTGTAAAACTGTTAGAGGGATATTACCATAACCACGGTTAGCAGACTGCTGTGCATATTTACCACACATGTGTCATTATAGTATCTATCCTTATGTGCCTTGAGGGGACTCATTTCAGGAAAGGAAATTGAAACAGCCATCTGTTTCAGTTATTTTTGGTTGATGGGTCTTGCTCTTATTCCAACGGTTGTGAAAGAGGAATTGACATTCTCTAATTCGCCACCACAAAGGGAATTTTTAGATCAGCCAGACTTGTCAGTGATTTGTCTCTTACTTAACAATACACATACCTTTAGACTGATATATTTCCACTGTTTATTTTTTTTCATACATAATATGTGCGTGTAATACTTTAAAGAGAGCAGTAAATGGTAACAATTTGAACACTGACCTTCTCAGTTTATTCAGTAAGCTGCCGTCATTTTTCTTGATGTCTTGAACAATCTTCTGAAGCTGCCTAGAAAACATGGTACGTCATTCATAAACAGGTCTTCAAAAAAGAAGTTTGCAGTATTATTAGCTGACCAAAAGTGTTAGACAACTACATAGTTATTTTTCAGCTTTTAAAAAGGTACTTAAATGCACTTAAAAGTACTTAAATTGTCTACTTTACCACTTTTCCGTTTAATTTTTTTATTCATTTAATGGTAAATGTAATATAAAAAGCAAATTCTTACAATGACATGACAATTGTTTTGCCCAAGTTTGAACCCTTTTGTTGCTTGCAGAGAAAAGTTATGGTAACAGATGTAACACAATGCTTTTACTATACTACTACAATACTCCATAATATACTGCAAAAATGTAAGCGGTTGTGGTTTAGTTTTTGTCCAAAGCGCCAAATGTAAACACAGTTTTATTATATATTAAAAAGCATTAGCAAGAAGTTTCATAATTCACAGCAAAATATCAAATAAAACTGAACTTCTTACCGAATCTTTTCTGTAGCAGGAGCAGTGAGTTTACCTAACGTTTCCATATTCATGTTTAACATTTTTGGACCTGAGTCCTGTCATGCATTAAGTGTGTGCTGCTAGATCGTTCGCAGGAATGATAATGAACACAGTGTTTGGCTACAGGTCACGTCTTTGTCACAGAGGGGAGGAAATTCATTCTAATCCGCCTCTGGTGGAAAAAAAAAATCACTTCTCTTTTCCACTCCCCGTCTTACACAGATTTCAGTGAACAAACCTCTTGCATCACATCTCTCCTGACCCTCTTCAATTCCACTTCCATCTAGACAATGTTGCCATTTCAACCGGCTGCTAATAACTTACATCACATGAATGAGGCATTCAAGTTCATGGGGGCATGTTTTGGAACAGTTTTTAGCAAGGTCATCCAGGGCCAGGCAATTTATAGATATTATATTGATATATGAATCTAGATATCATCTTAAAATTTTTATATCGTAATATCGTGATATTAGGCTATGTTTAGACGGACACGATCTGAAGAGAAAACGCAAAAGTTGCGTTTTCACTTTTTATGGCGAAGCGAACAACAAAAGCTGACATTTTTGTCTGGATGGACGAGGAGGTGGAGTTATTGCTCCAAACAATGCACACACACGGCACACACACACACACACACACACACACACACACACACACACACACACACACACACACACACACACACACACACACACACACACACACACACGGCACACACACATATCCATATTGCCCAGCTCTAAGGTCATTTATGCACTTTCCAGTATTTGACACACAAACGTCTCTACTGATTTTCATTTTTTTCTTAACATTCCATCATCTGCAAAGAACTGTGCCACCGTTTTCAAAGCTTCCACACAAGATATGTATTGTTTTCACCTTGTGAGTCTGTGTATGTGTGTGTGTGTATGTGTGTGTCAAGATGGCCAAATGTGGTCCTGGAGATACCTACTGTAGTGGGAACTATCACAGAGGCGGTATTAACTACTTTGCTATATGTTAAGCCTGTATGTCTGTCTGAGGACAGAGTTTTTCACAGCTATGGCGTCAGTTACGAAACTTTACAGGTGTGCAGTTGAAATCAAAATGAAGGTGTTTGAAGATGGGTGTGGTCTGAACACAAAATCTGTCTGCAAACAGACATTTAAACACCTGGCAGTAGTACTCAAAAGTGCCTCTGAGGAAGTTGCTGCTACAGTAATTTCCCATTTTATATATAGTGTCAAATCATAACAGACGTTTAAAGTATTTAAGGACACTTTACAGATAGACTAGGTCTAGCCCACACTCTATAGTTTACACGGACCCAACATGTCCCCCAGGAGCAATTGCACACAGTGGTGAGGAAAAGGAAAGAGAGAAATACCTAACTACAAGAGTATGGAGTTATATTCCTATCTTTAATCAAGAGCGCATTCTTTCAATTTGAGAGCATTTCTCACTGATATTACGTTCAGATTTTGTAATAATTTCCCTCAAAACCTTGCTCTCACACTCAAATAGTCACTACTCGCGCTTGGATTTGCTCTGCTTGTGCTCAAAGTTTGTGCTCGCGCTTGGATTTTCTCTGCTTGTGCTCAAAGTTTGTGCTCGCTTCCGGATTTGCTCTGCTTGCACTCAAACTTTCTGCTTGGACTCAGATATGTTGTTGTTTGGACAGATTTCCTGCTCTCAGCTTTGAACCTTCTCCTCGCACTCAGGCTGATTCTGCTCCACTGCAAAGTTTCTGCTCTCGAATTTCTCCTGCGCGCGCTTGGATTTTTTGTGTGTTATAACCCTATCAAAAGTCAACAACCAATAGAATGCCAGCTGTAGTGTTGACCAATGAAATGATCCCAACCCTGTTGAGGGTGCGTTCACTTTACTTTAGAAGCGTCTGTTGAGGGCGGCTGCTCTGTAACCTGACTGTAACCAAGTTTATATATCCCCCGCCGTTTATAGCTTTATTATAAGTATATGTCAACAATGTGCACAGAATGGTCGACGCACTTTCACCTGCACCCGTCAGGAAACGGAGAAAGCTTTGAAGTGGGACGTATGAAGTTATGTCCACAACTACGAGGGTGAGTAACATAACTTAAGCACCTAGCTAGCTAGCTAGCATATGGCGCTAGCATATAGCCTAGCTTGATGTCCAGAAACAAATATATGTTCTTTATTGTATAGCTAGCTAGATTGAACGACATATGACGGACAGTGTGTGTATATGTGATGACCCTACTTTGTATTTTTTCCTCGTTTGGTTAACCATTGTGCCTGGGATTTGGCTAATTTCATGTTAGAGCCAGTAGTAAAACAAACTGTAATATAACTGAAAGAACACAAGAAACTGGATTGTTTGTGTCAGTTTTTGCATCACTGTTGTTTGTTGTTCATCAGAATTTAGTCTTCATTCCTTCATATAACATTAGTTTGAAAATAGATTCATAGCAATCTGTATAAAACGTAATGTTAAGTTCAATTTTATCACTATAATAAAAACAGATCTAGAAATGATATGGTTTCTTATTTGCTCCTTAAATAGCAGTTATTTGTTTAATTGATACAAAGCAAACTGAACTGAAAAACAAGTATTTTGTTTTACTTTCTTTTCATCCAGGTGGGGCTGAGGGGTTTTGACCCCTGTTGATCTGTGTGTCATATCACCAACCCATGATAGCTAGAATTCACCCTGCTACTCCAGATCTACCTACTGTACGGCTGGCTACAGACTACAACCATCTGCTCCTGATCTACCTACTGTATGACTGGCTACAGACTACAACCATCTGCTCCTGATCTACCTACTGTATGACTGGCTACAGACTACAACCATCTGCTCCAGATCTACCTACTGTACGGCTGGCTACAGACTACAACCATCTGCTCCTGATCTACCTACTGTATGACTGGCTACAGACTACAACCATCTGCTCCAGATCTACCTATACGGCTGCACATACAACCATCTGCTCCAGATCTACCTACTGTACGACTGGCTACAGACTACAACCATCTGCTCCAGATCTACCTACTTTATGACTGGCTACAGACTACAACCATCTGCAAGTTTTGTTTGTAGTGAACATCATCAACAGCTGCACTTAAAGTCTCTTGGGTTCATATGGGACTTGGTTGTTCTCCATACTGCATCAAACACTATTATTTTTTTGTGTTATATTAGTACAGACAACAGTAAGTATCATTACTTAATCACAGTATATATTATTCTGGTGTACACTGTTGACTTGACTCCATGCTATTGACTATACTTTAGCTTGCCACCTCAAAACTTTACCTTAATTGCTCTTGTATAGTTAATTTATCTTCTACTAGTTGTACATACCTCCTATTTAATTGAATTATTCTTAATTTGTGTTGCCATACCTGAATCATCCCTCTTGTGAACACTAGGCCTATCTTATCTTTATTCATAACCCTGCTCACAAACTCACCTGAACCTGGGTCATCTGTTTGCCAATATCAATGTTCCTGCTACAGTAAATCCTATAGGCACATTGTACTGCTTCACCGTAGTATGAACCATATACTTTTAAGGTTTTGTGTCAAATATTGTGCAATTTGTTATGAATTACTCATTGTTTTGACAAGGTAAATTAAAGCTATTTACCAAGTGTCAGCTCTGGTAAATTTAATTGTACTGTTTTTTTTTTATAAATGTTATGGAACATGAAAAAATTTTCCTTGATCAGGGTTTTAATTTGTTGCAAATGTGAACATGGTTTTAATAATCTGTATCTTATTGCTCTGAAAAACTACAATGATTTAAGAAATAGCAGTGATACTTATCAACATTTATTGAATTGATTGAATATATGGACAGACATTACAGGCACCTATTCATGTCAACAGAGAAAACAATAATTTGTTCTCTCTTTTATCACTTTGATTATACGCTGATGGTGCAGAAAAGGGTGAAGTCCTTGTAGATCTCTGGCACGTTTGAGGACAGACCGATCCAGGAACTCTCCACTGTTGTCTTTGTATAGTATGCTCCTATTAAAGACAGATTCATAGACATCAACACGTAATATATTAGGTGTACATAGCTTGCTTTAACATCATTACTATCTTACCTTACCTTCTCTGATTTGGTTTTGTGGACATCAGTAATTTTCTCTCCCAGGCCTGGTTGTGCACCCTGTGAATTTAAGCAAGAAACATAAGTGTATGTAACATGATTTTACTATTATTATTATTTTTACAATTGCATTATTATCAGACTTGCCCAACCTTCTTGGTTTGTGCTACTGCTGCCTGTCCTCTGCACACAGGTGAGTGATGTGCTGACTGGCACAGGTCCATGCACATAGTGCAGCTGTGATGCAGCTCAACGGGTACTTAAGTCACACCTGGAAGAAGAGAAACAAACCAACAAAATACTTGTTCTTTCTGCTCAGTTTGCTTTGTATTAATTAAAAAAATTACATTTAAGTTGCAAATAAAGCATATCATCTCTAGATCTGTTTTATTAGTGGTGAAATTGTACTTAACAGACTGGGTCCGTGTACTTTTTCGTTCATTTGATTTTCATTTCATAAACAGGTATTAAAAAACAAATGGTTATTTGATTTTCGTTTTAAATCATGGGGATCAGACCTCCGGTGCTGGGTCTAATATTCTAATATTAGCTGCTGCAGCTAGCTAGCAGTTAGCTACCAGCCCTGTGAGCTTGGTCCCCGCGGTTCGCTCCCAGGTGCTGACTGACTCTGGTCCGTCTGCAGAGCTGCGTTACCCGCTCTAGCTGACCTGGGAATCTACCGCTGCGTGATTTATTCATATTTTATTTACTTTGCAGTGATATGCTATGCACTGATGTCAGGCAGGCTTGCTGCTGCTTTTAGTCTGAGCCTGTAGAGTTAATTAAACTTCCTTTGAATATAACGTGCATATAAATAGACGGAATAAAATAAAAGTCCCCGGAAATAAATATAAGTAAAACATATGTATTTAGGCTATTGAACTATAATGACTAATGCCTATATATGTATTGCCTCATTTATGTATTTCATGTTCCATTTCATAGCCATATTTATTATGTAAAGGGGCAAAAATGGACGATCAGTCGCTCAGGAAGTTATAGACTACAGTTTCCCTCAACAGCAGCGGCGACATTCTAACGCTTAACGGAAAAAGCTTAACGTGGTAACTTAATGTACCTAAACAATGATCAATCAGATATCAATCAGTTATCAGTCACATAACGTCCATAATAATTGGACTTTGGGTTAGATTTTTTTGACAGTTTTCAGTGGTTATGAGGAGCAATATGAGAGAGAAATTTGGTAATCATTGATCATTGTTTAGGTACATTAAACCACCTCTATTTGTTTCTGGACATCAAGCTAGGCCATATGCTAGCTAGCTAGCTAGGTGCTTAAATTATGTTACTCACCCTCGTAGTTGTGGACGTAACTTCATACGTCCCACTTCAAAGCTTTCTCCAGTTTCCTGACCGGTGCAGGTGAAAGTGCGTCGACCATTCTGTGCACATTGTTGACATATACTTATAATAAAGCTAAAAGGCGGAACGGGGATATATAAACTTGGTTACAGTCAGGTTACAGAGCAGCCGCCCTCAACAGACGTTCTAAAGTAAAGTGAACGCACCCTCAACAGGGTTGGGATCATTTCATTGGTCAACACTACAGCTGGCATTCTATTGGTTGTTGACTTTTGATAGGGTTATAACACACAAAAAATCCAAGCGCGCAGGAGAAATCCGAGAGCAGAAACTTTGCAAGTGAGCAGAATCAGCCTGAGTGCGAGGAGAAGGTTCAAAGCTGAGAGCAGGAAATCTGTCCAAACAACAACATATCTGAGTCCAAGCAGAAAGTTTGAGTGCAAGCAGAGCAAATCCAAGCGCCAAAACGTTCAGACAAGCAGGAAAAAATCCAAGCGCCGCGAGCACAAACTTTGAGCACAAGCAGAGCAAATCCAAGGCAGCGACGTGACTATTTGAGTGTGAGAGCAAGGTTTTGAGGGAAATTATTACAAAATCTGAACGTAATATCAGTGAGAAATGCTCTCAAATTGAAAGAATGCACTCTTGATTAAAGATAGGAATATAACTCCATACAAGAGCACACACACACACACACACACACACACACACACACACACACACACACACACACACACACACACACACCGCGTACCACACGCCACCACCACACACACACACACACACACACACACACACGGCACACACACACACACACACACACACACACACACACACACACACACACACACACACACACACACACACAAGGCAGTTTCATTTCACGGAGAAAGAGAGAAAGAAAAGAAACAGAGGGACTGTTGTTTGTAGCTGGAGCTTGTTGCAGGGAACGGTGATATTTCTTTTCCTAGGATGGCAAAGGCATGACCCGCCCTACTCTGCCTCTGATTGGCTTACCCTGCTATTCTTAGCCCAACCAGCCTAAACACACTACCCCCCATTCAAAATGATGTGCTATATGAACCTGACTTAAGGTCATGTATGGTATCTCATGGAAAGTTCAGCATTGTAATCATCAGTGTTTCCTGTATATTGGAGGATGAGTATTTAGATTGTATAGAAAGATGAGTGGGCAGCCTTTCCTGTTAGTTTGGTTAGTGTGTGTGTGTATGTGTGTGTGTGTGTGTGTGTGTGTGTGTGTCACACATTGGGATTTTTCTGCCAAAAGAATGTCTGTTCTACCTCTGATCACAGTCAACTACAGCAGAGAAGAAGAAACCAGAGAGCTGTCTCTGTGGTGAGAAATGTCCATCCTAAATTACAGTTTTTTCTGATTGCTAAATGACAGTGGGCACAACTGGAGTCACATGTGCAAAACTCAAACTACAGCCTGCACTACCAACAGTCACCTGAGCTAAACAGTTCACATCACCTGCAAAACTCATTCAAAGCAACACAACTCTTAACACACGTCTCAAAACAAACACTATGCAAAGTCCTCACTGAGATAACACACACTGTCACTCAGAACACACTGAGGGTAAAAACACTAGCGTCAAACACCAATACAGAAATTACTAACTTTTTCATCTTTACTGTTTGAACAATTTGAGTGACTTGACACTACTCAACAGTTTATTTAAGGAAAAAATATAGATTGTATAGCATACCAATTTTTACATAAGGTAAACAAGAAGGAATGAAAATCAGCAGTTTTCTTCAATAAAGTACTTTGTCTCTAGTAATTTATGGAATTACTGGGGGAAAAAAACCTAAAGGTACATACGTAACAGTACCAAAGAATAGTGTGACTAATCCTGCCTCTCTCCAGCATCATGTGGCACGTTTTCTTCATCACATTGGATGTCTTCATCATCTCTAAATACAAATGAATGTGGTGTTTCTATTGCTTTAACTTCCATTACTTTCTGAAAAACAGTAAGAATGCAGTTTTACTATTGTAAAGATATAGTGTTTTTCACTTTTTTTTATAGCTGTGTACATAACCGCAGACATCTTACCTGGACATATTGGTATCTTTGCTCTTTTACCTGTTTCTCTCAAACAGTACAGTGTAGAATTGTTTCATTCTTATTTGGTGTTTGTATACAAATAAAGGCTTTCTGAGGTTTCTCTGTATAAATACCGTATATCTTCACTAACTAGTCTAAAACAAGACACCTGCTCAGGCTTTCAGCTAAAATTGCAATCAGCAGTGTTTGATAGACACCAGACTGAAATCTATTCTGTTTTGAATGTGTGGTTAACAGTTTTGACAGCAGTGTGTTAGCATTTGAACAAAGTGCTGTAAATCTACAGTGTTGTGCACGTTGTGGTTAAAGTCATGGGATAAGTGTGTAGAGTTTTGAAAACTGTGTTCAAGCAATGAAAAACGATCTAGAGTTTGGTCCACATGAATTGCTGCTGTGCAGACTGTAGTTAGCGTTTTGCACATGTGACTCCAGTTGTGCCCACTGTCGTTTAGCAATCGAAACAAACTGTAAAGAGACAGTTTTTTTTAGGAATCAGCTGTGTATGATTCATGATGAGATTTAGACAGCCTGTAGTCACCATTTGGTCTTGAGATTGATGTGAAACCACTGGGGACACTTATGCTATGGGAAGTTAAAATTCCTGTGACCTCACTCAAGTGTTTTCCAGTTCATTAACTATATAGAACTGCACTGTGTTTGCTTCTCTGTCACAGACAGGGCGAATAAGTGGCAAAAAGTTTGGTTTATTCCTGGCTAAGTGAGATAGTAGAACATGTGTTATATAGTAACTGACCCACTGTCATGGTTGTGGTTTGAGTCCCTGTGTTGTTCGCTTGCTTCCTGTTTCTCTGTTATTTGTTCTCCATTTCCCGTTTTGCTGTATTGTCTCTTCTTTCCTTCTGTCTGTAGTCTTGTTTTGTTTTCAGTGAGCGGCCCCTCCCCAAATGGCATAGCCCTGGTCCTCCTATCGGCCTATGACGTAAAGCCATCGAACACCTCTTTTTTTTCCTTGTCACTTACTTGGAAGTCTGTCCCTAACGTTAACAGACAGTGTGTGAGTCTAATAATGGAAAGCCAAAAAAGGAAAGGGATAGGTGGCGCTGAGAAGGTCAGACTCAAAAAGTGATGGAGGAGGAGGCAGCGAAATGCTCCAAAATAACAGACATGTTCTGGGCATCAACGAGTAACGATACTACAGGTGAAATAAGCTTACTTTGCTGAGCACCTAATGACACAGCTAGGCACAGATGGGAATTAGCACCACCACAAGCTTGTGAAATTTGAAAGTAGCTTGTGATAAATATGAGACGAATTAATGGTTTACTATTGAGTGGCTCTTGAATTTGTCCTTCAGTGGTTGGCAGATGTTCCTAGTTTTAAAATGAGTAACTTCCCTTGGCTGCTGCTATGTTAAAGATGCAGTAGGTAAGACTTATAAAACTAACTTTCTGTCATATTTGCTGAAACTGACCCTATGTTCGAGTAGAACTACATAAAGCAGTTAATTAAAAAACAATCTACAGCCTGTAGTGCGATTTGCAAAAATCCAAAGCTCCCCTGTTCATTTACACCAATCAGGGCCAGGGGTGGGGGTGTCTAACTGCGTGTCAATCACTCCTCATGCACACACATTCATTTTACCTTGTGGGGGGGAGGGGCTTAGGAGACCGTTTGGCCTCTAGCAGAAAGGGGGGAGGGACTGAGAAGTTGTTGATGTTCAAATTCTTTGGCTAAGTCCTGGATCTTCCCAATCCTACCTACAGCACCTTTAAAGGTGCCCTGCCATACAAAACCGTTTTTCCTTGTATTTTTTGAAATCTGTTAGGTCCATATGTGTTTGTGTTATGTTGTGAATGTGAAAATGAACTGCTACCTCCTTTGTCAGTTCTAGCCACTGAAAAGAAATAAGCAGAGAAATCAGGCCAATTACAAAAGCTGGTCAGTCTGACATCATGTTGCCTGAGCTCATTACTATTAATTAGCTCGCCCAGTTGGGCTGGGTAAAGGATTCTGACAGCCAGGCTCTCATTGGCTAGCTGTTAGCCAATCAGATTCAAACAGCTTAGCTTGTTGAATATTAATGAGAACTGGCAGAAATCGAGTCTTCCTGTAGGCTTTCTATACCACGCTAGAATGGCTTGGAACAAGATAACCAAGGCATTTTTTCCACAAAAAAGTCCATGGTAGAACTTCAGACATCGCCACAAAGTAATGAAATACGTGTGGCAGGGCACCTTTAAGTGTATAAGGATTATGACGCTAACACAAGGTGACCGTGAAAATTCACGACATGGCATGTGAAATTCTATCACACAATCTTACGTCACAGACCACTCTAAACTCCACGCTATTGATGTTGGAGGTGCAAATAATATCGGAGTTTTGGTTGATTTGACCAACAGGTAACTACTTGCGTTGGACTAGTGTTTTTTTTTATTTTTTTTATTTAACCTTTATTTATTCAGGGGAGGTTCACTGAGAGGCAGCCTCTCTTTTGCAGGGATGCCCTGATCACATTCACACAGTTACACATTCACACCTGGAAGCTGCCCAGTACAACCACAGTCTGATCTGCTGGCCACTGAGCAGCTCCACTGGAACGGTTTGGGTTAAGGGCCTTGCTCAAGGGCACCTCAGTGATGGTAATGAGGGAGGGACAAGCGCTGCTCTTTCACTTTCCCCACCCAGATTTTATCTGTGTGGATTTTACAGTTTTTCTTGATGCTTTGATACAGCAGTCAACTCAAACTCCACATTTTCAAAACAGTTAACACACAGGTCGAAACAGTGACACTCATGGTCAAAACGAAACATTTTGTTTGCAAAAGGCTCTAACCGTGCCAAAACATTTAAAATATGCACCAAAAGCAAATTTTGCCTTCAAACAACACAACTTGCAAACAACTGTATGAGCTCTTCCAATCAACCATTACACAGTGGACAACAAAATACAAAATACAGCACTCAGTGCGAATCAGTGCACCATTGCTTGTCATTGTAGCCTATTACTGTACGGAGCTTTCATGCCAGTGCCATTTGTTGACAAATTTGCCTTCTTGCAAAGAATTGGATCCAGAATCAGAAATGATTTGATGCAAATTTTATTGATTCCATTGATTCTTATTTTCAAACTGTGGCTAAAAACTGAAATACTGTAAATATTACACAAAATACATGTAAACCAAACCAAAATAAAATCTATTAGAGTACAGGAAATTAAGAAAATAAAAATAAAATCTATTACAGTAAAGTATAAACATCTATTACTGTAGAGTATAAGAAATAGCCACTATTGATACTCAGTCTCTTCTGTCAGGATGATGGGGCCACATGGCCTAACCCTGTACACTGATCTATGGGGCCACATGGCCTAAACCTGCTGACTGATTGCTAATTGAAGATTTGTGTCAAGGAGTGTCAAACAGGTGCTTCAGTGATTTCATACTGATGTAGGTAGTTTCTAATAGTTAGGAACAGATGGTTTCTGTTTGGTTACCATAGCTAAAACAATGGAGTTTGGACTGCTTGAATGACAGCCATGTTAACTGTTCTGCAAAAGGGTGGGGAAAATGTGTCAATCCAATGAGAAAGGGTTAACACATTTGCAATAGGTGTCTTCTGCTCTGCTGAGACAGTGATGATGAAAACCAAGTGGATCCCAGTTTCTTTAAGCAGGTCAAAGCAATCAAGAAAAACTGTAATAGTGTGGCTCGTGTTGCTGTGCTGTGTGTTGTTCATTCATTCACCGGACCAAATTAGTACTGTAACTGAAAACCCCCTAACTTAATTAATATCCAATCGGGACCTAGTGAATCAGAATCAAATTGGTTCATTGGTGATACCCAGACCTAGTTTTCACACTCCTGTCACTCGAAATTCATAGAGAGATGCTTGAATGTAGTAATATTTCTGGGTTTGAAGAGCAGTCTATATGTTGTGAAACACATCTGTGTTCCTGAAATGTTTTACTCTCATGACAACAATTAAAAGAGAGATGAGAGAAGCAAAGACGGGGAGAAGGGAGCAGCGGTGGAAGAAGTATTCAGGTCCTATATCTAAGTAGAAGTACTAACACCACAGTGCAAGTAAAAGTCCTGCATTGAAAATGTTACTTCAGTAAAAGTATGTAAGTATCATCAGGAAAATGTGCTTAAAAGTAAAGGAAAAAATCCCAGCTGGAAGGGAGGTAAGGTTAGAAGAAAGGAAGGTGCGATTGAGGTGTGTGATGACAGCGGTGTAAGAGCGTTACTTACGGTTGGTGGACGATGGTAAACTTGTTGATGTCACTGTCAGACAGGCTCTGTGAAAGCATCACAGAAATCAGTTCAAAAATTAGAGCCTAACGAGTTCTAAATGACTGTGATTCCTTACTGAGGTGACAACACAGGTGTGTCACCTTAACTTTAACACCTTAACACATCCATCTGAGCATGTTAATGCATTAAAACTGCAATACAACACACATTTATGGTCATGCATCACCTATTAGCTAACAGGAGATGGCAGCACCTCACTAAGGGCCGTGTCATCAGCACAGTTTGTTCTTCTAGCCCTCATGTTATTTTTAAACTAAACCAAAGAGGAAGAGAAACCACTTCATTAGTGCATACTGTACATACATCATGGGAGCTGCAGGGTCACATATGGTTACCAACATTACATAAACGCAAAACACCGTGAAGTCACTGCAGCAATGGAGAAGCCGCTGGGGAGATTAAAATCAAATAAAGTTATTGATGTTCTGTGTGTAGTCGAGTCACCAACTGTCTGAGTCTGAGTCAAGTCTTGTGTCCAAAGTGTTCGAGTCCAAGTCTGAGTTTATTGTTTATTAAGGATCCCCATTAGTCATCACCGTAGTCAAGACTATTCTTCCTGGGGTCCAACTCAAGATAAACATACATTATATTATACCAGAGCTATGAAAACATCCTGAATTTCATAAAACAAAAGGCACAGTAGCATGTTTTTCATGTTAAAAAAAAACAACAAAACAGTGACATGAAATAAAAGAAGAAAGAAGACAACAGAAAGGAATAACGGAATCACACCGGATTGACAACAGATTCTTTTTGAAGCTTGAAATATTTCCCATTAGGATTAAATGTGTGTGTGTGTGTGTGTGTGTGTGTGTGTGAGTGTGTGTGTGTGTCGGTGGGGGTGTGTGTGTGTGTGGGGGGGGGGTTATAGCTCTATACATTATATTTTTTTTTAAGTGCATTGGTTCTGGGCATAGGCAGGGTAAAGCAATAACCTACTGCCAGAACAGGCTGGTGGGTTTGCCTAATGTACCAAAACGACATTAAGGTCTGGGGCGGCCTCTAGCTCACCTGGTAGAGTGCCCCCATGTAGGCTTGGTCCTTGCCAGCAACCCAAGTTCTAATCTGACCTGAGGCCCTTTGCTGCATGTCATCCCCACTCTCTGTCCCCAATTTCATGTATCTCTTAAGCTGTTCTGAAAAAAGGAAAAAGCCCTCAAAAATATCTTTACAAAAACAATAAAATATTTTTCTAGTCTTTCATCTACTGTCATCCATGACAGCCTAGTATGCATTTCTTCCACATTTCTCCTTGTGGGGCAGCGAAGAACAAGGCATGCTGCTCTGTTATGAGTGAGCTGTAACTTGACAAGCTCGTGTTTTGACTCACTAGACCAGATCATAGTGCAATAATCTAGATGGGACGAGACTAGATTCTGTGTTACTAACTTTTTTGTTGAGTCTGTCAACAGACGAGCACTTCTTCTAATGATGGAGATGTTTCTACTCATGTTGGACACTAGACAAGGTGTTTCATCTATCGTGACATCCCACAATTTGGCCACTTTTACCTGTTTGACAGCATGTCCGAGTCCTCAAAGAAGAGTCAGAGTCGAGTCGCCATGAACTGAGTTGGAGTCCGAGTCGAGTCTCAATTCCCCAGTATTAGAGTCCGGGTCACTAAAGAAGAGTCTGAGTCCAAGCTGAGTCACCATTTCCAGCGTTCGAGTCCAAGTCTTCTCCTCATTTTTGCTTTCACAAATTAAACATTAAGCGGTGCTCTTTCCAGCAGTGGATGCAAAAAAAACCACTGAAACTGAAAAGCTTGATCCTCCAACTAAAAACACACCACCATTATACACAATTTCATAAATCATCAAGCATTTAAAAGACTTTATCTGGCAGCCCGCTGCATTGGGATTCTTTGCTGCATTTAATGTCTGCTTTGCAGTAAGGCAATTGTGATTCACAAATGAAAGGAAATGATTACCATAAAATATGCAAGAAAATCCCACTAAATTATATATTCCCCTCTTCATTTATAATTCATTGCTCCATGTCATAACTTGCTCTGTCTCTTCTCTGTTTTATATTTGTCATAATGTAATGAAGATCCATGACAACAGATGTTTGTGAAAGTGTGGATATTTTGCTCTTAAATTTGTAAGTTGTCAAATGAAAAAAAATAGAGAGGCTTGTGATAAGAGGCTAATGTATGACGTATGAGTCTAATATGGATAGTTAATGTAGTTATGAATAATGTATGGTCGGCCCTTTATCTGCAGAGTGTCCTTTGAAACAGGTGTAATGATGTACGGTTAAGATGCCTACAGTTGATTACATAGTAATTGTTGTTTATGATGTTATAATGCAGCTCAAATACCTTAGAGTGAGAACATATGTGCAACAAAAGGATGCATTACCTCTAGGAATAAGCCCAAAGTATGGTGAAAGCGCTTTAAGCCGAGCTTGCGATTGAATCATTTGTAAATCAGAGTGAGATCACTTAATATGAAAGGCTTTACCTCCTTCAAAGAACTGAACCTTGGCCTCACAGATACACACTTGGTCTTCCCACTGGCTTACAGGAGAATATCCGTATGAAATCAGACTTAGCCTTTTGACACCCGATAAAATGATCAAATAGTCTGCCCCAGTGGATACTCACACACTGCTCCCACATTGAATTATTTATAGGAGTGTCTGTGCTTGTTTAAATGAGACGCAACAGCTCTACAAGCTGCAGCCTCTCCTTTGTACTACATACCAGGTACCCTCACTCAAAGCAGCACTCAATGACATTTTAATTCTCACTGTTATAACTTACATATACTCCAACTTCCATAAGTAATAATCTTTTTCAAGCTTGAATTCTTGCTTGCAATGACGTGATTAGTGTGAGTAGCAATGCCTGTGTGTGCTAAATTTTGAACTGGAGATTATTTGAATGAATGCTTTATCGATCCTTATATTTCATTTCCCTGTTTTCTTTAAGGCGACATAGAATATTTGAATATCGGAGATTTGCATCATCTGGTGGTAGTATTAGCAGGAAGTCTACAGTTAAGCTAGTGTCTCTGTGTGGCCGCCCTTACTGTATGTTAACATGTTGTAACATGCTGAAAAACAAGCTGTTCTTTAGAAGGTATAACTTTGTCATCTTCATCATCTTAGTTTAATGTGTCAACATGCTATCATTTACTCCATCACCATCTGGTACGCTGCTGCCACTGCTAAGGACAAGGGCAGAGTGCAGCGTACCATCCGCTCTGCTGAGAAGGTGATTGGCTGCAATCTTCCTTCTCTCCAGGACCTACCAACCCATTCAATTACTGTAAAGACATTTTAGTCTAGACTGAAGTGGTGGACAAAAATTGCCATCCCTATAGCTGCATGGCTAAAAATATATTTGGGGTGGACACAGATTGCCAGGATTGTTTCTTTTCTCTAAAATGATGCCATCAACATCATTTAGTAAAATCATGTCATAATTCTACATTTAGCAGCTTGTGTGTAGTGTTTTGAAAAAGACTGTCCCTGTTTTCAAAATTGTGCTTAAGCAATTGAAAAAAAACTGTAAATCAGAGTATGTAAAACGTGAAAAATTTAATATACTCCATTAGGGCTAAACACTAGCATAATCGCAATAGATAGAACTATATTCTTGAGGTTCAACAAGATCTTTGCTGTCTGGCATCTCTGCAGATGTTGGGTAAGCTGACCTAAGGCCCAAACAACCAAAAAGCTCTGGGCACAGCTGGCAAAGTTTAAAGCACACAACCCTGGCAAGTACACGCATTAAGCAGCTTTAAGCAATCTGTTGGAATGGCAAACTGCATGTGGATGTTTATAAAAAAAAAAGTCTGGAGTGCTCAGGAGGTCACAGAAATGATGAAGGTGCTGTTTGATAGGGGAACACAAATGCACAAAAGAGAAAAAGGTCCAAGGCATACACACTAAACTTATTAAAAAAACCTTTATGTAAATGGCTATCTCATCAATAAATCTTAGTTTATTAAAAATAGGCAGCAACCCACACATAGTGGCACAAAACGGCCTTCTTCTGCATGAGGAAGTGTTGTTGACACGTTGAACATTTGTTAATGCTTTCCTTTGAAATCAATAAGCATAGCTTTCACAGCAGCTGTGCAAAATCTCATGGCTGTAATTAGGTGAGAGACCTTCCACATCTACACTAAATCTTTTCAAAATCTGTAACAAGTGTAACAAGCTAATTCTGGTTAAAAGAGGACATATTTTGCACATTTAATTTAGCTGTTTCATACTTGTATTTTGGGTTTCTATAAGACCATGTTAACATGATTTAATGTTCACATTATTGTTCTCATAATATAATCTCTGAATATACCTGTATTCATCGGCTGTCTGAAACGCTCCATTTTAGCGCCTGTCTCTTTAAACCCTCCTCCCGAAAAAGTGGACTGAGGGTTTTGATACTTTTACAATATGTATACGGCATCGACATGCTTTATAATAATACACATGGAAATTTCCCTTTTTATAATAGGTCCCATACCTTTAAGGACCTTTAAGGTGTTTTCCTCCTTTAAGACCCTAATACGTTGCTCTGCTTGCATCATTCATCACAAGGGGGCTGTGTACAGTTGGATATACATAATACCTAATCTCTGTTAAAAGAATTGTTGTTTCCTCTCTTTTTAACTATAGCCTACATACATGTTTACAAAGCACATCATTTTTAATTATAGCATGCCACTGTAGATGTTTGATGCCAACAACAAAGCACTCATGTGATATATGTTGCCAAATGGGTGTGCATAGGCTGTCCTTTGCTTTGAGTACCGACTTCCTCACGCAGCCGCCACACACAGGCAGCATCACAAAGATAGAGGATGACAATTCTTTTGATCTACTATATATCTCTTTTAACCTGTCTACCTGTGTGTGTGGTTGGAACAGGGCATCAAAGAGATGGAGAATACCTTTATCTACGCTTTGCTGTCTGAATGTCATTCCCATCCAACACTGTACTATATTTTAATTTAATTTAATTTATTTTTATACTTTAGTGGGGAAATTACAATTTACACTCTGTTTGTTAGAAATCACTACACACAGGCCTGAAATACACACACACACGGTTCATGCACAAATGGAGAGATGTCAGTAATGTCAGAGTGAGTGGGCTGCCAGTGCTGGACCAGTGCCCTGAGCGGTTGGGGGATATGGTGCCTTGCTCAAGAGAACCTTGGCAGTGCCCAGTAGGTGAACTGGCATCTCTCCAGCTACCAATCCACACTCCGTACTTCTTCCCCACTGATACCTTTAAATAAAGAGATGTTATAGGTGAAATGTAAAGAAGGTGTCTATTTACTGGGGGGGGTTTATGACCTTTGCGCCATCTACTGCATAAACATCATATGAATATGCAAAGTAGGCCAAAGGCAATGCTCAGCAGGAGCACGCTCGCTGGATGACATTCAGAGCCCACAGTACAGGCCCTCTCTGCTCTAAGACACATGCTGAGTTACAGATGAGTCAAACAAATCTTATAAAGATCGTTCCACCTTTTCTGCTGCATTTGTGACGGACTGATTGCAGTGAAGGCATACTGATGCACTTCATAGGTCTAAAGATCTATCTAGAAGTTTAAGACTGTGGTTCCCAAACATTTTTGGTCTGTCAGATGAACTCACACCTTCATCAATTCCCAAAACTATTCATTATATAAACTAGATATTGTTAATTTTTTCATACTTCTTGAACGGTCAATTGATTGGTTGGTTTAGTCAGAATCACACAACTACATCGAGTTGCATTCAAACCATTTATCTATTACTTTTAGCCAACCATTTTAGCTTCTTATGCAATACTTTTAGCTAACTATTTGTTAGTTAGTTTCTCCACTACTTTTAACTACTCATTAGAACTATTTAGTCCTTGCGCTTAGCTATTTATTCCTACCACTTATTCATTACTTTTAGCCAGGCCAGCTGACTTGCATGGGCCCGGGACGAGATCTTAGATGGCCCCCCGCGGCCAGATCTCTCCTTTTCCCCTTGCTCTTCCTCTCCTCACATCTCTCACTGAAATTAAGTGTGTAATCAGTCTCTGATCCATCCTGCTCAGACTCTCCGACAGGGCAGCGAGCCCCCCGCATCACTCTCTCTCTCTCTCTCTCTCTCTCACGGGTAGCCTGACTCTGTCCCTCCGTTGCGGGGCAGCGGGGCCCCTCCCGCATCACTCTCTCTGTCACCTGACTGCAGCTGGATCTCTCTCTGTCTCATCCTTACTGATGGAGCTACCAAACTCAACTGTTTCTGTCAAAGTTAACGTGTTGTGTCAGGCTTTTATACAAGCTAATGGACGTTAACATGAGAGCTGGCCTGTTACGTTACGTTACAAAGCTCGTAAACGTTGGCTGCGCTGTTTCTTACCTTGCTCTACGTTGACAGTTCCAGCTTCACCGTCAGCACCTTTTTTTAAATATTTGTTTAGAAAATCTCTAAGGCCTCTATTTTCTTCTTCTCTTTTCTTTCCTTTTCCGAGCTCTGGACTTGTGCTGACCGGACATTTTGAGCGTATTGAACTTCAAATCAAGTGACAATATCAAATTTTGATCAGTGGCCAAACCATTTTTATGTTGGGGGTGGGGGTGGGGTTCTTGACCACCATTTCCAGGACAATTAGGAAGAAAACAAATAAAACGCTTTTATGTAATTCAAATATTATGCTACATATTTTTTTTTCCACAAATAGGCCTATTTAAAAAAAAGATTTTTAATTCTTCCATAATTTAATGAGGGCCCAGTTCTGCCCCCCCCCCCTACTGTGGGCCCGGGACAACAGACCCGTTTGTCCCCCCCTATCGGCGGGCGTGCTTTTAGCTACCTGTAAAAATGTCTGCGCTTGCTTGCTAGCTAGTTTCCATGCACTCTTACATAACTGCAACATGAAGTGTGCAGGTGCTATATCTGATATATTCTTTTAATGAAATCAGGATTACATTATTTTTAAATTAGTTGAGCTGCTCCCCAATCTTTCTATGTTCCCCCTGGCAACAGTAGAAGTACCCCTGGGGTACAGGTTTTTACATCCCACGAACAAAGTAATGCTTGTATGTACATAAATCTTTTATTTAAGGTGACCAGTGACAAACTTTCCCACTTTGAATAAAGTAAAAACAGCCTTAGTGTCAAACTCTGCACATTCATCATTCTTCACAGTGAAGCTCTAAGCTTACTGGTAAGAAAACACATTTTTGGGTGAAAAAATTTTGTATATGTACATGCAGCTACATTTACACACACCAAAGCTCACAGTTTCTGTTGTTGCAAGCGGGCTGTTTGTCCAAAATAGAAGAAACAACACTCATAACTGAAGAGTAAAATAGCGCCACCTGCTGAATTCTGAGATAAAACATTTCCAAAGCTGACACTTTTCAGAAATCACTTTTAGAGCTAAAAATGTCAAAACAAATCTATGAGGATGCAGATGGCAGATTAAACATTAACACTGTCCTGTCTTACACACAAGGGGAAGTATAGGACAAGGTACAGGGACACACAAGGACAAAGAGACAAATGACTATTTATACACACTGAAGGTTTCTCTTCACAGTATACTGGCCAGGTAATCCATCAGCCAACTCACTGGTTCTCAAACTTTTCCTGCCACGCCGCCCTTCAGAAGCCAAACAAAAATCCATGTCCTCCCTCTCCCCAGCAAAAGTGATTTAATCTTCATCAATCAATGACAACTAATACAATGACCCAAGTTGAATTTGATTTAAATAAACAAAATGATCCACCACTGAGGAACCATAAATGTAGGCTTCATCCCTTGGGGACCATGAATATATGTACATCATTTCAAGTTATTTTCAATTGATTTATGTTTCAGGCTTTCATAGCTCACATATAGCTATGAAAAGTAATGCACTGCAATTCAGATGTGTTCCACATATTTTTTTGCTGTATGAATCACATTGACTGCTGCTGTATAAGAGCACTCTAGTTGGCATAGGTAGGATGGGGGGTCATAAAACACAGGGGAGTGGAGTTCGTGTCCTGGGACAAAATAAAAAGACTTTCCAAGACTTTCACCCAGGAAACGCATGTTCATGCCTAAACTTAACTGTCGTTGTGGCATGACGGTAACTTTTTGTCGGCTAAACTCCACCGCAACAGCCGCTGAACGGACAGTGACATCGCGGTGCCCTGTACCCGGCACACAGTAACCTTTTGTTGGCTAAATTTAACTGTAAAGGCCGCTAAACTTAACATTTGGCCAGTCATCATGTGCCGGCCGGCGGTTACCTAACTTTGTAGGATATCATATGAATTGTTGTGCATACATTAAGTACTCCTATCATACGAACCCATTCATGAGAATGCGGTATAAATATATATATATAGTTATATACCTAGATATTTATTTATTTCCTGGCGATTCATCCAATGGTTGTTGAGATTTTTCAAATTGACCAACATTGCCATTCCTAGAGCACCACCATTATGGTGGCCTGGCCTCCATAATGTCGGTAATATTGAATGAAAAGATTATAGAGCGATTGATGGGTCACCAAAATCATTAGAATTCATCCTCTGAGGAGCATGGATATCCCTCGCTGTCGGGCAGAAACCTTGTATCTCCATGTTTTGTCGTTACAATTTTTTCCAAAAATCAGCGCTATTGGTCACCCTTTTTGTCCGTCTGTAGGTTTAACAAATATTTAATCAGCCACGAGTGTCACGCCCCCGCCTGCCGTGACTTCCGCATGGTGACAGTCTGGTGGTTTGTGAATGTGTTGTGGTTTATTTCTTCATTTTGTTATGCCTGCCATGTGTTTTTGTTTTTTTGTCTGTCTGTGTTTCTGTTTCTGCCTGCATGTTCCACAGTGTGTAGACACGCCCCCCCCTGCTGACTCTCCCCACGCCTGGCACCAATCCCAATCAGCGCACCTGCTACTTATCCTGCTCCATCAACTGCCTTAAAATACCAGCCTGACTTTCCTCTCCCTGTGGGCTTGTTACTTACCACTGAGTATGTGTATTCACCAGCTTTTGATGTTTGTATTTAGTCTAGTTTCTTGTCTTTGTACTTACCTGTCTGCTCTGTTTCCTGACGTTACTAACTGGAAGATCTCTGTCCTAGAAATAACCCACCTTCAGAATCCTCTGCTGCCAATAACCACGGCACGCACTCTGCAGCCGCACTGAAGAACGCAGCCCGGCCATCTTTGGACCCAGCACCCTTTCGGCCAGCCTAGCCAAGCCATCTTCGAACCCAGCACCCCTTCTACCAGCCCAGCCATCTTGGAACCCAGCACCCCTTCTACCAGCCCAGCCATCTTCGGACCCAGCACCCCCACTGCCAGCCCACACTCACAGCTTCAATAAAACAAGATTCTTTACCATCTACTCCAGTCTGCGCCGGAGTTCTGTACCCCAATTCCTGACAACGAGGCAATTTGATCAGACCATGTAATCTGATCTTACATTTGACTTACAAGTGAATGATCACAAAATCAATTTTTACTGATGATACATTTATTCATATTTGAAGCATGTTGCATCTAATGAGATATGGTAAACAAAAACATAACAAAATAAGGAATGTAAAAGGTTTGTTTATTACAGTGTTTCTGTTTCTTAAAATTATAACAAACCATGGCTATTTGTGGCCACTGGTATTTTGCCTACCTGTTGTTCTTTGCCAAGCCAGTAGGCTACACTGTTTGTTCCATTTAAGTCTCTGGTAAACATGATTTGGTAATCCTGAAATTTGGTATTTGGATCACAGTGATCCAATCCAATGTTCCTTTTAAAGAAACTGGCATAAAAGTAAGATGGATCAGGAGATGCTGGATAGCAGGGGGATTTCCAAATCCAGATCAGTTTGATCCAGATAAATTTTTTTTTTAAAAACTGGGCCCAGGGGACCATGAATGTCTATACAAAATCCCATGAAAATCCATAAAATAGTTGTTGAAATATTTCAGTCTGGACCAAAGCAGTGGACCGACAGACTGACATTGCCGTAGAGCCATACGAGGCTAAACGTCAAATACAGCGACCAAAGGTTCACACAACTAGGTGCACTCATAAACGGAATATTTGATCAGCCTTGAAGCTGGTTAAATTGATGGTGTGTGTAGCCAGCTGTGCAGTCACTGTGAAATATTCTCGTTCAATACGAGCATGGGTTTACCTGAGTTTAATAGAGCTTGGGTGTGCCCGCTGGGTCTGTAGCTATGGGATCTATCAGTCAATACACATACTTTATGTACATATGCATTTTTCAGATCTGCACTGGTAACCTGCACATCAAAGCCTCTGCTCTGAAAACATTATTTTGACTCATAAAAGTCCACAGTGAGCATATTTTGGGCGAGATAACCCTGCGAGATATAGGGGAAATGCTTCCAAGATACAATATCTCCAACCTAAAATGGAATCTGCTCAGGGTCAGTGAATAACAAATAGAAGAGTAGATTGATGCTGTTATTTCTTAGCCTGGCAAGAAGTGTTTAAAAATGGCCAATTGAATAAATGCTTCTAAAGGCAAGCCAGGGTGTGTTACTGAGGTATTATTTAGCCTGAACTTACTAAATATTAGGAAGTTATAAACCTATGCTTCAGTTTTTTAACTGCATGTAATCCTCTTAGGCAGTTCCCATCCAACACTCATGACTGAAGCCGATGTAATGATACTTTGGGCCACAGATTTATTTTTCCCGAGTTTGATTTCACAGTTCTTGCTCTCTCACAGTTTGCACCTGCACTCGTGTCAATGTGCCTCTCGGAGACCTCAGAAGGGCCTCACGCAGTGACACACAATGTGGATGATGACAATGCATTTCAAAGCAGAAGTTGCAACTGATGTACTCACTTCCATATTTTGAGGGCAAGTGATTACACACCGCAAGAGTGCGGGAAGTAATACAAGGGAGTGAATTTACACTAGTCACACTTCATATCCAGTAAACTGTCCTCTGTTTTACAACTTTGGAAGTTTTCAGAGCTGCAGTGCAATTTAAGATTCATAGTAAAGTATATTCAAGAAATAGCGTTTTTAAATGTTTAAGATTCAGCTATTAACATGGATAAACAGACTGCTACAAACACATTTGACTGAGGATGTTACAAATGTTTGGCATTGTAAACTGGGTTTTCACCAACTTTTATAACTGTTTATTTTTTCTTTAGCAAAACGGACGCACATGAGCTAGAGGAAATGTAGCCAGTTCTGCTGTTTTTTAATACCATAATCATAATAATTGCTCGGGAGGATTTGTCTATTTTCATGCAGTTAGAATAACAAACTGAACACAACCACAACCCAGACATGAACCTCAACAAATTAGTAGATTATGTGACTGCAAGAGAGATAGAATGAGTATTTTCTGGAAAAATTCAGGTGAAACAAGAAAAATGTGAGGCAATAACTCACCAGAAGTCTTTGTCCATTCATTTTCAGTCTGTTTACGGTCGCAGCACATTCTTGCATGTTGTTCTGAGGGGCAGTACATATTGGTTCACCCCCTAATTGTTACATTTACATTTAATGATTTACATTTGTCTTCCTGTCATCTTATGCCAGCATCTGTTTATTTCAACACTTGCTTGAGCGCTATACATATCGTATGAATGACAAGAAATAGTCAAACATGAGATTTCACATAATCCACATTAGCTAGATGAACTATGATTTTTTTGACATTTTAAAGAAATAGTCCCATTAGCATTCATTGGTTTTCTGACTTGTACTCACCTTGCACATAAAGAAGGCCACCTGCGCCGAGTCCCAACCCTCACACTCCTCTCTGGACGGCAGGTTCATTTTTCTCTCAATGGGGAACCTGTGAGCAGAAGCGTGCCTTTGGAAGTACAGTTACAGACTGAGCCCTCACACACCGTGGCTCCAACACACCAGCCAGCTGCAATAGGGAGAGGTACACACAGGGAGATCACCTCAGTAACAGCGACACACACTCTCTGTCTTCCTCTCCTTCATCCGTAAGTAATGTGGCAAATCATGGGATGTCTACATTTGTCCCCAAGATTGCATCGAGGCATCGGCGATAGGAAAGCAGGGACTTCCTCAAAGTTATGTATAAAAAAGTATTAAGAAACCAAAGTGTCATAACAGAGAGTGACTTGACTTTCACCTCCTCATTTACAGCCAAGCAGAGTCTGAGGGATTTATTGTTAATTTTTTTTTGTAATTGGGGAAGTTACATACCTCGTAAAGTGTCTTTTAATTGTGTAGAGGAGCACAAAGGGAGTTTAGCTTTGTGGAGATGTTCTAATGTTAGAAATGTTTTGTAGGACCATCTCTGGGATATAGTGGTGCGGTCCAGGGTAGATTGCTGGAGGGGCAATCTACCCTCGGCGCCGTCTTGCCTCTCGTCCATACATTAACATCAACAGACTGTACTTTGTTGATGGATTAATCTTTGATCGCAGGGAGGACAACGTTGCATCCAAGTAGACATCCCAATCATTGTGATGTGTGTTGACCAGCTTTCTGCCTGAGTTTTCTTGAACGTCTGGTTGTCTGGCTACAAAGCAAGGCGGCAGATTCTGCAACTACCCACACCTGTGTGTCATCAGCAATCTGCAATCTGCATACCCAGTCCTGATCATCACCTCTACACCATAAAAGCTGTGACCTGACATCCATTCCCTGCCGGATCGTTAGCCAAACCAGTATGTTGTGCCTGCGTATCAGCTTTAATCTTTTGAGAGTTAGCTCTGCTGTCCAGTTGTTTTTGCCTGTTGCTAATCTGCCTCCTGTTCTTTTGTCTGCAGTTTCACCTGGGAAATTCTCTCCACCTCTGCCTGGCTGTCTGCTCCCTCAACCATATCGGACCTGCTCTTCCCCTCCAGCCAACTCACTCCCTCCCTCTGCCCCATCACCTGGACTCACCTGCTTCCACGTTCAGATTTACCTAATAAATACTCACCTTTTATCACTTTTTTCTGCTTTTGGGTTCTGTATCTAGAAAATCGTGACAGAACAATCCGGCTAAGATGAACCCAGCGGACCTGGACCTGGTTCGCCATGCCATTTCCCAGCAAGGAGATATGTTGGGGCGGCACAGGACGGCACTACAGGAGATAACGCCTTCCATACAAACCCTGTTTACCAGTCTGTCCCAGCAGTCTCTCCTCCCCCTACTTCACCCCCCCATGCCTGCTGTCCCTGGATCTGTTTTGTTCCGGGAGCCCAAGGTTCCAACACACCAGTATAGGGGGATTTGGGAAAGTGTCGTTCGTTCCTCATACAGTGTAGATTAGTGTTTGACCTGCAGCCCAACTCCTACGTCACAAACAAAGCTCGGATAGCCTTTGTGATTCGTCTGCTCCGTGGGAAGGCTCTGGAGTGGTCTTCAGCCCTGTGGGAACGACAGGATCCCTGCATGGTCTCATACCAGGAGATCACGGTGGAGACAAGGAAGCTGTTTGACTACCCCGTCTGAGGTAAGGACGCAGCTAAATGATTGTTTTCTCTCCGCCAGGGAGCCCGCAGCGTAGCAGAGTATGTAATTGAATTCAGGACATTGGCTGTGGAGAGTGGGTGGAATGAGGAGTCACTACAGGCTGTGTTTAATCAGGGGTTGACTGAGCAAGTTAAAGATGAACTAATTTCTTATCCTGAGCCTAGAGACCTTGACGAGCTGGTAGCGTTGCCTATTTGGGTGGATAACAGATGCCGAGAGAGAAGGAGGGAGAGACAATGGGGGTCTTTGAACGAGTCACCGATTCTGTTGCCATCCAAGTCTGGGAATAGACCAGAGCTTACTGGTCATTTGACACCCCATGAGATTAAAGGAGAGTTTAAGTCATCTGATCCGGAACCCATGCAGGTGGGACGACACAAGTTATCTGTGGAGGAGCGCCAGCGTAGACTTGAGACCAACAGCTGCCACTACTGCAGTAATCTGAGCCATTACATCTCCTCCTGTAAACCCCCAGGCTTGCTAAGTGTGGGAGGTCTTTTTAGCGAGCCAACCTTTGGTCATTTTCAGGGGCGGATGACAGTTTTATGGATGCCGAACTCGTGGAACAGCTGGGGCTTTCCAAGGAGCAACTACCGGAGGCCATTGAAGGAGGACCACTCTTAACGGCAGACTACTGGCACGTATTACTATGAAAACTCAACCCGTGAAGATACTGTTGTCAGGAAATCACTCGGAGGTCATCGCCTTTTTCATCCTGCCCTCTCCCCGCGCTCCCCTGGTTCTTGGATATCCCTGGCTGAGGGAACACAACCCCACGTTCGATTGGGTGACAGGCAAGGTAACTAGTTGGAGTATTGATTGTCATGCTAACTGCCTTAAGACTGCCTGTTCCCATTCTGTTTCCAGTCAGGTCATTAACTCTGCCCCCCCGGATTTGTCCCTGGTTCTATCTTGGTTTGGGTGAAGTGTTCAGCAAACAGAAGGCGCTTGCCCCCCCCCAACCAACTGGATGACTGTGCAATTAACCTGATCCCTGGAACTGCCTATCCCAAAGGACGCTTATACAGCATCTCTCGTCCGGAACACAAGGCCATGGCTTCCTACATTAAGGAGTCTCTAGCTGCTGGCCTCATTCATCCCTTGTCATCACCCCTGGGGGCGGGGTTTTTCTTTGTGAGTAAGAAAGATGGCCCCCTTTGGCCTTGTATTGATTACTAGGGGTTAAATTACATTACAATCAAGCACAAGTACCCTCTGCCTTTGATAAACTCTGCTTTCGAGCTCGATTTACGCAATGCGTATCATCTTGTGCATATAAGAGAGGGGGACGAATGGTTGACGGGGTTTAATACACCTATGGGCCACTTTGAGTATCAGGTCATGCCGTTTGGACTTACCAATGCCCCTGCAGTCTTCCAGAGTATCGTAAATTATGTCTGAGAGATATGATCGGTCGCTTTGTATTTTTTTACCTGGATGACATTCTCATTTTCTCTGAGAACCTTCTTAGCCATACCCAGCATGTCAAGCAGGTCCTGCAGCGATTATTGGAGAATAGTCTCTTTGTGAAAGCAGAGAAGTGTGGCTTCCACGTCCACACCACATCCTTCCTCAGATAAATCATTAAGTTAAGATGGACCCGGAGAAGGTTAGAGCGGTCCTAGATTGGCCTCAGCCCAATACGATACTGCTGCTCCAGAGGTTCCTGGGGTTTGCAATTTTATATTGATCGTTCATCCGTGATCACAGCCGGGCCGCCCCGTTAACTGCCCTGACGTCAAGTGCCAGATCATTTGGCTGGAATCCTGAGGCAGACAAAGCCTTCTTGGAGTTGAAGAACCAGTTTACCAACGCACCCATCCTCACTCAGCCTGACACGTCCTTTCAGTTTGGAGTGGAAGTGGACGCTTCTGATGTGGGGGTTGGCACCATCTTGTCCCAGCGAAGCTCCATTGATGGTAAGCTGCATCCATGTGCCTTCTTTTCTTGTCGTCTCTCTCCAGCTGAAAAGAACTACGATGTGGGGAACCACGTCTCATCTCCCGTCAAGTCAGGTGAGCCTTGTTTTTTTGGACGTTTTAAATTTTCTCTCACCTTTCCACCAGGCTCGCGGAATGGCAAGGTGGACGCTCTGTCCCGGGTGTTTTCTAAGGCTGAGGAGAGTGGGGCCAAACTTGAGACCATTCTTCCCCGGGACATCGTCGTGAGAGCTGTTACCTGGAGGATCGAGGAGGAGGTTAAGGTGGCCCTTCGGACTCAGCCCAGTCCCGGTAACGGTCCGCCTGGTTGTGTGTTTGTGCCCGAGTCTGCCCGTTTTGCTGTGCTCCAGTGGGCACACGCCAAGAAGATGGCTTGTCACCCAGGCGTGGCTCGTACCATGGCTTTACTTTGCAGGCGGTTTTGGTGGCCTGCCATGGGAAAGGAGACCCAGAGTTTTGTTGCGGCCTGTCCTGTTTGTGCGCAGAATAAGGGAACCAATCGACCCAGTTCTGGACTGCTTTATCCCCTACCTATTCCCCGGCGACCCTGGTCGCACCTGGCCCTGGACACAGTTTGTGACTGGGTTGCCCCCATCTGAGGGGAACACAGTAATTCTGACTGTAGTTGATAAATTCAGCAAGTTCGCCCACTTTTTGCCCATCTCTGCCACTGAGACTGCTGATATCCTTGTCAAGAAGGTATTTAGAGTCCACGATCTCCCAAAGACATTGTTCCCAGTTCACCTCGGCTGTCTGGAAGGCCTTCTGCATGGCCAATAGAGCAACTCTCAGCCTCTCGTCTGGATTCCACCCCCAATCTAATGGTCAAGCTGAGAGGGCCAACCAAAAGATGGAGTCCACGCTTCGCTGCCTTGTATGTTCTAATCCCACCTCCTGGTCGTCTCAGTTGGGTGGAATACGCCCATAATACACTCCCAACATACGCCACTGGGATGTCCCCCTTCCAGTACCTTTACGGCTACCAATCCCCCTTGTTCCCCTCTCAGGAAAAGGATCTCTCTGTTCCCTCAGTCCAAGCCCACATTCGCTGTTGCCACCGGACCTGGCATCGTGCTAGATCAGCCCTCCTTAGGGTTTCTGACTGGTATCAGCTCCAAGCCAACCGTTGTCGTATCCCAGCGCCCTCTTATGCGGTGGGGGATAAGGTCTGTTTGGCTACCCGAGATCTTCCTTTGCGGACGGAATCTAGGAAGCTAGCGCCTAAGTTCATTGATCCATTCGTGGTATAATTAGAAAAGTCGATCTACAGGAGAATAAATAGTTGAAAGCAATTATATTATATTCCATTATGTTTTTATATTTTGAATTGTCCCTATGTTTACCTTTACATGAAGATATTTCCAGCATAAATTGATTCAGAAAAAGGTAGAAATAGATGCAGCCTCTCTGCAAGCCAGTAAGTGATGGAAAATATTACGTTTCAATGGGTTTAATACTTAAAATTCCTCCCCGCCTTGGTGTAGAATATTTCTGTCAGGTCCATTAAAGTCAAGAACAACACAGACAATAAAAATGCTTTAGGAAATTTTATGAATAAATACGAATTAAATGTGGCTGTATGGCGCTGTTCAGAGGAGTCCCCTGACCTTTCATGAGCACCATGAAAGAGCATTGAATTAGGGGACAGCAGCAGCAGCATTAGGGGACGCTCACACAGTTTAAGACTGGGAGAACTAACTATTCCCCCCATATGAACAGAGCAGCAACGATGACATAGAAGCAAATGCCACATTATACACGACAAGGTGGAGCAGGGGAGGAGGTGGGTAGCATAGATGCGAGCAGCAAGCAGTTAGGAGCAAACTAAAGCAGCTTTAAGTAGGGCGCCCTGTTTGAGTGTAGCCATTTAGCAGCGAGGGGAGTGACCAGCTGATGCATATCAGCTGTTGCAGCTTAGGAAATTGTTGAATAAATTATGAATAATAAAATTTGGCGGTATGGCTCTGTTCAGAGGTCAGGGGACTCCTCTGAACAGAGCCATACCGCCAAATTTTATTCATAATATATTCAACAATTTTCCTAAGCTGCGGCAGCAGCATTAGGGGACGCTCACACAGTTTAGGACTGGGAGAGCGTCTATTCCCCCCAAACAGACCATACCAGGCAATCCACTAATATGATAAAATGATAAAATTAAACAAGAGGATGAAATTAAGTAGCCTTTAAGCATATCTAGATTTGATGAATATCCTAATTTAGATTGTTTCACATAATACAATTTAAGCAGATGAGGCACAATGTGCTGATTTGATTATTGGTCTAAACGGATCAGGGAGCAGAGCCATAGCTTTCTGAGCATCAAGAATAGAGCGAACGTCAGGTCGAAGGTAACGTTCATATGCAGCAAAAGTCCATTGCCCCATAGCTTTTAGGGTTGAAACAGGAGCGGATGCCGCTGCAGTAGTTGCGGCCCCTATACGCAGGGAATGAGCTGTATAACGGTCCGGAGGCAGTCCGCAGAATTGCAGAGGCATAGGTGAGATGCAAACCAGGCTCTGGACATTGGTTTCCCCGCCTGCTTGACAAACAGCGGCTCCTGCGGACCAGCAGGAGGACAGCTCCTCAAGTAGGTCAGCATGGAAGATAGGACAAAAGACAGTATTAGACTCTGAGATACAAACAACTATGCATCCACTATTTCTGTTTGGAGTGTTCGAGAAACAAGGTGAAATGGTGATCATTAATTGAGAACATCAGAATTGGTGAGATCGTGATTTGGGTCAAAGGAACACGTGTGTGAATTTTTTTTGCAACCCCTTAGAAAACCAAAGAAAGTTGTTAAAATGACTGTCTCTAACATTTGATCTGTGTAAGACCCAAAACACCCTTTTCCTCAAAGTTGTTTAACTAGAGGTAATGTGAAACGTTCATCATTGCCACATGGTGACTACCTTTTGAGGCCATTCAGTAAGAGGCGTATGGATGATTTTCCAGAATACTGGTAGCGGATGGATCCAGGCAGCTCAGATGGAATTGGATGCCAGCGACCGTAGGCTAGGCTATTTTGTATGGAAGGCTGCTTTTTTTTTTTTTTTTCTCAAAGCAGTAGATTATAAAAGCACTTACACATGATATATTAACAGGCAGAGCAGCTACAAATAAGTAGCACGAAAAGTGGTGAAATAAGACCTAAGCTGAGTCATACCTTTTTAATGTAGGTTTGCCAGACCATTCGTTATTATTTCTTTCGCTCTGCTTTCATGAAGCGGGTTCTCCTCGGACACATCGAATTTGGGTGGGCATCCCGACAGTAGCTACAGACATGAAGTTATTTACAGTTATACATCTTACAGATATTCTCATTAAAATTGTAGAAATAGGAGTACTAAATCTAGTCACCTCGGAGCCAGAATTACGGCTCTGGCCAGGATGGGACAGATGAGTGGTAGTTTTGGAGCACAGGGAAGTAGAGTGTGCGAGAGAGCCACAGATGGATCAGGACAGGGCTTGGTGCCCTGTGAAATAGATAGATAGATAGATAGATAGATAGATAGATACTTTATTCATCCCAAAGGAAATTTTAGAAAGTTGTGTCTACTTATAAGCGCGAGGTCGACCACGGACCAGTCCAGTCTTTGATGGAAGCGTTAAATGGACATTGCAGCTTTTGCAGAAAATGACTTATGATACTCATAAAATAAAGTACCACCATAAGAGAGAGCTAGGTCAGAAATAATGGCAAGATAAGTGTCAGGTTAGGCTTTACTAGCCGGATAAACTTCACAAGTTACATCCCTATACCTATCCCTATAAAGGCAACGCAGAACTCAGGAAAGGTCAGAGTTTTAAACAGTCTAGAGTCCCCATCTTTTAACACGACGGATATGTCGCCACAGTCTACAACACACCGCTCGCACAGCTCAGAGCCCAACAGTTGTTACCTGTCAAAATCTGGCTCCTTAGCTGATGCGGGCCCATGGATAGGGGTACAGTGGTCGCCAAGATCCTCCTGGGAATTAACTCTGGGGTGAAGTCATCACACTGAGGCTGGTGATGGTGGTGTCGCTGGTCGGAGATGGTGGAGGCCGCTGGAGCGGAAATGAGGGTCGATGAACAACAAGGCCTGCCGGTGGAGTCGTCTTCCAGCGTTGAAATTCTGGCAGCCATATCGAGGAGGGAAGATTGAATGTCGGACAGCGCCATAAGCACTAGGTCACCTGCTGGAGATGCGCTTGGGCCTGGACGAACATGGCCACCGGCCAATTTGTGTGCAGTAGGCCTGCCGGCCGTCTCAAGATTTTGCCATTTCTTAGCGTGCTTTTTCACGGAGGAGTAGGGAGGAGGCACTGGCAGGATGTCGGCCGGTGGAACAACCAGAGAGACACAGAGGAGGAAAAATAAATCCTCGTGAGATGCGCCACTCGGAGACTGGATATTGTTATTGAACAAGGTTGCTAGTATCTTAGGCACAGGCCAGTCGCCAATGCTGGGAGGATTCAAGGTTTTACTCGCCGACCGCCGGGAGCTTCAATGGATGGTGGTGTTGTCATCCGGGAAGGCATCCTGCCCCTGGCCAGGTTGAAGCGGCAATGGAGTGTCATTGGAGGAGTCGATTTGCCAGGAATCATCCTCGACAGCGGTGGAAATCATGGCAATCAGCAGGGTGAGTAGGACCAGACGTTTGGTGCTGAACAAAAGCATGAGCTTTGACGTGCGAAACTAGCTGAATAGCATAGATGCGAGCAGCAAGCAGTTAGGAGCAAACTAAAGCAGCTTTAAGTAGGGCGCCCTGTTTGAGTGTAGCCATTTAGCAGTGAGGGGAGTGGCAAGAGCACATACACATACACCAGAGGGACCAGAGCAGACGGCGGAGCAGCGTTTTTCCTTCCTTTACACACACGCTCACACACACACACACACACACACACACACACACACACACACACACACACACACACACACACACACACCCCAGCGCACAAGTATAAACATCAGGCCACTTACATAGGCTACGGCGAAAGCTCTGCGTGGAGCCTGCACACAACCATAAAACAAGACTAGTGCAGCTAGTGCAGCTTCACAGTTCAACAGCAAAAAAAAATAAAGTCACACGTACTGTCCCGGTTGGGACCAGAGAAGTAGGAGGCGGAGTGCACCGTGTGCAAAGCTGGCACATATGTTTCAGTGTCTTTATTATTTATCTTATTACATCGAAAAGGTATTAAGACATATTTTGTTGAAGCTGGATTTTCTAACACAGAAGAGGTCATAGTTAGAACATTATTTCATATTATTTATTCAGGTTGTTACAGATTTTATTTTATTACAGAAGTTATTTTTTGCACCATTGAGGCATAATAAAGCATGTTCATTAACCTCATTAACCTAGAGTGTCCTCAAATATGGTCACGCTACAATAGCGCTTAGCAGCGTCTTGACTACTTGGCCTGCCAGAACTGATGCTGACGCTCAATTTATGATAGTACAAAACATTGCATTTCCAGAGTATCAAGAAGATCCTACAAGAACTGGCCTGTTTGGGGAATATTTTATTTATAATCTCTACATGGTAGCTTCTACCTGTACCTGGCTGGTACCCGAGCACATAACACAAACACAGAAAACACTCCTGTGTCCCTCTTAGCTCTACATTAGCGTGCTCTCTTGAGCTTCGCATTCAGAAAAGCTTTTAGGCACAGAGCCGTGCTCAGTCAGCGAACAACAACCAACCTGAGGACGTCTTCCACAATAAAGCCCTTTGACCTAGCCAGCTGGGTCAGAAAGCTTCTCCTGCTGCGGCCCATTTTCCTCTCCACCAGGTACAGCCTGACATCCTCAAACTTCACCTCTTCACGCCTGGGAACATCAGCTTCCGCTGGCCTCGACCTTTTCCTCACACGAGGCACAATAGGAGCGTGGAACATCTCTCCCGAGGTGAGATATCTGAAGTATATCTGCACCTCTAGGAATTTCTGCTGTTGTTGTTGTGTGCCACTCACCTCTCATCCAGGAAAAAACACCCACTTTTGGTAATGACAGTTGTAGCTCTCTTGCCAGAGTGTGTCAGTTGGTTAGAGTTGGCAGACAGGACGTTGGCAACAGGTGTTGAGGAATTGGTGTTTACCAAAAAACCACCTGCCAAGATGGAAATGATTGAGGATGGGAGAAAGGAAGATAAAAAAACACCCTGTGGGCAAGTATTCACTTGGAGGAAGTAAACAAAGCCTGATGCAGTTGCTTCTTAAAAAAATAAATAAATAAATGCCCTGAAAAGTTTCCATGCAGTTGGAACTCTGCTCTCTTGGCTGGAGTGACGCTCCACTCCTGGGAGATGCCTGGATTCTGGTCACCTCACAGCTGTCCTGCCATGTCCGGTTCGTCTCGCCACTCACCGGCTCATTATGTTCGGACCAAGTCTGCACCATCTGCTCCATCGCTTTAATTAGCTTACTGCCTAAAATGAGAGGCTTTGTGGGCATTTCCCCTGAGATCCCACAGACTCATACACGCACACAGGTATAGAACATGCAGGGCCATTGATTACATTTATCCTGGAGAAAAGAACTGCATGTGCAGTGGTCAGGAGCACAAACTGAAAGTGGATTTATTCTTTTTAACTCGTCTATTCTTTTGCTTTCCAAAGAGGTAATTACAACATGAGCCTGTGCCTTGTGTTATTTCTCTGCTACAGCGGTCAACAATGGGAAAATAAAAGGTTTAAATGTCACTTCGCTGCAATTATCTACAGTAGAACAAATAGAATTGGTTTGTTGATTTAGGCGAGGGGGGAAAAAAATCATTACAGGCCTTGATTCCACTCTAATTGCAAAACCTGTTCATTTCTTCATTTTAATAAGCTCACCTTGCCTCTGTCAGCTAGACAGAATTTATTACACTAGTCTCATTAGAGTAGGGTTGTGAGGTGTTACCGGGTGTCACAGGGCAGACATGACTAATTGTTTGAATATTTACCCCCCTCCAGTCAGCTCAGCTGTGTTTGAAGGTGCTGGTCCCTATTCAAACTGAGACAGATGAAATTCTACCATCACTAAGACAAATGGCTCTCACACTGCCAGCAGCAATCACTGCAAAGAGCAATGAAACCAATTTGTCAACTTTCTTCAGTAGCTCTGTGGATGCATGTCACCATATTTAGTCAATTTGGTTTAGAACTTATGCAGAGTTTAACTCTGAAGTCGGCAGTTCGTGAAATGGTAACGTTCGAAAATCGTGACCTGTACACGAAATAAACGAGAAAATCGTGACCTGTACACAAATCAATAATAAAAAATAAAAAAACGTGACCATTTCACGAAAGAGCGGAACCAACATTGGTATCGATATTATCGATATTTGGATCGATCCGCCCACTACTACTTTGCAAAATAAAAAAATAAAGAAGAGTTAGTAAGTAATGTTTAGTGTTAACGTCAGTGACATGTTTGAGCCGTTGCCCATTTTCGACTCGTACGAACGTAACGCTATCGTCAGCTTGCTCACTGTAAATGCAAACTTGTGCTCCTGACTCATTAGCTGTTAATTGTAACGTTACCGTTAACATTAAACAGGCTAACGTTAGCTAACTGGTGACGTTAACAAGCTAACAAGCACTTAACAACGTTAACAAACGAAGTCGCTAGCAAGCTTACCAACTTGGGATGAATTCCCGGTTGCAGCTGTAGTGTCCTGAGGTCAGGGGTCTGCTCTGCTCTGTGTTTTCCTGGTGTTTGCTTAGGCCTACTTGATGTAACGTTAACAAATTGCAGCAGTAAGTTATCCCACCATGGGGAGCCGTTGTACATCGCTCTGACAGTCAATACTCGCGATGACCGGACTGGCATCTGATGTGCTGTGTGTGTACAAAAAAAAAAAAAAGAACTGCTACACATATCGTCAGCTGTGTGTCCATTGTCAGCCACATTTCCACGCCTCCCATTAATTTGTATGGGAGCAGCAGAGCAATGCATTCTGTTAGCGTTGGGGGACTTGGAGAAGCAGGGCGTTGAATCGCTCCCGCTCCTCATTTGCAAAAAGTTGAATCCAGCCAACTTTATGCAAATGAGGAGCGGCCAGCTTGGCTCACCGCCTCTCAAAAGCTGACAGAAATCTTTTAAACTGACCTTTGTCGATCTGAAACGAAGACAGATTCAGCAACTGCATAGCCTCGCTTAAAATGTTTTCAGAAACACGTTTCGGTGAACTATTTTTGTAAAATACGAGATTGTATTCCGAACGAGGCGCCATCATGGTCGGTTTTGAAATTCGGGAGCAGCCAGCCCCGCGTGACGCGTTCGTCTAATCAGCTGCAGCCATCGCGGTTGTAGGAGGGTGTAGACTGTTTTCTTTGCTTGTCATTGGTCAGTGAAGAGAAACTCGTGGCAAGTTAACTAGCGTGTAATGCTGGGAAGTGGGGCGATCCCATCTGTGAAAACAACGCGTATATGGACATGTTACATTCAGTTAACACTTGGTATAGCAGAGCCTATATGAGACGTTTTAACACTTGTGTTGTCCTTGGGTCAAATTTGACTCGTTTTCAAAGTTTTTTTTTATATCAGAAATATAGGTTCCTTTCAACCAAATTGCCCTAATTTAACATGGAAGCATGGATATACGTTGCATGGAACCACAACATTGCAGGTGAAATGAATGATTACTTTCAATGAATTTTGGGTGTTTTATTCAAATTTATAGCATTTGAAAAAAATGTTTTAATGGTTTCAAAACAGTATCCTGACTAAACTTTGACATAAACCAACTGAACAGACAGTCAACATCCTGTGATCCTAACTATTAGTCAAAATAATTCATAATTTCTGCTTTTTTTTAAAGGTAAATTAGGTTTATTGACCATGAATAGAAAAAGCTTTAAATCTGTTAACTGCTGCATCCCTATTCCAGACCAACAAGTCGGAATAATAGCGGGGTTAGCCATTGTTAGCAATACCAGATGATAACGCATCACTGTATTTTGTGCATATAAACAGCGTAGCAACATGTCCACAGATAGAAAATGAATACTAGTGTGTGTATGGCTGGTTTAAAGAGGCACAAATGAAATAGGTAATTGGATTTAATTTTCAAAGACTTAACCTGGTGTACAGTGAACACTATTGAAATGTTATTTTAAATTTGAAAATGTAAATGCAATATAAACAATGCAGCCACATTTTCCAATGATGCAAGCAATATTTGGGGTCACGGTTCATATTCAACCCAGTTTCACGGCAGTTCGTGAAATGTTTACGTAATTTAATCTATTGATTCGTGTACACGGCCACGTTTATCTCGTTTTTTCGTGATGGTCAGGACATTTTTTAAACTAATGTATTTCAATGGGAAGCATCTTCCGTGATCACAGCACGATTCTTTCTGCCAGTCGGGCTGCAGCAGAGACGCTGTATACAGCTTTGCAATTATTGGTATTTTTAGCCCAATAACCGCTGTTTTAATCAACATTTGGTTAATATGTTTTTCTTTTAATATTATTAGTCTTATTGCCAGGGAAGCTGGATTGCTTTGTTGTTTATTGATATTTTAAAAATATAACGCTACATCTATCAATATTTATTTAGATGTATTCATTTCATTATTTTAATAATATTATTTTTACTTATTACCGGTGAAATATTACAGTATGCTGTAAGACAGAACACTAGGATATGGGCAGAGCGGGGCGCATTCAAAGACGATATCCCACAGTGCATTGCAGACATTCATATCAGAGAATCGGGACAGCGATCAGCGGATCTGTAATGACAGTATCGCTTCAGTGTACATATTTAAATAAGGCACTGTCAGAAAACCAGTGGATGCTAATGGAACTATTTCTTTAAAATGTGAAAGTTCATAGTTCATCTAGCTAATGTGGATTATGTGAAATCTCATGTTTGACTATTTCTTGTCATTCATACGGTATGTATACCACTCAAGCAAGTGTTGAAATAAACAGATGCTGGCATAAGATGACAGGAAGACACATTTTATGGAATCAAATTCAGTTCATCTGTGTCGTTAAACGTAAAAATTCAGGAGAGTGAACCAATATGTACTGCCCCTCAGAACAACATGCAAGAATGTGCTGCGACCGTAAACAGACTGAAAATGAATGGACAAAGACTTCTGGTGAGTTATTGCCTCACATTTTTCTTGTTTCACCTGAATATTTCCAGAAAATACTCATTCTATCTCTCTTGCAGTCACATAATCTACTAATCCGTTGAGGATCATGTCTGGGTTGGGGTTGTGTTCAGTTTGTTATTCTAACTGCATCAAAACATACAAATCCTCCCGAGCAAATATTATGATTATGGTATTAAAAAACAGCAGAACTGGCTACATTTCCTCATGCTATTTACATTTTGTTAAAAAAAAAAAAAAGGGAAATGGCTAAAAACCTTGGTGAAACCCCAGTTTACAATGCAAAACATTTGTAACATCCTCATTATTCTTTTAAAGTCAAATGTGTTTGTAGCAGTATGTTTATCCATGTTAGGATAGCTGAATCTTAAACCTTTAAAAATCGTCCTCATCATCCACATTGTGTGTCACTGCGTGAGGCCCTTCTGAGGTCTCTGAGAGGCACACTGACACGAGTGCAGGTGCAAACTGTGAGAGAGCAAGAACTGTGAAATCAAACTCGGGGATAATAAAGTATAATAATAAGTATCATTACATCTGCTTCAGTCATGATTGATGGGAACTGCCTAACTAAAAAAACTGAAGCATGGGTTTATAACTTCCTAATATTTATTTTGAGGCTAAATAATACCTCAGTAACACATCCTGGCTTGCCTGTAGAAGCATTTATTGAAATGTGTCTTGCCAGGCTAAGAAATGACAGCATCAATCTACTCTTCTACTTGTTATTCACTGACCCTGAGCAGATTCCATTTTAGGTGGGAGATATTCCATCATGAAAATATTTCCCCTATATCTCGCAGGCTTATCTCCCCCCAAAATATGCTCACTGTGGACTTTTATGAGTCAAAATGAAAAAAATGTTTTCAGAGCAGAGGCTTTGATGTGCAGGTTACCAGTGCAGATCTGAAAAATGCATATATACATAAAGTATGTGTATTGACTGATAGATCCCATAGCTACAGACCCAGACCCTCTATTAAACTCAGGTAAACCCATGGTCGTATTGAACGAGAATATTTTGCCGTGACTGCACAGCTGGCTACACACACCCTCAATTTAACCAGCTTCAAACCATCTTCCCCTACCACCCTGTAAAAAAAAATATCGTGGCCCACGCAAGTGTATGTATTATATGTGTGCGAAACATTTGACACTGCAACGATAATATTCCAAAAAGGTGTAATACATGAGTAGTATGGATAACTGTGTAAATATATGCCAAGGTACTGTAAATGCACAGGGGTGCAAATAGCATACATTGATATTTGTACCAGATGGGGTATTAATATAACACATTGCTGTATGTAAGTTCATTTCATGTTTTCTGTTTGGTTTTCCATTGCCTGTTTTATTTTGTTACTCACTAGCTATGTTTCCATCCACACGTTTTTATCCGAATTAAGTGATATCGAATGAAAAATGCCTTATGGAAACAGTAAAATTCGATAGAATTTCATGAATATCAACTCAAAGGAAATACGTTCGGTCTCATCGGATTTTCTCTTGATCGATATACGGCTTATTCGATAGACGCTGATGGAAACGTTATTTGCCGAATAAATTAATGAATTGCGATTAATACGTTTTAGGTCATTTTATGGTTGCAACCCGCCACAAAACGAAGAAGAAGAAGTTTTAGTTCATTTCCGCCCAGTATTTCCGCTCTGTTTGCAAACATGACAGGTGTCAACAAAAACAGATGGAAACGGACGAACGAGGAGACAAGAGACTTTTTGAATTTAATTTACGAGCAAAATATAACTGCTATTTTAGATAGCAAAAATCTAAGAAATGCCATAATTTATCAGGAACTCGCGAAGGAAATGACCAACAAAGGTTACGACAAGCCGTGGGACGTCCTCCGGAGTAAATGGAAGGCGCTCAAACAGCGATACATGTCTCAAAAAAGAGAGTTGTCTCGCAGAGGTGCCGGAGGGAAAATAAAAGGCAAGTTCCACCTTTTTGATGAGCTGGATCAGATCCTCGGCCAAAGGCCCATCGGAGCTTCCTTGGCTTCTAATATTAACAACAACTACTTCTGTCTAGCAAAACTTTGTTCGCAAAAGTTTGCTTGAATCTTGTGCGATTCAGTGCGAAAATGAATGGAAACACCTTAAAATGTCTCAAATCAATTCGATATACCAATTTAATCGCAAAACAGCATATAACGTCATTACGCACAGGTTTTTATACGCTTTAAAGCTGTTGGATGGAAACACACTTTCACCAGCTTTATTCGCATGAGTTTTTTTTACCGAACTTCAGATAATTCGACAAGTGAATGGAAACTTAGTTGTAGTCTTGTCTCGTTTCAGGACTGTTTACTTCTTGGTCTTGTCTGCCTTCCCGCCTTATGTGATTACTTTTGCCGCCCTAATGTGTTGCACCTGTGTCTCGTTGTCCCCCTTTTCCTCTCAACTCACCTGTACCTCACCTCAGTGCGAGATCGTCTGCTTCCTTTGTGACAGCTTTTGAGCGTTTATTCCCAGTTACCTTTTTTCCCTGTATTCCTGATTTCCTGTGTTTCGGACCATTGCCTGTTTTTGGACTTTCCCTTTCTGCCTGTCGATTAGGATACTGTTGCCCGTGAGCAGACACGTATAAAGTACTAGAGACCCAGACTTGAGTAAAAGTACAAGTGCTCTATCAAAAAGAGTGACTTGAGTAGAAGTAGAAGTGCTCTTTAAGCAACACACTTAAGTGGAAGTACTAAAGTATTCAACATTTTTTGTACTAAAGTATTGCAAGTAGTTTATTTAAAAATGTACTACTCAAGTACTGAAAGTAAAAGTATTGTGTTATGTAGTTATTAAAGAAAGCAGTCAAAAGTTTGAATGTCATATTGTTTATATTATTTCAAATGTTTTTAATTCCTTTGGCTGTAGCAGCAGTACAAGGACAGGAATGTACAACACCGCAGCATGTCCTAAACTGCGGGTAGCTAGTTAGCTAGCGGTTACTGATAGCTCAAGCCGGTGTGCCATTTGTGTATTGTATTTGTAACTTACCTTGGTATGTTTCTTTCAATTTGACGGTGAATTTTTGAAGGCCATAATTTCGCAATCTTTTGGGAGGCAGAGTAGGCACATTCTATACAAATGGTCTTTCACTCCGACAAATGAAAACATGGACTCTTAAGTAGGGCCAGGGGTGGTCTCCTTCCTCACCCTCACCGCCACGATCACTCCAAGTTGAAGGTGTTGAAGGTGGCGTTTCTGGTTTTTCCATCTCGAAAACAAACTAACAAAGCTCAAGAGTTCTCAATGCGAAAAGGCAGAACGGGAGAGCGCGCGGTCTTCTTATAAGACAGCTTGATCGCTTGACTCGCTCAATGATGAGCCAGCTTCATCAAACCTGGTGACCGAGCCGTCTACCGCTCTGGCAGTGATAATGTGGGTTTGGAATGATTCAGAACATTTTTATAGTTGTAACGATTAACGATGCAGCACATAAAACATCGTATCGTAGTAAAAGTATTAAATTCATCGAAAATATGTACTTAAGTAAAAGTGGAAGTAGGAGAAAAAATAATACTCCAGTAGAGAATAGATACAGCCTTTTAGTACTCAAGTACAGTAGTGAAGTAGTTCTACTTCGTTACTATACATCTCTGCCCATGAGTTGTTCTGTGCTCTAAATAAAGACTGTGGAATTGTACTTACCAGAGTCGTGCATTTGTGGGTCCATCGTTTCTGTGAGTGTGATACATACTGTATGTGGTTCAGAGTTAAATATATAAACAACTATTGAATGGATTTCTGTGCAGTTTGCTACAGATATAGTTGCTGTTGGGCGAAAACTTTGTATGTCCAAAACTGTTGCTTCTCAGGAAAGGAAAAAAAAGATGATCAATGTTGGGCTATTTACTTTCGACAAAGTCTCGTCACTGATTAAATATTTGTTAAAAGCAAAAACGAACATAAAGGGTGACCAATAGCACCGATTTATGAAAAGAATTGACAAAATATGGAGATACAAGGTTTCTGCCCGACAGCGAGCGATATCCATGCTCCTCTGAGGATGAATTCTAATGACTTTGGTGACCCATCGCTCGCTCTATAAACTTTTCATTCAATATTACCGACATGATGGAGGCCAGGCCACCATAATGGTGGTGCTCCAGGAATGGCAATGTTGGTCAATTTGAAATATCTCAACAATTGGATGGGTCGCCAGGAAATAAATAACATGTATATAATGTGTAAATATATACAGCATTCTAATGAACAGGTTTGTGTGATAGGAGTACTTACTGTATGCACAACAGTTCCATGTGTGTGTAAGACAGGACAGTGTTAATGTTTAATCTGCCATCTGCATCCTCATAGATTTGTTTAGACATTTTTAGCTCTGGAAATGTTTTATCTCAGAAGGTGGTACTATTTTCCTCTTCAGTTATGAGTGTTGTTTCTCATTGTAACTATCCAGTTCCTCTTCTAACAGCAACTGTAAGCGTTGATGCTTTATGTTATGAATTAGAGTGAAATAAATGTACTTACATGTACATACACACATATATTTCACCCCAAAATGTGTTTTCTTACCAGTAAGCTTAGAGCTTCACTGTGCAGAATGATGGATGTGACCTATGAAGTGCATCAGTATGCCTTCACTGCAATCAGTCCGTCACAAATGCAGCAGAAAAGGTGGAACGATCTTTATAAGATTTGTTTGACTCATCTATAACTCAGCATGTGTCTTAGAGCAGAGAGGGCCTGTACTGTGGGCTCTGAATGTCATCCAGCGAGCGTGCTCCTGCTGAGCATTGCCTTTGGTCTACTTTGCATATTCATATGATGTTTATGCAGTAGATGGTGCAAAGGTCATAAAAATCCCTCAGTAAATAGACACCTTCTTTACATTTCACCTATAACATCCTTGGAGAAAATCCAATCTAGTTTTGTCTGAGTTGTATAGTACAGTGTGGACGTAAATGACAGTCAGTCAGCAAAGCGTAGATAAAGGTATTCTCCATCTTTTTGATGCCCTTTTCCAAACACACAGGTAGACTGTAGACAGGTTAAAAGAGATATGTAGTAGATCAAAAGAATTGTCATCCTCTATCTTTGTGATGCTGCCTGTGTGTGGCGGCTGCGTGAGGAAGTCGGTACTCAAAGCAAAGGACAGCCTATGCACACCCATTTGGCAACATATATCAATGAGTGCTTTGTTGTTGGCATCAAACATCTACAGTGGCATGCTATAATTAAAAATTATGTGCTTTGTAAACATGTATGTAGGCTATAGTTAAAAAGAGAGGAAACAACTATTTTTTTAACAGAGATTAGGTATTATGTATATCCAACTGTAGCCTCACTAAATCTAATTAGAATTTGGACACAGCCCCCTTGTGATGAATGATGCAAGCAGAGCAACGTATTAGGGTCTTAAAGGAGGAAGACACCTTAAAGGTCCTTAAATTACTGTAATTGTTGGGGCTTTGGAAATTATAGAGTGTGGTCTAGACCTACTCTATCTGTAAAGTGTCTCGAGATAACTCTTTTTATGATTTGATACTATAAATAAAATTGAATTGAAAGGTATGGGACCTATTATAAAAAGGGAAATTTTCCATGTTTATTATTATAAAGCATGTCGATGCCATATACATATTGTAAAAGTATCAAAACCCTCAGTCCACTTTTTCGGGAGGGGGGCTTAAAGAGACAGATGGTGAATACAGGTATATTCAGAGATTATATTATGAGAACAATAATGTGATTTTGAACATTAAATCATGTTAACATGGTCTAGTAGAAACCCAAAATACGTATTAAACAGCAAAATGAAATATGTCCTCTTTTAACCGGTATTAGCTTGTTGCATTTGTTACAGATTTTGGAAGATTTAGTGTAGATTTGTGAACATGTGGATGATCTCTCACCTAATTACAGCCATGAGACTTTGCACAGCTGCTGTGAAAGCTATGCTTATTGTGTGGGCACGTGAAATGAAACTTGATTTCAAAGGAAAGCATTAACAAATGTTCAACGTGTCAACAACACTTCCTCATGTAGAAGAAGGCCGTTTTGTGCCACTATGTGTGGGTTGCTGCCCATGCATCTTGATGAGATAGCCATTTAAATAAACGTTTTTAAAATAATGTTATAGAAGAGTGCCTTGTACCTTTTTTTTCTCTTTTGAAAATGTGTGTTCCCCTATCAAAGAGCACCTTCATCATTTGTTTGAACTTCTGAGCACTCAAGACTTACGCATTGCCTCCAGGTTATATGCTTTAAACTTTGGCAGCTGTGCCCGCGCTTTTGGTTGTAAGGTCAATTTACCCAACATCTGCAGAGATGCCGGACAGCAAAGAGCTCTTTGAACCTCAAGAATATCCATTGCGAATATGCTAGTGTTTAGCATAATGGAGTATATTACATTTTTTCACCTTTACATACTCTGATTTAAAGCTGTTAAATGTAGAATTTTTACATGATTATACTATCTTTAAAATGATGTTGATGGCATAATTTTTGAGAAAAGAAAAAATCCTGGCAAACTGTTTCCACCCCAAATATCTTTTTAGCCAACTATAGCAATCCTGGACCGGAGTGATCCACCTGGCCAGATCCCTTTGAACATTACTTAACATAGTTTCATAGTTGTCCTGGACCATTCGCTGTATTGATGCATGAATGATAATGCCCAAATATGTAATTTTGCTTTGAGTTGGTTTTGTACCACTAATAGCTGATGTCACATGCCTGTTGTTCAATAGAAGAAGATTAGATTTATTCCAATTAGTTTTATAGCTGGAGATTGAGCCAAATTTGTTGAAGATCTTAAGAATTTTTGGAATAGAGTCCTCAAGATCAGAGATGCACAACAAAATATCATCTGCAAATAATGATATTGAGCTGTTATTGGATTTAATCTGGACTTTACATATTTAATTTTGCCTTATGGCCTGGGCAAACGGTTCAAGAGAGATCGCGAAATAGCATGTGGCGGAGAGTGGGCATCCCTGTTGAGAGCCCCACTCGATGGGAAATGGCTGAAAATGCAAGTCACTGGTTGAGACTGGGATTCACATATAAAGTACGCACCATGTCAATGAATTTGGCCCCCAAACCAAGCCTCTCAATTACTTGCCACAAGTAGTTTCCGCGTCCACTGATAAAACTGCTGCTGTTGTTGGAAGGTTTCTGGCTTCTTCTATTACATGAAATAATCTGCATACATTGTCTGCAGCGTGACGCTTTGGTATAAAACCTGATTGGTCATTGGTTTTCTCTTCAAATTGACCGCAAAGGAAGATGTGTGCTTGCCAAATGAATCCTGTGTCCAAAACTGAGTCAGTATTGATTGCTGTAAACTCAGCCAGTTTGGCTATAAACTCTGCATGAAAAGCTATGTTCTGGAGAAGGAAGTTATTAAACTGCCTACTAGATCTTTCTCCTAACATATCACAATGGAATGTGGTTATTATGTAAATAACACTTGCCTGCTGGCTTCTGCTATCTGCTGTTGTTGTTGCTGCTGTAAGACGAGTGCTTAGGGCCGTCTACAAATTACAACACTGAAAAGAGATGCAACAAAAATATTTTTTAATTTAACTTTTTTTTAAAGTGCTGTAGTATAACTAGCAGGAGACAAGTTATAATTGAGGTAAGTTTGGAGACATTACCTTATTTAATCATTAAATTAATACATATTTTTGTTGTATCTCTTTTCAGTGTAGTAATTTGTAGACGGCCCTAAGCACTCGTCTAACTGCAGGTAGCAGCAGCAGCAGCAGCAGAGAGCAGAAGAGAGCAGGCAAGTGTTCATAAACTTCTGGTGTACTTACAAACTTTCCAATCCATTGTTTTATGAGTGCATAACCTATTTGTACTAGTGTAGAAGTTTGGTATCATTTCGGGCATTATTAGTGGGGTCATTTATGAGATACAAACGTGGGTCCATTAGCCCCTGCGCTAAGCTATTCAGCTGATAACGCTACTCTACTCTAACTCTCCCAATGTTAGACCCAGGTGACAAAAGCTTCTGGGGGGGTGTTTGGCTCTAGGTCATGGTGCAAAGGACCCTAGGGTGAAATTACTCCAAACCATCACTTTAAGCTCACTAGAACACAAAATATAATCAATGCGGGAGTGGGTGAGGTGGAGGAAGAAGGTGTGCGCAAAAATGACGCAAAAATCGTCATTTTGCGTCATCTGAGGGCCTTTCCAGACCCACAATACAGAAATCTCCCCTCTCAGGGGGACATGAGGGAGGAAAGCATGGTCATTCAAAAATACTACCAGGTTTCTACTGATACAAAGCTTAATGCTAATCGGTGAAGTTTCCCTTTAAACACAGATAGTGGCAAAATTTCAGTCTTAGTATTACTTGATCTCAGTGCTGCATTTGATACGGTCGACCATGACATATTACTTGACCGATTGGGAAACTGGGTTGGTCTTTCTGGCTGATTACTAAAGTGGTTTGAATCCTATTTAAAGAATAGGGACTACTTTGTGTCTATAGGTAATTATACATCTGAGCATACAAATATGACGTGCGGAGTTCCCCAAGACTCAGTTCTGGGGCCTCTTCCGTTCAACATCTACATGCTTCCACTGGCTCAGATTATATATATAACAACAAAATAAGTTACCATAGTTATGCGGATGACACTAATTTACATAACCTTATCGCCAGGCAACTATAGCCCAATACAACAACTGAATATGTGCATTGAACAAATTAACGACTGGATGTGCCAGAACTTTCTTAAATTAAATGAAGAAAAAACTGAGGTGGTTGTTTTTGGAGCTAAAGAGGAACGATTAAAAGTCAGCGCTCAGCTTCAAACGACAACAGACAAAGCCAGAAATCTTGGTGTAGTCATGGACTCAGACATGAATTTTAAAAGCCACATTAAGACAATTACAAAATCAGCCTATTACAACCTTAAAAATATATCAAGGGTTAAAGGACTTATGTCTCAGCAGGATTTGGAAAAACTTGTCCATGCTTTTATCTTCAGTAGACTTGACTACTGTAACAGTGTCTTTACAGGTCTCCCTAAAAATTCAATCAGACAGCTGCAGCTGATTCAGAACGATGTTGACCGAGTCCTCACTAAAACCAAGAAAGTGGATCACATCTCAGGGGTCGCCGGGACAGGTCTACTTGTTGTCCCCAGAGTCAGAACTAAACAGGAGGAAGCAGCGTTCAGTTTTTATGATCCACATATTTGGAACAAACTCCCAGAAAACTGCAGGTCTTTTAAATCAAGGCTGAAGACCTATCTTTTTGATGTTGCCTTTCTTTAAATAACCTATTTTTTTATTAAATTAATAAAATAAATAGTCTACGAAACTAGCACGTTTCATGACTATTAGAGACAGTCTGAAGACCGTTCTGGGTTTTGCAAGGTTTGCCTAAGAAAAGAACTAAGCCTTGTGGTGACGACTGCATTGAAAAAGAAAAAAAGAGTATACTAAAGCTTCTGTAACTATGGGGAATGAAACCTCCATGTGAAGCATCTGGTCCCATTGTTGGTGAGATGAACCAGAAATATGGACCGAACTGCTTGAGACAGTTTGCAGAAACGGACATATTTCTGATTATTTCTTTGATACGGGTGTGACAATAGATTACAGAAGAGACAGGCTGTGGACTATCAACAAAGTTAGTTTGATAACTAACAAAAAGGTCTGAAGACCAAAACAATTACAATTGAACATTGACACCCCTTTACTATGAAAATCTCATATTTTGAAACTGCCGCTGTAACGGGCGAATCTCAACAAAGCTGGAAGTTGACGTCAACCTCCCAAGACCTGTAACTTTGTCACGCCCATGGGTGTATTAAGAGAACAGTCACGCCCCAACATTTACATAGGCTACACAATTGACCTGAGATCAGGCAGTCTTCTGAATCTAGGTCACGCAGATCTCTGCTATTCCATTACAAAATTCACTTCTGAAACTTTTTTATGCGATAAATCAACTATGTAAAGCTCAAATATGGGCCGTTTTGCGAAAATGGATGGCTAATTGCTAATTTTGTCCGACTGTGTGTCGGAGTTCAGCGGCCGGTGCTGCCTGGGTTGCTACATCGCCGCCCTGCCTGTCCTCCGTCACAGACCCCGGCCTGCTGTGAGCTCGATTGAGCTCGGTCGGCGGCCCGGTGCTCAATACCCGCACAAACTTACCCTTTTCTGGGTGACTGGACTACCAAACGCCGCTGCCCTGACAGAGCTCCAGGGCCTGCAGCTTGCTGTTCTCCCTCCCCTCTTCCTGCTACCGGCCGGCCGGTGAGTGACTGAGAGCACGTCAGCGTCCTTGTTATGCCCGCAATCTATTACTGCAGCCCGCAGGTTCCAATTAATCTTATAATGGATATGTGTGTTGAGTTATTTAAACAAACAATTGTGGAAATAAACGCCCCTTGTCCGCGAGTCTCATTGATAGAGCCCGCGGTGAGCTGGAGTCCATCAATGAGAGCTAGTTAGCCTCCTCCTAACGAGACCTCTGACATTCACAAAAATGCATTCAATTGAAATCTGAAATTGGACAAGTGTTAGCTAAGCTTTGTAAGACCTTGGGGAACCTGTAATATTCATGCCGTGACGAAATTCAAACTGTAAATTTACTATAGTTATGCCGAAAGTGTAGCTAGCTAGCCGCAATCATTTCCCATTGTATTCAATGGGACACATAGCCAGCTTGCTGCTTCTCCTAATAAGACCCCTCAGTTCATAAAAATACCTTAAATTCAAATCGGACACAACGGTTAGCTTTGTAAGACCTTGTGGTAGCTGTGATATAAGTGCCGTGACGAAATTCAAACTGTAAATATATTATAGTTATGCCAAAAGTGTAGCTAGCTAGCTGCGATATTTCCCCATTGTATTGAATGGGACATATAGCTAGCAGCTGCTCGTCCTAACAAGATGCCTCGCGTTCATAAAAATGCCTTAAAATCAAATCAGACACAACGGTTAGCTTTATAAGACATTGGGGTAGATGTTATATAAGTGGCGTGACAAAATTCAAACTGTAAATATACTATAGTTATGCCGAAAGTGTAGCTAGCCAACTGCAATCGTTTCCCATTGTTTTGAATGGGACATATAGCTAGCTAGCTGCTCGTCCTAACAAGAAGCTTCGCGTTCATAAAAATGTCTTAAAATAAAATTGGACACAACGTTAGCTTTATAAGACATTGGGGTAGATGTTATATAAGTGGCGTGACGAAATTCAAACCGTAAATATATTATAGTTATGCCGGCAGCTGGCCGCGGAGCCCCTTAGTGCAGTATCCACAAAGGGTGACTTTGCCCTGGGTATGGAGCCCAGCAGGCGGCCGCTTTCTCGTCAGACTGTGTGGAGCTCCTAAAGTCCGACACGTCTTACCAAATTTGCAATTAGCCATACATTTTAGTAAAACGGCCCATATTTGAGCTTTATATAGTTGATTTCTCGCATAAAAAAGTCTCAAAAGTGAATTTGGTAACGAAACATTGCAGTGTCTGAAATATGAGATTCTGTCGCGTCTCTAATATGTGTGTATTGGGGATTCGCTCAACCAATCAGCGCGCGTCTCTAATGTGTGTGTATGGCAATTTGCTCAACCAATCAGCGCGCAGCTCATCTAAATATTCATATTTGGAAGAAAAGCTCTCGTTACAAATAGGGCCAAAACACAGGGATGCATAAGGGCCAATAAAATATCAACCAGGCCATTTTCAGCCCAACCAATGTTACATACCCCATTAGGAGACCATAAGGAACAGTGTGAAATACCCTATATAATCATTCTATCACCCCTTTAAACAAGCACAGACACTCCTATAAATAATTCAATGTGGGAGTTTGTGAGTATCCACTGGGGCGGACTATTTGATAATTTGATTGGTTGTCAAAAGGCTAAGTCTGATTTCATACGTATATTCTCCTGTAAGCCAGTGGGAAGACCAAGTGTGTATCTGTGAGGCCAAGGTTCAGTTCTTTGAAGGAGATATTAAGTGATCTCACTTTGATTTACAAATAATTCAATCGCAAGCTCGGCTTAAAGCGCTTTCACCATACTTTGGGCTTATTCCTAGAGGTAATGCATCCTTTTGTTGTACATAGGTTCTCACTCTAAGGTATTTGAGCTGCATTATAACATCGTAAACAATTACTATGTAATCAACTGTAGGCATCTTAACCGTACATCATTACACCTGTTTCAAAGGACACTCTGCAGATAAAGGGCCGACCATACATTATTCATAACTACATTAACTATCCATATTAGACTCATACGTCATACATTAGCCTCTTATCACAAGCCTCTCTTAAGAGCAAAATATCCACACTTTCACAAACATCTGTTGTCATGGATCTTCATTACATTATGACAAATATAAAACAGAGAAGAGACAGAGCAAATAATGGCCTGGAGCAATGAATTATGAATGAAGAGGGGAATATATAATTTAGCGGGATTTTCTTGCATATTTTATGGTAATCATTTCCTTTCATTTGTGAATCACAATTGCCTTAGTGCAAAGTAAACATTAAATGCAGCAAAGAATCCCAATGCAGCGGGCTGCCAGATAAAGTCTTTTAAATGCTTGATGATTTATGAAATTGTGTATAATGGTGGTGTGTTTTTAGTTGGAGGATCAAGCTTTTCACTTGAAGGTCAGCAGTTTTAATTCACAAAAGGGAAACTAGACAACAGCATACAAATAATTTCTAGCATTCTATTGCTTTTATTGTGTTTTGTTTGTTCATTTGCACTTCCTGTTTTATTTTGAAATCATCAGTCACTCTTATCCCAGGTCACTCCCAGGTCACCCGCCTGTTTGATTACCGTCCCCGCCCCTAATGTGTTTCACCTGTTTGTTTTCAGCTTCCCCAGTCCCCATTCATAAATACTCACCAGTCCCACTTCCCAGTGCCAGATTGTAGTTCTACGAAAGTCACGTGTTTTTTCCCAGTGTTTGTTTTTCCAGTGTTTCTCGACCTTTTGCCTTGTTTCTTGTCTACGATTTTTGCCTGCCATTTTTTGTACCTTTGCCTGCATTTGTTCTCGGAACAATAAAGACTGTTACCTGTGACTACCTCTCCTAGTCGTGCATTTGAGTCCGCCGTTGTACTGTGTCAGTCGGTTCATGAACTGTGTACTACCAGTGTGTTTGTAAATCAGTCTTGCTTACATTTCTGCGTTAAAGAAGCTACACACAGTCAGTGGTGTTTTTTTTGCATCTACTGCTGGAAAGAGCACCGCTTAATGTTTAATTTGTGAAAGCAAAATTGAGAAGAAGACTTGGACTCGAACGCTGGAAATGGTGACTCAGCTTGGACTCAGACTCTTCTTTAGTGACCCGGACTCTAATACTGGGGAATTGAGACTCGACTCGGACTCCAACTCAGTTCATGGCGACTCGACTCTGACTCTTCTTTGAGGACTCGGACATGCTGTCAAACAGGTAAAAGTGGCCAAATTGTGGGATGTCACGATAGATGAAACACTATCATGGATATTAACAACAAAGTGTCCAAAATGAGTAGAAACATCTCCATCATTAGAAGAAGTGCTTGTCTGTTGACAGACTCAACAAAAAAGTTAGTAACACAGAATCTAGTCTCGTCCCATCTAGATTATTGCATGTGATCTGGTCTAGTGAGTCAAAACACGAGCTTGTCAAGTTACAGCTCACTCATGGTTATGATACCAGACTGGCGGTAGGTTATGGCTTTACCCTGCCTATGCCAAGAACCAATGAACTTGAAAAATTGTTAATGTATATAGCTGTAACATATTGGAACAGCGCCCTGTCACTGACACACACACACACACACACACACACACACACACACACACACACACACACACACACACACACACAGGAAATATTTCAAGCTGCAAAAAGAAACTAAGAGAAGTTGTTATAAGTAAGGAGATTAGGTCAAAACCTGTTTGATTCTGTTTTTCCTTGTTTTTCCAACATGAAAAACACGCTACTGTGCCTTATTGTTAATATAATGTATGTTGCTTTATAATATTTGTGTATGTTTGTCTTGAGTTGGACCCCAGGAAGAATAGTCTTGACTACGGTGATGACTAATGGGGATCCTTAATAAACAATAAACTCAGACTTGGACTCGAACACTTGGGACTCAAGAATTGACTCGGACTCAGACAGTTGGTGACTCGACTACACACAGAACATCAATAACTTTATTTGATTTTAATCTCCCATCCTTGTGCGAATGCACAAACCCCAGCAGCTTCTCCATTGCTGCAGTGACTTCACTATGTTCTGCGTTTATGTAATGTTGGTAACCATATGTGACCCTGCAGCTCCCATGATGTATGTACAGTATTCACTAATGAAGTGGTTTCTCTTCCTCTTTGGTTTAGTTTAAAAATAACATGAGGGCTACATTAGAAGAACAAACTGTGCTGATGACACGGCCCTTAGTGAGGTGCTGCCATCTCCTGTTAGCTAATAGGTGATGCATGACCATAAATGTGTGTTGTATTGCAGTTTTAATGCATTAACATGCTCAGATGGATGTGTTAAGGTGTTAAAGTTAAGGTGACACACCTGTGTTGTCACCTCAGTAAGGAATCACAGTCATTTAGAAGTCGTTAGGCTCTAATTTTTGAACTGATTTCTGTGATGCTTTCACAGAGCCTGTCTGACAGTGACATCAACAAGTTTACCATTGTCCACCAACCGTAAGTAACGCTCTTGCACCGCTGTCATCACACACCTCAATCACACCTTCCTTTCTTCTAACCTTGTTTTTTTGCTATTACACCTCTTCATTATTATTATTATTATTATTATTATTATTATTACTATTGCTATCATTACTGTATTCAAGCAATAATTTCCAAGTAACTGGAGTGTAAAATCTAGGTCTGGGTATCGCCAATGAACCGATTTGATTCTGATTCACAAGGTCCCGATTCAATATCAATTATGTTAGGGGATTTTCAGTTACAGTACTAATTTGCTTGAATATAAAAGAGATTCTCAGAATAATTATGCTGTAAATTGTACAAGCAAGAAGCAACCCATCAAATATTTTTGATTCTTATAAATTTTATGATCAATAATTATAATCAATATCAGACCACTCAAACAAAGATCGATTTTAATTGGAGAATGCGTGTGTGTGTACGTGTGTTTGTGTGTGTGTGCAGATGTAGATGCAGAGTTTTGTCTGACCGTACCTGTCTGTTGTTGTTTGTGAGATTTGTTCCTGTTTATGCTCCCAGGGCTTCATTACCTTCAACGTCCCATCAGTTTGTACAGAACTTGGCAAAAAGGTTTTCTTTTTTACTGCCCCTTCAACCTGGAATACACTGCAGCAGGAGTGTGAAGTCACAGTCCGAAATGAGCTGGCTAACCACAACCGTTAGCTCGTTAGCATGCTAACCGTTAGCATTAGCATGCTAAAACTAATGCTAACGCTAGCATGCTACGTCGTTCTCAATAGCAAAGCACTGCTACAACACACACAAGTTCACCATAATCTACAAAAGAACTACTTACATGTGTGCCCTCATTTAGAAGTCTCCCAGCTAATCCTGCCTTGTAACTGACCAAAGTTGGAGAAACAGGCTTTCTTTTACTGTCTCTAGAGTTAGCTAGCTGACATGATCTACATCTGAGCTACTGAGCATGTGCGAGTGCAATCAAAGATAGTACAGAAGAAGAAGATGAAAAGAGGTCTCACTCTGTAGCTAAAACAGAAACCAGGTGAAAAGAGGATCTGCAGCAGTGAGAGAGAGCTGTGCAGTACAACAAAAATATGGTGTTATTTGAAAATTAAACCATGCAAACCTATTCTGGTACAACCTTAAAATACAGTTATGAACCTGAAAATGAGCATAATATGGGTGCTTTAAAGGCAGGGTTGTTAAAGTATGTACCATCAGCTTTTTGTCATTGTTGTGGACAATTAAGCTATCCCATGCAACGTCCAGACATGGCTGCTTGTGTTGGGAAAGTCAAAGCTCACTATGTCTTCAGCCTCTCTTATGATAAAGCTCGTTCCAGTTTCTACAACTTCAGACAACAACGTGCAACATTAATGTTGGAAACGCAAAGGGAAGCCCACGTGTCAAGGAACTGAGAGCACTACTACTACTGCAGAACATTTAAATGTCAACGGTTCCCAAAGGTTAGAGCAAAGTAAAAAAAACACACAAAAAACAAACTAAGTATATTCACATAGGCATTTGTAAAATGCACCATAAAAATGTTTAAGTTCTTTGTCAGCAGTTAAAATGTCATCATGGTTTATATTGTTGTAGAAAAAGTTGTCCATCTTTTTGTACATACAATGGCTTCAGAAAGCACCCAAATACTGCACATAAGCTTTGCTATGATAAACAGGTATATACTAATCAGGAAGTGGCCACACAAAGACATTTTAAGGTGGAATTTATTTTAATAACAGTGAGAGAGCAAACATTGTTCAATATTATGTTTAATGTTTAACTGTTTTGAAATGTTCGTGTGACATGGTCAGTTTTTTTGGACTATTGCATGTGCACGTTTTAAGCTTGTTGAGCTTTTTTTGTGTAGTGTTTTCAGTGTGTGGTGCACTAATCGGAGCATCAAGCAGCAAGTGTGCAAGCAAGACAGGGACATTTAAAGCAGGAGGAAACAGACAGAGGGGAAAAGTAGAGACTAAACTGATCCGGGTTGTGCGAGTCACTTGAGTAACTTGAGTCAGTATTTTATGCTACATCCGAGGCAAGCTTTTTCATTTAGAACCTTTTAATTTTATTTGTAAATTTTTATATCCATAAATGTAAATGGTCTGAAAGAAAACCGAATATTCATTTAAAAATGACATGAAATTATATTTTGAAACTTTAAAAGGACGGACAAATAAGAAAGCCATCCGGACTCTGAACATTTACAATGGCTTACAACCTCTTTAATGTAAATTCCATGCGCCCCTTTTACATGTATGTATGTATGCATTTAATGTTTTCAATGTGTATGTGTATCTGTACTTGAATAATAAAGTTTTTTTGAAGACAAAAAAAAAAAAGAGTTGTCGCCGAGGCGAGCTTGCAATGTTTCGGACTGTCTGCTCGACCTAATTGCATTTTAATATACTACATTTATACACCAAACCTACAGTAGGCCTAGGCTACGTGCAGAATATTGTATTTATTATTTCAGAAGTGAAAGAATAGCTTTTGTTGTTGATTTGCTTTACCCTGAGCTCGAGCAGAGGCTTCACTCGCTCTTCTCAATCAGATCCACTCATTACAACGTAGCCGGCTGATTCGTGGGATTGACTGGCTCCCGCGAGAACTCACGAGTCATCGACAACTCACGAGTCATGGAGGATTCGTGAGTTGTCGACAACTCATGAGTTGTCTGCGAGTCAAGGCGAGCTTGCAATGTTTCGGACTGTCTGCTTGACCTAATTGGTATTTAATATAATACATTTATACACCATACCTACAGTAGGCCTAGCTAGGCTACGTGCCGAACATTGTATGTTATTTCAGAAGTGAAAGAATGGCTTTTGTTGTTGATTTGCTTTACCCTGAGCTCGAGCAGAGGCTTCACTCGCTCTTCTCAATCAGATCCACTCATAGCCGGCTGATTCGCGCGATTGACTGACTCACACGAGAACTCATGAATCATCGACAACTCACGAGTCATCGACAACTCACGAGTCATCGAAGACTCGTGAGTTCTCGAGTGAATCCCATGGTCTGCGAGCTTCTGGTTCTGAGGCTGCTGGTCGGGAAGTTCCTTTAACCTGTCTCGGACTGTCTCTCTGCTCTCTCAGTCGCTTGCGTTGACTTGCGGAGTTGCTGTTGCCTACGAAATTGTAAGTTATACAGCTTTTGGCAGCTAAGATGGCTAGGACTAGTAGTAGCTAATGTTGCAAGAGGTTTGTGTGTGGCGCTGTTATCATTTTAGATTGAATTGTAGTAGGACTCAACTGAACCGGGTCAATGATACTAGAGACTCGCGATTCGTGAGTCAATTTAAAGACTCGGGTTAAAGATCCGAGTGAGTCACGACTCAAACAGGTTTATTTCATATTGCATTTAGATTTTCTTTATTTTAAATAACATTTAAACATTGTCTACTGTACACCAGGTTAAGTCTTAGAAAATTAAATGTGAAATACAGTATTTTTCATTAAAATAAAAAAATGAGCATTTATTTAGTTAGCAGTTATTTAGTTTATTTGTGCCTCAGCAAACCCGTTATACTACTGTACTCATCTTCGACCTGTTTATATGCACAAAATACAGTGATGCGTTATCAACTGGTATTGCTAACAGTGGCTAACCTGGCTAGTGCAAACCCCGCTGTTATTCCGACTTGTTGTACTTGAACACAGTCAACTCGGGTATGACGTCATTCCCACCACCTGCTTCCCACTTCAGAGTTAAACTCTGCATAAGTTCTAAACCAAATTGACTAAATATGGTGACATGCATCCACAGAGCTACTGAAGAAAGTTGACAAATTGGTTTCATTGCTCTTTGCAGTGATTGCTGCTGGCAGTGTGAGAGCCATTTGTCTTAGTGATGGTAGAATTTCATCTGTCTCAGTTTGAATAGGGACCAGCACCTTCAAACACAGCTGAGCTGACTGGAGGGGGGTAAATATTCAAACAATTAGTCATGTCTGCCCTGTGACACCCGGTAACACCTCACAACCCTACTCTAATGAGACTAGTGTAATAAATTCTGTCTAGCTGACAGAGGCAAGGTGAGCTTATTAAAATGAAGAAATGAACAGGTTTTGCAATTAGAGTGGAATCAAGGCCTGTAATGATTTTTTTCCCCCCTTCGCCTAAATCAACAAACCAATTCTATTTGTTCTACTGTAGATAATTGCAGCGAAGTGACATTTAAACCTTTTCTTTTTCCCATTGTTGACCGCTGTAGCAGAGAAATAACACAAGGCACAGGCTCATGTTGTAATTACCTCTTTGGAAAGCAAAAGAATAGACGAGTTAAAAAGAATAAATCCACTTTCAGTTTGTGCTCCTGACCACTGCACATGCAGTTCTTTTCTCCAGGATAGATGTAATCAATGGCCCTGCATGTTCTATACCTGTGTGCGTGTATGAGTCTGTGGGATCTCAGGGGAAATGCCCACAAAGCCTCTCATTTTAGGCAGTAAGCTAATTAAAGCGATGGAGCAGATGGTGCAGACTTGGTCCGAACATAATGAGCCGGTGAGTGGCGAGACGAACCGGACATGGCAGGACAGCTGTGAGGTGACCAGAATCCAGGCATCTCCCAGGAGTGGAGCGTCACTCCAGCCAAGAGAGCAGAGTTCCAACTGCATGGAAACTTTTCAGGGCAGTTATTTTTTTTAATTTTTTTTTTTTAAGAAGCAACTGCATCAGGCTTTGTTTACTTCCTCCAAGTGAATACTTGCCCACGGGGTGTTTTTTTTATCTTCCTTTCTCCCATCCTCAATCATTTCCATCTTGGCAGGTGGTTTTTTGGTAAACACCAATTCCTCAACACCTGTTGCCAACGTCCTGTCTGCCAACTCTAACCAACTGACACACTCTGGCAAGAGAGCTACAACTGTCATTACCAAAAGTGGGTGTTTTTTCCTGGATGAGAGGTGAGTGGCACACAACAACAACAGCAGAAATTCCTAGAGGTGCAGATATACTTCAGATATCTCACCTCGGGAGAGATGTTCCACGCTCCTATTGTGCCTCGTGTGAGGAAAAGGTCGAGGCCAGCGGAAGCTGATGTTCCCAGGCGTGAAGAGGTGAAGTTTGAGGATGTCAGGCTGTACCTGGTGGAGAGGAAAATGGGCCGCAGCAGGAGAAGCTTTCTGACCCAGCTGGCTAGGTCAAAGGGCTTTATTGTGGAAGACGTCCTCAGGTTGGTTGTTGTTCGCTGACTGAGCACGGCTCTGTGCCTAAAAGCTTTTCTGAATGCGAAGCTCAAGAGAGCACGCTAATGTAGAGCTAAGAGGGACACAGGAGTGTTTTCTGTGGTTGTGTTATGTGCTCAGGGTAGCAGCCAGAACAGGTAGACCTTGTGGTCGGCTTTCAAGGCCTTTATTGTAACTCTAATAAAATGGAAGGTTACAATGCTAATTAAAGGCCTGTTTGAGCACGGTTGTACTGTCTTAGAGCTGGGTCAATAAATGCAAAATAAAGATGATTTTTAATGCTTAAATAAACATCCATTTATAGTCTGTACAGGCAGTTACAATGATGTTAATAATGTAATCTTTAAATGAATGTTGAAATTGAACCTACAGTCCAGATGTTTACAGTAGAGCTGCAGAGATTCGTCGACTAATCCATGAGTCGATCGAGAGGAAAATAATCGCTATTAACTATTTTGACAATTTGACAATTCATTTTTATGCAAAAATAAAAGGCTGTTTCTAGCCTCTCATATCATAAATGAACTGAATATCTTTAGGGTTTTGGACTAACATTTGACATTACTTTGGACTTTGAGAAACTGTGATAGAACTTTATTAACATTTTCTGACATTTGATCTACCAAACGAGAAAATAATCGGCAAATTAATCGCTAATGAAAATAAGTTGCAGCCCTACTTTTAAGTTAAGACAGATCCGGCCGTTCCTCTGAAAACATGTCAGGACATTATTGATACAAGAGCAGTTCTCCAGTGAGAGATTCAGTGCCACAATGTGCAATTTTCTTGAAAACATGTCTTTTTTTTTTTTTTTTTTAAAGACGTTCCGGTCCAATTAGCTAGTTCCAAAGCCACTATTGTCTAATGAATACATAATTAGGAAGGGTAAGGGCATCCATCCTGTCTCTGCTACACCTTAGTGGATTTCCCCCCTGAGCCATAACTCTCAGCTCCTACATAAATACATTAAGCCAGCTACATGTTTAAAACTAAAAACATTTGAAGAAAAGTAACTGATCGAACAAACTCTTTTTTTTAATGAGTTTGGCAAAAGTTTTTAGTAAAGTCACACTTAAGGAGAGGTGTTTTGTGAGCTTGTTCCTCCCGATGATGAATCATGTATTGTGAGGTAATTATGGAAGCAGCATGCCTTCGTTTTTTTCTGTCTCTGATTGAACGTATCTTTTAAATCCCAAACTGTGAACACAGCAGAAGTCCTCTGCTTGACAGCCGCACGATTCGGAGTCAGGTTCCTTTGAGGCTGGTGATACGGTTGATGCCGACTCCCTTTTCTTAACAATCTGCTTTGTTTTTGGGGCTGGGAAGCCCAAGCCTCAGACTTTGAGCTTATCTGGTGAGCGTGTGTGTGTGTGTGCGTGCCTGCGTGTGTGAGAATTTCTCCTGCTTCTGTCATTGCAAGGATCAATTGGACTTTTTAAGATTCACAGTGAGGGTGGTTTTTCCAAATTGATGTCCCCTTAAGGTAAAAAACAGGTTGAGGTTGGCATGTGATTTAGGTTAATATAGGGTCCTCTCGGGTATAGTATAACCAAGACGTGTGTGTGTGAGAGTGTTTAAGTGCGAGTCTAAGTGTGCCTGCCAGCCGTGCGCCAGCTTGGCCATGGCAGCATTCCCAGAAACACAGCTTGAGCGCTCCTACGGTTACACTTGGCTTCATTTGTTTGAAACCAACGACAGGAAGTAGAGCGTGCCTGCCTCAAACTGACGTTAACTCTGCAAGCCAACAAAACTGATATCAGCTGCAGTTTGATAGCAACACTTCCCTTTTCTAGTCTTAACACGAGTTATAGGCACACTGCCTTGAGCATATGGTCAGAAGCACATTCCTCTGTGCATAAAGGAATGTTCCTTCTCTCTCTCTCTTTTTCACATGCATGCACGCACACACCAGTCTACCATTGGCCTAATTTCAAGTCTGATGCACATGAACATGGATTCAAATATCGACATGTTTGTCCTGGCTGATGGATGAGCTGCAAATGAATGCTCTTTCAAATCTGACTGAGGTAAAGTTAGTTTAAAGTTGGATGTTTGACAGAGGTTCACTCCGGACCCAGCAGCATCTTCTTAACCCAGATTCCTCCCGTGTTGGCTACAGTACGTCTTGTCCCCTTTTGTTACTGTTGTCAAGCTTTCTGTTCCCACATAGCACATATGCAGTTTACAATGGTAACAGGGGCGGATTTACCACTCAATTTTAAAACAATGGGTCATTGATTTTTAGACAGTTAGAGGAAAAAGCAGGTTTCTCATTTAAAGGCAGCCACCGTTGATTTGGCGGCCTAAATAAAGCTGTCACAAGCAGATTTGTATCAGCTGTAGCTAGCGACAGGAAAGTTCTTTTTGTTGAAACAAGCAGTGAAGGAAATCTTTGCGTCAATTCAAGGTATTTTGGGAATCCTAATCCATAAATACGGTATCATAAAGGCTTTTGGCATATTTTTTTGCATTATGAGTATTCTCGCATTAAGCTAAGCTCCGGTCGCAAAGATGGTGGATCTGCGAAATGGTCTCCTGAAGGAACTTGTTTTGGCAGAACATTTGCATCCCGCAAAAGAAAACGCCACATACAATATTAAATGAAGTGAACTGTTCACACAATACAGTAACATGGGCTATTTAAATTAGCTGGATACATGGTTAAACGCCATTTGCTCTCACCAGTGTATAACCGTATGTATTTTTTCCATAGCAATTCCCACCAAACGGTCCTAAAACGTCCCAGTTAGAGAGTAAATGCTGTAAACATATTCTTTATAAATCTTTACAATCATTCCCTGAAAGTTTCAAAGTTTTTAGTTTTTTTCCCCGAAACAAACAGAGTTTTGAAAGGCAACGGACATCCGGCGATTATTGTCATTATGAGAAATACTGTATATTCACTTAAAGGTCCCCAAACAGTATCAGCTGTAGCTAGCTGTCCTAAGCTGATCGTTCTGAAACCAGAACTAAAAATATCGGCATCTCACAGTTGACGACACATGTATAGAAAATAAAGAATCTAGTCTTAGTATGACAAGGAATAATGTAAGATCAGACTTTTTCATTCTAACATAACCTTGTTTGATTAGCTAAGACGTATACATATAAATATGAATGCAACATACTGGATGTTCTAGTCCTGAACAGGGCTTTTTGTTGTAAACGTAACCAGTAAAACCACAAAATAATTTACTCTTAAATGTCATTGGACTTTCCTTCCAGCATTAGGTTAATACTGTAGCTAGTGATCTCGTTAGCTGGACATGCTAACGGTTGCTTACAAGCGAAAAAACACATCTTTTAGTCCACAGCTTACATGTTTGCTCTTGAACTTTTGGTTTTAAGGGTTAAGAAATGTATGGCTCTATCCAGCTCTATCTATGCACACAGCTTCAACACGTGGAGAAATCAGAATATTGACAAGTTGAGCTGTGATTGGACAATCACTGTTTGGGGCAAGGGGTTTATAGCGATTGGTCCCTTGCTCATGTTGTTTATCTGTGAAACTGGTTGACTAGGCACGGAAGCAGCTCTTCTTGCCTGAATTTAATAATAATTTAAGGCAATTTAATTTAGATATTTGTTTATCATGAATTATTTACTACGTACAAGGGTCACGTGTATCTCAGTGAAGAGGTCCAATGGAAGCAGCTGTAAAAGGCAAACAGATGAAGCCTCGTCATGGTGTACAAATCTGTTATGGACATACTGTGTCTTTGATCCGCCTGTTGGTTTTCACTGGAAGGAATAGGAGGGTAGCTGCTGACATGAGACGACTGAAGAGTGTTCTCCCTATCAAAGCCCATTGACTTTAGCCTGTCCTTGTGTCTGAGCTCAGAGTCCCACTGATTCTGGGAAGTACAATCTGGTGCTGGGCTTGCATCCCCGCTCATCAATCTGCCGTTGTAAATTCTGCATGGCTACGCACAAGATAAGGATCCAAATTCAGTGGCCGGATTATAATGAGGTAAACATGGCACGAGGAGAGCGCTTCTTTTTTTTTTTTTCATGATCTTAATCTTGTTCCAACATAACAGCTTGTGATTGGAGAGGGAAATCAGCCCCAAGAGCCAAATCTCTATTACTGGGGTTAGACAACTGTTCACGGCAAGTGAATTTAAGCTTTTGGAGATAATCGCTGTGTCTCTTTGATACCTCAAATGTGCTTGCTTGAGAGGCTCTTTGTGCTGGGAAAGACATTTTTAAACATGGACCACCGGTGGCCAGACTGGTATGCCGAGCAGATAGAGGATTAGTTTCGCCAGTGATTTGGCCAATTAAGCCCCAGCCTGAGCACTGCTGGGTTATCCTTTAAAGAGTATTTTCACTGATTTACCCACGCCAGGAGAGAGGAAGAGGAGGAGTGTGCTGATGGTAATTATGCATGGCTGGGCGCCCTGATTGGGTATGGTAGTTAGACTCCGTGGCAGGAAGCAGAAGGGAGGAGGCCGTGATAAAAAGTCTGCTGAGAAAGTCTCGGCGGAGCTAGGGAAGGCGCCGGTTGAATGAGTTCAGCTATCAAACAGTGGAGGGAGGCACTGAGGGCCTGTGGTGATTGTTGTTCACCCAGTGTTTATCCCCAAACAGCTCTTGTAAGACCACGATGCTGAGATATGAGCTGCATTTCAAAAGCATGGCTTAAACCTCCAGACTCTGTGCTGAGACGAAGACAGGAAAGTTCTTTTTGTTGAAACAAGCAGTGGAGGAAATCTTTGCGTCAATTCAAGGTATCTTGGGAATCCTAATCCATAAATACGGTATCATAAAGGCTTTTGGCATATTTTTTTGCATTATGAGTATTCTCGCATTAAGCTAAGCTCCGGTCGCAAAGATGGTGGATCTGCGAAATGGTCTCCTGAAGGAACTTGTTTTGGCGGAACATTTGCATCCCGCAAAAGAAAACGCCACATACAATATTAAATGAAGTGAACTGTTCACACAATACAGTAACATGGGCTATTTAAATTAGCTGGATACATGGTTAAACGCCATTTGCTCTTACCAGTGTATAACCGTATGTATTTTTTCCAAACTTGTATTTTTTGTTATCTACCTTATTCTTAGCCCCCATGATGGCTTGCGTAAATTATGATCTGGACTGGTACCGGTACTAATCCTCTTTCATAGAGCCAGTGGGAAATAAAAATGTGAAAACACCACATGGAATGTAATAAAACCACAAAGTGAACAATAAACCTTCTGACAGCTTTTTTTTTTCTTCTCCCTCTACAGTGATGAGGTCACTCATGTGGTGTCAGAGGACAGCCACGCTTCATCCCTGTGGAAGTGGCTAAAGGAGTGCGCCCCGAAGAATCTAAAAACCGTGAATGTGTTGGACATCAGCTGGTTCACTGACAGCATGAGAGAGGGGAGACCTGTTGCTGTGGAGACCAGACACCTCATTCAGGTGTGTGTGTGTGTGTGTGTGTCTGTGTGTCTGTGTGTCTGTCTGTGTCTCACAAACCAGACAGAAATATCTAGATAGATGTAGGTTAAGCACTAGATGGCACTATGAACCAAACAGGCAGCTTTTCATTGAGTATGTGGTAGCCACAAAATAAATCAAATAGGCATGCAGTATTTGAGGAGACACAATAATTGAATACTCTTTCGTGCAGAAAGATGTTGCGGAGGTATTTCCTCTACATCTAGGTATGTATTTGGATTTTTCATCCCCCAGCAAATCTATGATGTCAACCCTGACAAGGAGCTCTTAAAAAGAGGACACATCTAACTTGCCTCTGTTCATATTACCACACTTCACCTCGCTGGTAGCGAACAGAAACATCCCCCTATATTGCGTGGGAGAGTCAAATAAACCCATCAGCCGGATGTCAGGGCTCAGAGTGGTCCACTAACTGAAACGCACACAGAGACACACACATTTTTCCCCTTGTGGGTGGCACTATAAGGACTTGGCAGCATATGGATCCAAAATAAAGAAATATGTTGTCTCCAGCTTCTCCCACAGCGGAAAGGAAAAAAAATAAACACTCCCGAAGTCACTGCCTGTGTCAGCATCAACTATCACGATGACATTGGCTGAGTTTGTGCCGTAATGGGAAATAACCACCCCCCCAGAAAAAAAAGCCTTTGTCTTGTTCTAGCATTGTTTCCACATGGCCATGTGAGCGCGGCTGCACCATTAAGTGACAGGGCTAATGATGCCATGCTGACATTTATTGACCCATCTCGCCAGGTAACCACAAGCCCATTTCTCTTCTTGTTTCGTGATGCAATTTCTCTCTGAAGCCAACGAGGCATTTATGTGCGCAGCTTTTCCACTAGATAGTTTTTATGAGTCATAAATCCATTTAAGGAGCTACCATGTAGAGATAAAATATTCCCCAAACGGGCCACTTCTTGGGCGCATTTGCCTGCGGCTCTTCTTGATAGTCTGGAATTGCAATGTGTTTTACTATCATAAATATTCTACACCAAGTCAGGGAGAAATTTTAAGTATTAAACCCATTGAAACTTAATATTTTCCATCACTTCCTGGCTGGCAGAGAGGCTGTTTAGCCTATTTAAGTGGAGAGGTGGTAAGATGTAAGAATACGCTGCTTGAAAGGAACAAAAATGGAAATGATTATCAGGGAATTTAGAGTTTGCATCTGGCTTGTGAACACGTGTCAGCCTTCACTCTTCTGTTAGGAGACAGGTAGGTTGATCTGAGGAGGATGTTTGTGGGTAGGTGTGTAGGTGTGCCTCATTTATGAGATGGAACCATGGATTGTAAAAAAAAAAGAGAGAAAAAAAAGCTAGAGGACACATCTCTACTTCCTCCCACGTACAAAAGTAAAGCTAAAATATCCCTGATACGGGTGCTGCCAACTTGTCATTTTGGAGCCAGAGTCTGCGCCGTAGTAGTCTGGATCGACACCGTTCTTCTTTGGGTAACAAGGAAACAACAAACTTCGAGCTAGCAAGCTACAGGCTGAACATGTCAATTTTTGAAAAAGATTTGGATCGTGCAACAAGGCAGGCCTGCTTGGTTCTTTCGGGAAATTATTGTAAAGATAAAATATAATTCGTCTACAGCATTTACTCTCTAAATTTTGGGATTGATTGGCTGGGATTTGCTATGGACAAAAGACACACAGCGTGAAATGACATTCAACCATGTATCCAGCTAATTTAAATAGCTCACGTTACTATTGTGTGAACAGTTAACTTCAGTTAATATTCTATGTGCCGTTTTCTTTTGCGTCGTGCAAATGTTTCGACAAAAAAAGTTCCTTCCCGAGACCATTTTGCAGAGCCACCGTCGCTGCGTACGGAGCTTTGCGCCGCCAAAGACGATTGTGATTGGTTTAAAGAAATGCAAACAACCCAGAGCGTTTTTTTTGTCCTGTTCCAGAACGTATCTGTGGTGCAGTGTTGTGCCTGAATGCATTCATTGAACGATAGTTCATGAACTTGTTCATATTTTGGGTGAACGTGAACTGAGCGTACTGTATTACTGCCTGATGAACGTTACTGTGAACTCGTTCATTCTGGTGTCTGTGAACAGCACGCTCTCTCAGTTTAACTTTGTTCAATAGGGTGCCAGATTTCTATAGAGTCTTCCAGGTGAAAACCTGGCTAAAACACACCGTAAACAGGCCTTAATATGTAGCGGAAAAAACACCCAATCTGGCAACACCAGCCACCAGTGTCGCACCGCTGCATGAGTCATCAAAACAAAAAGCAGCATGGAGGAGGCTTCATATGATCATTCAAACAAGTTTTATGACAAGGTCAGTGAGGAAAAATCTTACATTTCTGTGAAAACTGCCCATCCACAGCAAACCTGAAACGGCACATTGAACTGATTGGATATGAAGATGAAATCTGACGCATAGTTTCAGTGTTATTACTGATAAAATAATTGCTGTCTGTGGTTCTATATGGGCTGTGGCAATAATTTTGAAAAATAATAGCTCGCAGCAACATATGGAAAAAAAGAACTTATGAACTAGTTCATTTTTAGAACTGTGAACTTAGTTCAAAATTTTGAAGTATGAACTATGAACTGAACTAGTTCATTTTAAAATTTGTGAACTGAACTTTGAACTAGTTCATGTAGAAAGTCAACTTTCCCAACACTGCTGTGGTGTAGCCAGACCTTACTCCACAGTGCTGTGGAGATAGTTCTGGCAATGAGTGATAGTAACTAATAAAGTAAACTAATAATGCCCGAAATGATACCAAACGTCTACAGTAGTACAAATAGGTTATGCACTCATAAAATGATGGATTGGAAAGTTTGTAAGTACACCAGAAGGTTATGTAAATAACACTTGCCTGCTGGCTTCAGCTCTCTGCTGTTGTTGTTGCTGCAGTAAGCCGAAAAGAGATGCAACAAAAATATTTTTTAATTTAACTTTCTTTTTTTTAAGTAAGTGCTGTAGTATAACTAGCAGGAGACAATTAATAATTGAGGTAAGTTTGGAGACATTACCTTATTTAATCATTAAATTAATAAATATTTTTGTTGCATCTCTTTTCGGTGTAATTTTTAGACGGCCCTAAGCACTCGTCTAACTGCAGGCAGCAGCAGCAACAACAGAGAGCAGAAGAGAGCAGGCAAGTGTTCATAAACTTCTGGTGTACTTACAAACTTTCCAATCCATCGTTTTATGAGTACATAACCTATTTGTACTAGTGTAGAAGTTTGGTATCATTTGGGGCATTATTAGTGGGGTCATTTACGAGATACAAACGTGGGTCCGTTAGCCCCTGCGCTAAGCTATTCAGCTGATAACGCTACTCTACGCTAACGCTCCCAATGTTAGACCCAGGTGAAAAAAGCTTCTGGGGGGGTGTTTGGCTCGAGGTCATGGTGCAAAGGACCCTAGGGTGAAATTACTCCGAACCATCACTTTAAATAACTAATAAAAAACAAAATGATCAGAAGAACAAACACTTGAACAAACCTCAGCATGCCAAGAACTCCCTAAAATAACAGAAACCATCTTTGGAAAGAATTTATTTGAGGTGCCAGGTCCCATCCGCTCACATAAAAGGGGGCGGGATTTATTGCCTGTATTGCAGTCAGTTACCCCTATTTTCCACTGGGCGCGTCTGCGCTGCGTTCCGGATATTGATATTCCAACAGCTGTGCCACGGCAAGTCCCAGAAGCGTGCATGAAGCAGCTCTCTGCTCCGTGGCGGGTCTATTTTCACGCGAGCTGTGGGGCGTTCAGACAGCCGGGCAGGAAGTGAAACAGCTAGAGCATCTCGTCAATTTACGAAAACAACCTCCCCAATATTGTATACGTCTCCTCTACAACACCACGGATGATGAGAGATTCATCTTGGAGGTTGAAAACATAATACGACATCACAGATCTGTTTTTTATGGACAACACCAGAAAAGAGAAGACATGGAGTTTAACTTTCGGAGTGCTTGGAGTGGAAGGTAGATACAAGCTTAATAAACACGTGATTGTTCTGGAAAGTACAAAGTAGAGACAATAAAATCTGCGAGTCGGGCAGCGAGTCGGGCAGCAAGACGCTCCGCTTCTGAGACGCGGAGGACGGCACAAAACCAAAACGCAGCCGGAACGCAGCACAGACGCGCCCAGTGGAGAATGGGGGTTACCAGGGGGCGATCAAGATGTTTTGGCTTCACGTGTACAGCCAATGCATCAGCCTCTGGGGGGAGAACCTCTGTGACCTTTGCCCTGTTCAGCGGCCCATTAGGATTTCATTAACCCACCTGAGAACCCACCCACTTCACAGCCTTAAAGTGCTCATATTATATTTTCCCTTTCCTTCTTTTGTGTTATATATCTTTTTTGTGCACGTTATAGGTTTACAAAGTGAAAAAGCCCAAAGTCCACCCCAAAGGGACTTACCATCTCCAACAGAAAACACTGTTCACCAACTGCTCCAAACAGCTCTATTGTAGTCCAGCCTTTAATTCCGTGACGAACAGACGTGTATAAAGTACTAGAGACCCATACTTGAGTAAAAGTACAAGTGTTCTATCAAAAAAGTGACTTGAGTAGAAGTTGAAGTGCTCTTTAAGCACCACACTTAGAAGTACTGAACTATTCAAAAATGTTTGTACTTAAGTATTGCAAGTAGTTTATTTTAAAATGTACTACTCAAGTATATATATTAAATATATTATATTAAAAATAACAAATATTAACAGATAGTGAAATAAAATGTACAGTAATCACACTGTGCAAGTAAAATGAACATCCTCTCCAGCACAGTAACAATTAAAGCCCCCCAAAACATATCATACAGCTAGTAACATGTGTGAAGTACAGGAAAGTTAGCAAGCTAGCAAAATACAGATAAACTAGATCAGCTTCACATCACAGGGCCAAACATCCAGATAAACTAGATCAGCTTCACATCACAGGGTCAAACATCCAGATAAACTAGATCAGCTTCACTCACAGGGTCAAACATCCAGATAAACTAGATCAGCTTTACATCACAGGGTCAAACATCCAGATAAATTAGATCAGCTTCACTCACAGGGTCAAAAATCCAGATAAACTAGATCAGCTTTACATCACAGGGTCAAACATCCAGATAAATTAGATCAGCTTCACATCACAGGGTCAAATGGTTAACATTCAGTTCTCATTGTAGACTGAAACAACTCAGGAATAGATTACTCTGCTGCAACAATAGCTAAATAGAAAGAGTACAAACTTACATCGTCTCTGATTTCTGAACGAGCAACCGTAATGAAAAGAAACACGACACGATCTCTGGGATTTCTTACGTAAATTACGTAATTAGCGTACGTAACTAACGTACACTGTAACCTACACAGTCTCCGTAGCGTGAGGAATTCACAACAGTAACGAGTAACGATGCAGCACATAAAATATTTATGGGAGTAAAAGTATTTCATTCATCTAAAATATGTACTCAAGTAAAAGTGGAAGTAGGAGAGAAAAATACTCCAGTAAAGTACAGATACAGCCTTTTAGTACTTAAGTAGACTAGTGAAGTAGTTCTACTTTGTTACTATACAGCTCTGGTGACGAACATGCGTCACTTTGTAACACACGTTATAATGCTTGCCTAGCTGCTAGCGTGGCACGCCCTCATACTCTGCAACTGACTAGCTAGCAGTCCTTACCTAGCTACTGCGCATGTGCGACTCCCAACAAAGATGGAACAGAAGTGTGATGCCTCACTCAGTAGCTAAAACAGAGAGCTCAACACACAGGGTGAAAAGAGGAGCTGCAGCAATGTGCAGTACAACAAATATATGGTGTTTTTTGAAAATTAAACCATGTAAACCTATTCTGATATAACCTCTAAATACAATTATGAACCTGAAAATGAGCATAATATGAGCACGTTAACACGGAGGCAGGAACTCGTCTGTGTCTCAGTACGGTATGGAAGAGGACGCAGGAGTGGGTCGAGGTCTTCCAACGCTTACTGCACCTTTTCATCTCAGCAGATGGTATGTGGAGCAATGAAGCTGCGGTGTGTAGACGGCACACATTAGTTTAGTTACATCTAAGCCATACAGCAGCGTTGGAGAGGACGCTGGAGAGAAGGCCAGGCGGGGATACGTGGCCTCTGAGATCAGTCAGAGAGCTTTAACTTCCACAGAGTTATAGGCCTGTATAATAACCCAGCCCAGATGGGGAAAACCAACCTCTGCATGCTGATGCACAGACGTTTGTCTCCATGGACTTACAATCCCATATTGGATTAAACAAACTGCAGCTGAGGTGGAAGAAAAGTGATGGAGAACCCCCTGTTGTATTAAGAAGAACAGTTAGGGAAGACAGTTTTACTTTTGATTGGCAGAAAAATTGTGCCGTGAAATATATTCAAAGTTATTCTATTTTTTATTTATTTTTTGAGAACAGGAAAGGCTCCTGGCAGAGAATATATGATGAACATTTTTTGAATCCCTTACTGATTGATTCAGCCCAGCATTGTGAGAGGTACTAGCTCGTTTCATTATCTTTTCGAGACACCCATGTTCCTTCTGCCGAATCGGCCCCTGTCAACACTGTGTGGTGACAATCTCTCGATCTTCCTCTTTCTCCTCTTCCTCCGCTCTCTGTATCATTCTCCCACCCAATACATGGGTAATTTTATGGACACAATGTTCCCTTTTGTGTTGTCTAATTGTCTGCGAGAATATTAATATTACATTGGTAATCCGTTTGACACATATATTACAAATGGGGAACCATTTCTTCATAGAATGAAAAGGCAATTTACAGGAGGCAAATTGGATGATGGCAAGCAGATTTGTAATGCCACGGGTTAGGTAGCATAATGGATTTGGATGCCACCAGACTGTGAGATGAGTGTCATTAGCCTGTTGCCCTGGAGACACACGGTCATAAAAATAACTTCTCCAAGGCAAATGGCTACATTTTTATGTAATTCAATTTGAACTCTTGGTTGGCTCTGTGCATGTCAGGAATAGCCTGACACACATTTGCACACTTAGCCTGTCAACAATTTGCAAGAGCTCAGGTATTATGACAATGAATTACATTATGCATATGTGTATATTCATAAGTCTCTGGTTATTTTTGAACACAGGACAATTTTCCCACATTGCCAGAAGGTTCTACATCCACTCCCGTGACCACCGTTTCTCAATACGCCTGCCAGAGAAGGACAACAACAGAAAACCATAACAAGATATTCACAGTAAGAAACTGTTATCTAACTTCACTCTGGACACAATTTACTTTTACATGTTCACCCACCACAGGCTGTCGCTCTGACTTTTCAATGTAAGAAAAACAAAAAAAAAAAGCCTCCTAATCTGTTCTGCTCTAATTGGATGGCTGACTTGCTTCACTCACCAGCGCTCTGACACAACTCTCCCCAAAATACATTAACCTGCAAATGAGCAGCATCTGCAGCTGCGGCGCGTTGGAGGTGCAACAGCTGACATGCCTACGATCCCTGGCACAGGGGCTGGCACGGACACGCCCGAAGGCGCAGCGTGCTACGCCATGATGTGCGACGAACGTGACACTCCTCACAAGCAATGATGGATCTGTCCCTCTGCCATCTGGTGGGGCAGTCTGGGAGGGAGCGGTGGGCGGGGTGGGCCTCAGAACCTCTGGTTCCCGCACAGAATGGGGAAGTGGTTGATCGGCTGATTGGCTTAGGTGTTGATGAGTGTGAAAGAGAAGAGAAAGGATGTTGCATTTAGATAATGAGAAAATGTAGCTGCAGATGTGGAGTGAAAAACCAGTCAGGAAATTGGAACAAGGCAGTGTCTGCATGTCGTCAATATATCAACCAAACAAACAATAAACCAGATGTGCAAATACGATTTGTAAGTAGTGCCGAAAAGATTAATTGATTGACATAAATTAAACAACATTTTTGCTAATCGATCAATCATTAAAGGCATTCATCAAGCAACAATCCCAAACTGTTTCCACCTTTTCCACCCACTAAATTTGAGCTATTGATGCCTTCACTGTAAATGGAATATATTTGGCTTTTGAATTGTTAGTTGAAAAGAAACAAGCAATTTGACTGTACAATTAATCTAGAAAAGAATTAATCATAAAACAATTGTCAGATTAATTCATTATTAAAACAGTAATTAGTTGTAAGTCTAACTCTTTGCTTACTCTTTGCATTTCATCCATTTCCACTTAGATTGTTGCGATCCTTCTCTGTTGGCACTGTCTTGATGCCATATATGGCACAGGATATGAAATTGCATGTCTGAGATGTGCAATATCCCCTTGAAGTGGCAGCCAAACCTATGTGTGCGTTTGTGTTGAAGCCTGGAGACCCGCTGATGAGTTTCTAGACCTATTAAGCACAGCTTACCGAGGGCCTGTGAGGCATCTGTTATGACATAATGACTTTTTATCTCGCGGTGACGGTAAATGTACATAATAGAAGCACGCACGTGTACCGCAATTCACCCACACATGCTCGCCTGCATGTGTTGTCCACGTGCACACCCACACACATCTCACCTGGGGAGGGCTTCTGTTCCATTTCTTATCCCCTGTTTCTTTCCACAGCATTAACTCCATAAGTAGCAATCCCACTCTATTTCCCTATCCCCATGATTAACTCATTATCCCCACATAAAGCCACATCAAAGGAGACGTTCTGATTAGAAAGAAAGGTTGTTCTTGATGTGGTCTTGGCAAAGCCACAGGTGAACACTCCCATGCCACAATACAATTACTTGAAATATTTCATTCAGAAAAAAAAAAAACCGTTGCCTTGCCTGAATGCCCTTTGACTGTAAACCAACCATCTCTGTTTAGATATAAGCAGCAGCAAGCCAATAGACACAGGATATGATCTACTGTATTGCAGTGCTAATGAGGAGCAAGCTATTGATCCACCGTTGCAAAGCTATCCTTGATCTGTCCTGCTGTCTGTCACAGTAATGATGTAATCCCTGTGAATATATGAAACCCCTTTTGAGGGGACTGAGATACTGTGTGTATGGGTACGGGTGTATGGGTTATTCATGTACGTGGGTATGTGTGTTTCTGTGCATGTCTTTGTGGTGGTATGTGCTTGTATGACTTTGTGATGAAATGATAACTGATATGAACAAAAACCTTTAATCTTTTGAACCTAGGCTACTCATTATTTTTTTGCAAATTTGCTGGTTCTCAGTTATTAAGAATGGGGAGTGTTTTCAGAAGTCAGATTTAACACTGTAGATATACAGTATTTGTAGAGATATTTGCAGATGCACTGACATTTGTTGGTTGCATATACTGTAAAAATAGCTGACGTAGCAGCCATGACGTCACCCATTAGTTTGTGGACTTCCATTTTGAAGCCTTGAGTTTGGCAATTTGGCCGTCACCATCTTGGTTTTTTGTATCCGGATGTGATGGTGGATCAGGAGCAAATGGTATCCGGGTGGAGCTGAGGAGGATGATGCGCCCAGCCAGTGTTGTTTATGGCTGCAATGGTGCTGTGCTCTGCTAAACGCTAGAAAGGGAAAGTTGCTGAATTTCATCCCTTCTTTTAGGCAACCAAAATAGTCCAATCAACTTTGATAAAGTGAAAACACACAGTGAGAGGGTCAAAGTTTAAGATAAAGACACAAACAGCACCCAAAAACAAGTCCAGGTCTATTTGAATGTTCCCAGTACCATGGTTAGCATTGCTTAGCCTCCGTCCTGATTGACAGGTCTCCGTGTAGCCACACCCCTAATGCATCCCCTGCTTTGTCGTTTATTTTAAAATAAATGGACCATAGTTTACTAAATGAACATTATGCTGTATTGAAGAAGACTTGAAAGAGACCATAAACTCATTATGAAAATGTTTATTGAGGTAATAAAGTGTCAAGTATGGTAATTTTCTCGTAGATCTTTATAGAATCTGACTTGTTTTTTCAACCAGTGGAGTCGCCCCCTTCTGGAAATTTGATAGAATGCAGTATCAAGGCACTTCTGCCTTGGCTTCAGACTTGTGTTGAGGTTTTTGTGATTGTTGTTGTAGTGGGCAAGTTTTAACACTGTGAAATTAGATTGTTCTCCTTTACTGTTGGGTTAGCATTTTTACCCTCCAGTGTTTAGCAAAAACAGATGTCAGTTAACACCTTAGTAGTCTATATCCACAACGCACGGCGTTCCACTTCCGGGATTGCTCCAATGCTGATGGAAATTCTGCCGGATGACACTATTTTTGGCCGGATGTCCGTTACCTTCTGCTTTCTTTGGGTTTTTTCTTTTTTCTGAGGACTATGGTTAACTGCTCCTCAGATCTCTGCAGGGTAAATCCAGACAGCTAGCTAGACTATCTGTCCAATCACAGTTTTCTGTTACATGACTAAAACAACTTTTGAACGTACATACAGTATGTTCCACCATAACAAGTTCCTTCCTGAACGTATTTACAACATTACGGCACAAATCGTTTTATTTAGTTTTCCCTCGTGTCTCTGTGTAACGTAAAGTGTTTCCTGCGTGTCTCTACGAAGTTCAACGCCAGACAGCCAATCACAAACATCACTAGATCTTGGTAGAAGCACGCTGCGCGCCGATCGATATGTTCCACCATAAGAAGTTCCTTCCTGACCAACACAGTCTCACTCCCTACTTGTCAAATGTCTGACTCATGGCCAAGAACCCCTGGTGTTAAGTTTCAACGAAAGAGGGGTACCTGTTGCATTATTTTTCTACTGGGTGGTCCATCAGATAGACATTCATGTTAATCCCTCACTGTCGGATATAGACGAAAGAAAAAAAAAAAACACCCTCAACTTACAATCTGTGACAGTTTTATTATTGGTATTTTTAGCCCAGTAACAGCTGTTTCAATCAACATTTATTCACGAGATCTTATAATGGTTTATATTTATTTCTTTTAATGTTATTATTTCGGTCTATTTCGGCCAGGCAAGCTGGGTTGCTTTTTTGTTTATTCATAATTTTAAAACTATAACGCTACATCTACCAACATTTATTTAGATGTTATCATGGTATTCATTTCTTTACAGAAATTACAGTCTTACACTCTTATTACAGTATACAGTATTCAGAACATTCCGATATGATCAAAGCCGATATCCCACAATGCAATGCTAGCATTCATTTCAAAGAATAGGGCAGTGATCAGAGGGTCTTTAACGCCAGTATCGCTTCAATGCACATATATTTATAGTCAGTGGTTTTGTCACCAGCAACAACATGTTGCTCAGTTTTATTTCAGTAAGTTATGCACGTAATAACGTTTAAAAAAATCAGCGGAAGTGACGTAGTAATTACAGCTCCTCGTTGTGAAAGAATGTTGCACGTTGTACATGAGTATTTACACAATAAAATATTAATAATGAAAAAATTGTGTTTTATGCTTAGCACTTTCATTTGCCTTATATATACACTATATAAAAAACCTACAGTTGAGTGTTTAGAAATACAGCCTAATGGCTTGTTTGGCTAATGTGCATTTGGCTAATGTGACTTGTAATATTGTGGAAAACAAAAAAATAAACTATTTACAAAGAGAAGCATTTTTATTTTATTTTCCATGCATAGTTATTTAAAAACACAATTTTCTAATTTTGCAGTTGATGAATATTAATAGCAAAGACGAAAGGGAAAAAACATAAGCATATTTATTGTGTTGGACTTAGTTTGATTTAAAATCACACTGCATTGTTAGTTGTTTTAAATAAATGACTTTTTTGAAATATAAATTTATGATAGGCCTAACATATTAATTATTATATTCAGAAGATGAGCCTCATATCGATCACCGTGGTTACAGCTTGTAGCCATCCTAACCTTTGTAAGCTTTACTGAGAGACTACCTTTTCAAAATTTAAGAAGGGACTAGTTTTAGGAAGTATTTTCAGGAAATTAAGAGCATAAGCAGATTGTTGCTGAGGTTTTTGTTCACATAGTAAGATGTATATAGCTTTGTATGGGTATATGTACATATACAACATGTGTTTTGGCATTTTTGGTACACTTCTACCTCAGCCTATATACTGCACACAGACACAAATCACACATCTCATTCAACCATTTCACAAACTGAGGAGTTGGTCGTGACATGGGTCAGAGGGTATCAGAGGTAATACATGATGAACCAATCCATCGGCTCTGCTCCAATATGCACCTTGGTGTTCATATGGACAACACCTTTGGCTGGAAGGCAGTGTTCAAAGTGTGCGTTATCATTTAGAACAGACACTGACAGTGAATCAGAGGGTTTATGTTATACAAAGCTGCATTACAGAGCATTATAAATATAACTGTCATGAAGGTTGTGGAGAGGAATAGAAACCAGTCTCTCCAGGCAAGCAATATGGTCTGATCTATCTTTATTCTCCATGCCAAGTATGAGCTCTTATCTTCTGGCAGAAGATATGGGTACCCCAATGTAAACTTAACATTTCTAAACTATAGGCCTATTCGGACCTATCTCAATTAAAACTTTAAATAATGTTGCTTGAGGCTGCAGGCGTTGTGGAATAGCTTCATGATATAATGCATATGGTTGTGTGTTGCTCTTGTCACTGTTTGTGAAAGATGAGCAATAGATTGTGGCTTTGTGATGTGCTTCAGTCTGACTAAATATCACTTTGTTTATGTTGTTTTTTATTGTAAGTATATGTCAGCTGTATGATAAAACAATATGTCAAGTGTTATGTCTACAGCATTTGAACTCAAGGCAAATACCCCTCTGGGGACAATAGTGTATCATCTGCAAAGTGGTCTCCATGATATGTAAAAATTAAAACGTTGTCATAGGACTATAGCAAACGCATCGTTGAAAAGGTCTCAACCTCGACAGTAAGAAATGTCAGTCTGAAGAGGATACATTACTCCTGCTTTGAAATACTGACCTCTGAACCTTGAACCCAGTACATCTTTGAAGGCTTGTCATTTAGCAACAGAAGGTGCTACACACATAGGACCAGCTGTTATAGAAAGCTCTGGACCTCAGCTGTCATGTAGATATGGTCTCCAAAGTTTACCCACTGTAAGCACTGTCAAATATGGTAATAAGCTATTTTCACCTATTTAATAATTCCATTTTTAAAATCTGATGACACCAGTGTGTTCCCCATCCCAAAAAAACCAGGATGTATCCAAAATTCTACACTGCTAACTTCTAATTATGAGAAATTAATTAATATACTTTAAAACTACAACTTCCATAAGAGCATAAAAGCTTGTGCACTTGTAGTTCTTCCGGGGTTGGTGGGGGGCTCCTGTGTTTCTGCTGTCTGCTGTGAATGGGCTTCATTCCATTTCAGATTGCCGCCGGCTGGCCAAGCAAACAGTACATGAGACAAATACATGAAAATGTATTTTATTATTATTATCTTTACTGTTTAAATCCTCAAATACAACGTTAGACAAAAACATCAATATTACGAATATTATGTATTTTTTATCATCTTATCCACCGAACGGTACGTACTACGTCACTTACGGAGTATTCCGCAGATTTTTTTTTAAACGTTATTACGGTGCATTAGCCTGGTTGACACCAGACCCTTCTCAGTTGTAACTGAGAGTGGATCTGGGAAAGGTTCATTGACAGTTCATTTCCAAAGGGGCGTCACCAACGGACACCGCTCAAATGCCTCTGGGCGCATTGGATAGTCCTTCAACCAATCAGACCAACAATCCCGGTGACGCTGCGCTTTGGTAGCCGTCATGTTGAATGTAAACAAAAAGCTGCTCGCCGTCGCTGCGTTAACATCGTCGCGTAAAGCCCGCCTCAACGGTCGTGATTGGTGTAAAACCCGCCTCAGCGGTTGTGATTGGTGCCTCGATTTTGGGGACATTGGAAATGGGTTTGAATGGGCTCTTCGCCAGATTGACTTGCAGAACAAATCTCAAATTTGCCAGAAGTTCGTCAGAGTTTACCCAGGCTAACCGTGCATAACTTACTGGAACAAATCAGAGCAACTGCTGGCGAAAAAAACACTGATTAAATATGTACATTGTATGTAGTATTGGCATTAAAGACCCTCTGATCGCTGCCCGATTGCATTGTGGGATATTGGCTTTGAATGCATCTAGCTCAGATCATATCGTAATGTTCTGTATTACAGCATACAGTAATAAGACCAAAATAATATTATTAAAATAAAGAAATGAATACCATGATAACATCCAAATATATGTTGCTAGATGTAGCATTATAGTTTTAAAAATATAAATTAACAAAAAAGCAACCCAGCTTCCCTGGCCGAAATAGACCGAAATAATAACATGGGGGCGTGTTTTTGTTTTTCGTCTATATCCGACGGTAATGGATTAACATGAATGTCTACCTGACAGACCCCCCTGTTGAAAAAGAACACAACAGGTACCCCTCTTTCGTTGAAACTTAACGCCAGGGGTCCTTGACCATGCGTCAGACATTTGACGAGTAGGGAGTGAGACTGTGACGAGTAGGAAGTGAGACTGTGACGAGTAGGGAGTGAGACTGTGTTGTCCTGAGGCTATTTTGCAGCGACACTGTGGCTCCGTCCGGCGCTTAGCACCGCCCAAGACAATTGTGATTGGTTTAAAGAAATGCCAATAAACCAGAGCACGTTTTTCTCCCATTCCTGAATGCTTCGTGGTAGTGATGGCCAAATGAAGCTTGGTGAAGCATTTTCTTCATTTTCTGAGCCCACTAGATGGCGCTCTTGGTTTTAAAAGAAAGGCCTAAGGCATTGCAATTCAGTGTATTCTCAACCCTTTGTTGAACAGAAAGCGCCATCTTGTGGGCTCATAAAATAAAGAAAATGCTTCACCAAGCCTCATTTGGCCATCACTACTGTGTGGACTAGCCAGACCCTCCTCCGCAGCGCTGTGGAGGAAGGTCTGTCAGTGTGAGACTAACAACATAGTAGTGATGAGCATTGTCAGAGGAGAAGCTCATCTGGCTCAAACACACAGTAGTATAGTCCAGTAAATGGCCACATGCACTGATGTGTGTCATGGCTAGCCAGTGCTTCTGTCACCTAGCAACCAAAACCATATGAGTTTGTCTTCAAATGACGTCCTGAGGTTTTCTTATATTATTTATTTGGCTATATTTATGTAATTTACAAAAAGGGAGCCAACATTTGCACTTTAGTCAAAATCTGGACTCTATGAAATTTCTTTTCACAATATTTGATATGTAACCTCAAAAGCTTTGCACGATACAGTGACATGCATATCAAAAGATGAAACAGGAAATACGATTTCTGTAGCTTTTAAAATTACTTTGCCTGTGGAATCTGAAACTGGAGGAGTTTGGTGACCCCCCAAGCTCCTTTTATGTCACTAATGCAGACTACAGATTTAATAGACAACTGCATAACTTCCACAACCTTAAACTGGGAAAACCATTTGTAAGAAGGATAATTATTTCTTTGATGGTAAGAGATGTATTCATCAGGAGCAAAAAAAAGGTCAGTCAGTCAAGTTGGAATCTCTCAGCTCAGTTAACAGAAGCTCTCCTGACTCATGCTCAGCATTGCTTTATAAATGCATGTGCAAAAGTGCGTTTTCTTTACTAATTCCTGCACTCACAAAGCAGCTCTATCACAGAATTATGAGCAATGCAGCTTCTCCAACAGTTAGGCTAGCATTACACTGTCCAAGTTCTCAAGTTTCAAAAGTAAAAAAATTCAAAACCACACTTTTACATTTAGCATTCAAATGACTAAAAATGTATCTCTGGAACATGACCTTTCTCAATGTTAGGTGATGCAGTTCATTCAGTTAGTTTAAACAGGGACGGGGGCGGGCGTGGTTTAGGTGTGTGTGACGGCTGCGACTGTTTGGCATTCCCTTTTCACAATGGCTGCTTCTCAGATGTTTTTGTGTTAACAAACCATCTGGCCTGTCAGGTTCGTAGTTGGCTACTCGGTGAGCAAGTTTCACTCAATTTGATCATCTTTTAGTCTGGTATCCAGTTCTTGTGATACATTTATGGTTGCATGTTTGTGGCATTTTCAGACATGGCTGTAATTATAGAAGAACAGTGAGGGCACAGATTACAGCGAAACAAACATTTTCAGCACCCAACTCCGGAAAAAAGTAGTTTTTACCTTTCCGTTGTTGTACTGATTAAAGAAATGTCTATTTTAGAAGCGCTGGTCGAAATATTTTTGAACCTTGGATAGAACAAGGCTGGCTGTTTCCCCCTGCTTTCAGTCGTTATGCTAAGCTAAGCTAAGCTAAGATAATCACCTCCTTGCTCCAGCTTTATACTTAATACCCAGATATGTGAGCGTGGTATTGATTATCTCATTTAATTATCTGTGAGAAAGCAAATATCTACATATCTACATTTCTCAAAAACCATTCCTTTAACTACTGCAACAGACAATGAGGCCCACGCACAGCATACTTATCAACAGCTGGATTTGTGTGAGTGTTTGTATAAGTGCGCAACATTTTAAATGAATTGCTCGTTTTGGGAGCAAGACGAAGAATACAACACAAACAATCGAACAATTTTCCAAAAAACAATTTCTTTGACCAACCAAACCAATTACTTTGACAGTAATACAGTGTGGTGAACCAAACACCCAGGGGCTTTAAATGATGTATATGCGTATCCATGTGTAACCATGTGTACTCATATGTACACCGCTCATTTTGGTGTATGCTGTTTGTGCATGTCAGTGTCGGATGGATTCAATAGACAGGCAGAGGAAGTGTCGGAGGAAACAACCTGCGACGATTTCAGGATGGAGGGGAGCATCCTGGGGCCAGCAGGGTGTGCTGGTGAAGGGGGAGGAAGTAAGTGGTGCAGAGAGGTGTCAGCGTCTCAGCAACAGCACCCCAGTGAGGTGTCAATCATGCACCGGCAGCAAGCGGCCCCTTCATTCCACAGCCGTGCACTATTGATTTATTCATCCCTGCTCTTCATCCCTCCCCATCTCTGCCTCACACTTTGCCACCACTTCTTCCTGCTCTTTTTGTTATGACTAACACACCCACCTTCCGTCTACCCATTCTTGCTGTACTCTCTCTCACTCTTGCTGTCTCTTGCTGTGACTGAGAAATCAACACTGTCCACACACACACACACACACACACACACACACACACACACACACACACACACACACACACACACACACACACACACACACACACACACACACACACACACACACACACACACACAGTCAAGCCTACACCCTCTCTTTTTGTTATCTGCGTAGCCATGAGTCCTCTGCTGTCATAATTTCCCCATAAGCCTGACGTGCGCTGACACCAATATTGACATTTGTGTCTCGGCTGATTGACGCACAGCCTTTTTTTATGATGGCAACACACATTACACACCGATTTACACACACAAACCAACATATACAAGCGTACATAGTTTGTGAGGCGAACAAGGGGAGGGGAAAGAAAAAGGGAGAAAGAAGTACAAAGAGAAATGGCTAAATATCCAGAATTTTTTTATCCTTCAGCCAAAGGCCTCCAATGTATTGTTAGCAGCAACGCTACGGATGAAGAGATGAGTGGACAGGGTATGGGAGCGCTGAACCTTAAATGCATCAAATTGATTCCCTTCCATCCTCCAGCAGAGTTAACATTCTCAACTTAGCTAACAAACAAAAAGCCTTAAGGATCAGAAAAGGGTCAAGCAATGCTTGTTCGGAAGTTTTTAATACTTTTCATATGAGATCCTGTTGGATTTTATACTAAAACGCCTTCTACTTTCCTTTGAAGGCATTCCTAGAAACCAAAGTCAAAGAAACTTCCTTGCCTCATCCGAGGCAAACCTTAAAATGACATGAAGAAAAAAAAAATCCAGAACTACGTCCTATGCTTATTCATTAGACATGGGATAGATAATATCCATCTCCTAGCTGTTAATCGTGTTAAAACTCTTCTCAGTGGGTTCTCTGACCTCCTTTTATGGTTTCCTTTTGCGCATGCAGCGAGGCGGGCTGCTGTGCGAACATAACTCGCAGGCATGTCCGTGATATCCGGTGGTGGGGGGTAAATCGGCGTGCTATATCAACGTCCCTGCGCACCAAGTCCCTCTACCAGCTTTTACTCCTCATTAATTAGATGAGCACATATGCAGGGTGGGTTTTTCAGCCCGCAGCGCTGACTCCACGCAGCTGCTAGGACAACATGACAGTTGACAGACTGCAGAGAGTGTGTGTCTGTGTGTAACATCTTAAAATCCAGTTTTTCTACAGGTGCGATTATTATAATTGGCTGTTCTGCTTGAGTGTGATTTTGTAACAAGAAGCAATAATGCAATTTTGCCACTCCACTAGTATCAAGTTGTACTTTAGAAAAGCACCATGACTTGTTTGCTCCCAGGAGTGCAATAATCATCATTCCTGGCCTCTTGGTGGCAGTGGAACAAGCTGTCGGCATGGCATAATTGCTGGGTTGTAGTAGTAAACAGTTGCTCATTTACACGTCCAGCAGACACAGAGCGACATTGTAGCATTCGTTTGGAGTCGTGTTTCTGGCACCTGATGATATAGAATCTTCTTTTAAGTCTGTGTTGGTCTTTACCAGTGGTGTAGTCTAGTTTATTGTAGTCTCGCTTTGCCAGACCCTCCTACACAGCGCTGCGGAGGAGGAGTCTGGCTAGTCCACACAGCATTCTGGGATGGGAGAAAAATGTGCTCTGGTTTATTGGCATTTCTTTAAACAGGGCTCTCAAGCCTCACGCATTCACTGTGAGACACACGCATTTCAGCCAGTTCACATGCTCACACGCCACACCTTGTATTTCTCACGCCGATGAAGGCACAAACGCACTGAAAGCGATAATTGACGCGCCTGCATCGACCCCTCCTTTTTTCATTTGTGAACGCCATCACAATTATTATTGGGCATTTTTAAAGAAACTTTGGGCACTCAGCTGCCGTTACAATTTGCAATACTGTATTAATTAGTGCAATATATTTATTTAAGAAGACAAACAATTTTAATCAGTGATTTCAGTAGAGATATTAGTCTAGGTGTGTGGTATAGTTTAACTTAAAGACTGGAAAAGAACAGTGTATCGCGTCTATCATTAGATTGTTTAAACATTAACATACACATACAGTATGTTTCTGTATGTGACTTCACGTTAATAACATAAGCAAGCTTTGTAGGGGTTGCACAGGGGTTTTACTACGCGTTTCTCAAGTTCACAGGTTTTATACCGGCTTTCATTTTTAGCAGAGAGCATACATCAATAGCTTCAATACAAATGTCAGCGTACATGAAAGAAAAAGAATCCTCTCAGCAAAACATAACAAAAAAAACAAAAAGGGGGTAGGCCTATTAATTAAAAATCACAAGTCAAAAGCAAAAAGGCTAGAGAAAATAAAGTCAAAATTTATTAGCAGCATACACAGGGAGATTTATCAAAGCAGCAATTTCCTAGATACAGTATATCTCTACACATCTTTCTTGCAACTTTACTACACTTTACTTTTTTCAGTGAGGAAAAAAACTATTTAAAATCGTTCATAAACCAAACAAAGGAAGGCTTAGAATGTCTCCACTTACTACAATGGTTATGATACTTACCAATGAGAACAAGCCTATTAACCAAGTCAGATATAGATGATTTGTAGCACACCCTGCACACTTGCACAACACAAGCGTGCCCCATCATCCCCTATCCAATTACAAGCTTGCCTCTCCTATTTGTCTCATGCTGGGAAGAGAGCCCAGCTGTGTGTGTGTGTGTGTGTGTGTGTGTGTGTGTGTGTGTGTGTGTGTCTGCTGTGTAGTCGTTCCCTTTGCATGTGCTGTAGTAAACGGGTCAGTGCGTCTCCTGGGTGAGCTGGACTGAAGTCTGCTGCACACTGACCTGAGGCTGCATGTCTGCACAGGACCGTGGGTGGTGAAGTGACCTCAGATCATGGCTTGGTTAGGGGAGAGGAAAAACAAAGGCATGCATATGTCCAAGTCTGCCCTGAGCTCTGGTCACACCAGGCTGCATAAAGTCCAAGTCCTGGATTTAGAATTCCTCCACTTTACTCCCTGTAGAGGGTTTCCATAGTTATCCCATAGGCACTTTTTTTTAATTTTTTTTTTACACTGGCTAGTTTGATCAGCTGTATGGTATTTCACTTATATGTATTTCAATACTGTTCTTTTCTTAAAAATAGCTGGTGCATGCATTCCATGAAGGGTAGAGAGTAGCAGCATGCTAGAGTTAGCATAATATGAGATGCAGACCCAAATGTAATGAGTGATTACCAACTTATTTCTGAGCTTCTTGTGCTATCTCAGGTTTCCTGTGTTCTTGAAGCTTCACTAAGCAATATTTGTTGACTCCAATGAATCCCTGTAATATAAAAAGGGTCGCTTGTAGTGTCGATCCCAATGAGAATCAAACATTGTCTACTCCTGGTTGCATAGCGACAACAGGACATTAGCAGCACCTGTAGTCCTCCATCAGTGGTTAGAAAGTCCAGACTGCAGAAAGAAAAATACAGATCACGTCTAAAAGATGCTGTGGCCAGTGAAAGCAGCTTTGTATCGGTTAGTATTGATTTGCTAAGATACACATCGGATGGATGACTGAGAAACGCGACAGTAGGAAAAGCACAGGTGTAAAGAAAAAAAAAAAAAAAAAGATGAATGGCTGAATTCCACTTTGGTGCTTCAGTTTCAGGGTCCTGGCATTGAGCATGCTGTCTCACTGTCACCACTTGCTGGGACACTTCAACGTGTCTGCTGTGAAAAAGGAGCCTTGTACAATAGCAGAGTGAAAGGCTGGTCAGATTAGAAGTGAACCAAACATTAGAACAAAGACACCCGTCTAATTTCTCAGAAGTTTGTGCACCTAACGCCAGAAACACACTGGAACACACACACCGCAAATAGCCACGAAGCGCTGTGAAGCAGAGAGACAGACACACACACACACACACACACATCAAAAAGAGACTTGACTTTAGACAGCGTACAGTACATATTACCTAGCAATCGTCATTGCACATCTGTATATGACACAATACCAAAGAAAATAAGACATTGTCTGTGGGAGATCATTGTTTACATCAGGGGTGTCAAACTCATTTTCACTAAGGGCCACACTGGAAAAAGAGAATCACACCAAGGGCCAGACATGTATAGAGTTTATTGACGTGCTTTTGTTACTGTATGTGAATGAATGAAAACTCTCTGCTTCTGGGGGAATTTCTGATTCTCAGAGTTGGCAAATCTTAGCCATATTCTGCTTTGAATAACAAGTAATTGCAGTTTAAAAAACACTTTCCTGTGTTTTTGGTTTGGCGCACAACTAGGCGGGCCGAAATCTATTGTGAACCCAAATTGATATACGGGCCGGATGTAAATCTGCCGGATTTGGCCCGCGGGCCTTGAGTTTGACACACGTGGTTTACATGATCCTCTTTAAATCGGTCTGAAATAAAAACTATAACTGCTATAGCATTCACTCTCTTTGCACCAGAAAGCAAAGGCTTCTGTCTTTCCTGTCCCCACGTTGTGTGCTCGCGATGATGTCATCACGTTACGTGACGTCTGGCGGGCTGCTAACTAGCAGTGGCGACAGTGTATTTCCCCGTAATGGCCGCTGGGGGAGATTGTTGTTTACATGATCCTGTACAAAACGATCTAAAACAAAAACCAAAACAGCTGGATCCTTTATTCTTTTTTCAGCCGAAAGCGAAGGCTTCCGTCTTTCCCGTCTTAACGTACGCTCGTGATGACGTCGTAATGTTACATGGCGTCCAGTGCAAAGCAGCAGGCGGACCGTTTCATCAAAATGCCTTTACGCTCTGCTCATAAACATTAGTATAATATAAAAATATATTACTAAAAGGTAGACATTTCAAATAACGTCTGAAGTGTTAAGGAAAGTTTTGTTCATGTTTCTACATTTAGAAATATTTTGTGTATTAATTTAGTAAAAATTCGTGAAAACACATTTTCCGATTTTTATATTTTTTTCATTTATGACACCATTTTAATACTTATATTAATTATTATGGTTTACTGACTAGCATAACCTTTTAGCTTAGGTTGTACTGATTTTGGGGGTATGAAGCATTTGAAGATACTCCAGGAAATGACATCACAATAAGCAGACATACCAATTCAGGCACTGGAGGACCTTTTCTCTTGCAGAGTTCAAAGGGTTAATGGCATAGTTTTTTTTTTTTAGATTACTGACTATTTTACCAACAGAAATGAAAACCATGACTCTCTCTTTGTTTCCCCCCTCCCTCCTCCACCCCAAGGGCCCCCTAGTGCAACTGTACTGCCTGCACCGTCTATATTTACGCCCCTGCGTCAGTACCCTCCAATGTTGGAACTGAGGGGGGCTGAATTCAGTTTGACCTTGACAGGTGGCTCACTTCTCTGATTCTTTTAGAAATGCCTTGGTGTTGCAAACATATATATGAATCCTATTTGCACATTATTTCATTCATTGTTTATCATTCTTGTTACATAGAAATGGATTAAACAGACATAATATTACACATAATTTATATTAAGAATGAATGAAGAAGGTAGAGGACTTTTGTCGACCACAAGAGGTTTTCTAAGACGAAAATGGCAAGATGGCAGTTTGTTCTTTGAAGCTAGTAATACAATTTGTGGGTTGCAAAATAACTTTTGTAGGAGGCGTTCAGTGTAATAACACACCAAATTAAACGTACATGTGAGACAGCACACAATTTGAAAACAAAAAAGCAAATAAAGAATGCAATTATCACATTTGCCTCACTCACAGAAGCGCATAACTCAAAATGCTCAGGGGCTTTGGAAAGAAGAATACCCTGAGGAGTCTCACGCAGCCACACATTAGCGTTTCCTGTGATGTGAAATGTGATAATTGTATCAAGTCACTTTTCCATGAAATTTGAGATGTGCTACATAAATCTTTTGTGAGCAGTTTGCTCTGGCTTTTCTGACCATGAAGTGTTTTTCTGATTGTTTTTAAGCTGGCGGCTGAGTTGGAAGAACTATTATACCTAGCACTTCATTTCAGAGAATTCCACCCTTCTTGCTTCAATAAAAACAGCTCCATTTTTCAGCAAAAGTGCTGCCTATTCAAAAATAATACAAGTTCTCAAATGATTACAGGCACAAAGCCCACCTGCAGCTCTTTATTCCTGACTGCACCAGCATGCTCCATCTCAGAGACATTCAGACAGCAGTCTCATTTGAAATGGCTTGTCATAGCCTTCATAGGAACATTACCTGTTTAGCTAATGAATGGCTCTGCTGATGATCCAGCTCCTATGTGGTGACATGTTTTTCTCCACTTGGTTCCACAACAGCAGCTCATCACTTCAGCAGCAGCACAAATGTTCCGCTGCATGTCGTCAATATCACAAAGTGGGATGGTGAAGTGTTTTCTCCTCACTGGCAGTGAAGTGCAATAACTGATCAGGGTTTGGGGAGGATAGAGCCACCCTGTGGCCATTTACAAAGCGAAATAGTTTGTTTTCCCTCGACTATTTGGTCAAACAAATATTATTTTTAATTTGTTGCAAAACATTTTTAGTATGGCTGTCAATCGATTAGAATTTTTAAATCGTGATTAATCGCACAAGTGTCCTAGTTCACTCGCGATTAATTGCAAGTTAATCGCACATTTTTTTATCCATCCTAAATGTACTTTAAAAGAGATATTTTCAATGCTCAAGTGGTATTTAAAGTGATGGTTCGGAGTAATTTCACCCTAGGGTCCTTTGAACCATGACCTCGAGCCAAACACCCCCCCAGAAGCTTTTTCCACCTGGGTCTAACATTGGACGAGTTAGCATAGAGTAGCGTTATCAGCTGAATAGCTTAGCGGGCGAGCGGATGGATCCAGAGTGTCTTCCATTACCCCACTACGTACCGAAATAATACAAACTTATTATTCAGTATAATTATGGTTATGTACTCATAAAACGATGGATTGTAAAGTTTGTAAGTACACCAGAAGTTTATGTAAATAACACTTGCCTGCTTTCTTCTTCTCTCTGCTGTTGTTGTTGCTGCTGTAAGACAAGTGCTCAGGGCCGTCTACAAATGACCACACCGAAAAGAGATGCAAAAAAAATATTTATTAATTTAACTTTTTTTAAAGTAAGTGCTGTAGTGTAATAGCAGGAGACAAGTTATAATTGAGGTAAGTTTGGAGACATTACCTTATTTAATCATTAAATTAATAAATATTTTTGTTGCATCTCTTTTCCGTGTTGTAATTTGTAGACGGCCCTAAACACTCTTACTGCCCGGTAGTAACAGCAGCAGCAGCAGCAGCAGCAGAGACGAGAAGCCAACAGGCAAGTGTTATTTACATAAACTTGTGGTGTAGTTACAAACTTTACAATCCATTGTTTTATAAGTACATAACCTATTTGTACTAGTGTAGAAGTTTGGTATCATTTCGGGCATTATTAGTGGGGTCATCTTAAGAGACACTCTCGGATCCATTAACGCCTGCACTAAGCTATTCAGCTGATAATGCTAGCTCGTCCAGTGTTCGACCCAGGTGAAAAAAGCTTCTGGGGGGGTGTTTGGCTCGAGGTCATGGTGCAAAGGACCCTAGGGTGAAATTACTCCGAACCATCACTTTAAAGGTGCTCTAAGAGATGTCCAGTGACGTCACTTCTTGTTGACGTTCGAAGTATTGTCAAACTAAACGGAGGCTAGCTCGCCCCTCCCCATCCCTTCCGCGCACTAACCCCCCAACCCCCAAATCTTTCTTGTCGGTTACTGGCTGGAACACTGTTTGTTATGTTTGGTGGTGCAGGTTGGCGCAGTTTGTTTTTGTTGCCGTTTGTGGAGCCTGGGCTGTCTACAGAGACCACGGTCTTTTACAGTGTGTTCAGGGGACAGTCAGCTAGTGAGGAGATGTTTGCTGTAAAACGCGTGACATCGCTTAGAGCACTTTTAAGACTCAGCGCACTCGGGTGGTAACTCAGTTCACATCAACAGTAACAATACATGCAGACAACTTAAGTCTTGTGGAGAGAAGGGCAGTCTTGAAGGGCTGTGAAACTGAACTTGCCATTCAAAAAACACTTTTCTTTATCCATTTCTGCTAAAAAAAAAGGTTTTTTGTTTTCTCCTATACTACAATGTATCTGTGGTGTTGCCAGAACTATCTCCACAGTGCTGTGGCCATTTGTCCTTACCCTTGTTTTTTTTATACATGCCTATTCCCCTTAGTTAATACCTACTCTCTCTCTAGTTTCAAACAACCTCTGACTACTCTGTACAGGCAAAAGGCAGTAAATTTGTTTTTGGTCAAAAATGAGTTAATGATTTTTTGGGGACATTCAAGACATCCTTTATCATGTAGAAAGGTATCTTGAGTCAATGTTGTTGTTTTTTCGACAAAATAATGGGTTGTCTTAACAGTATATACAGTAGCTATAAGTAATTATAAATCATCAAAAATATATGCCATGGACACTAGATTTTATGCAGGTGTTGATTGTATAATGATTTTGTAAATGGTGATCAGCAACCAAATATTGATAATGTGGAAGTTACTGGCTTTTGCCTTGGCGTGACTTCTTACTTTTTGCAAAATAGAGGTCAAAAGTCAAAAAGTCAAGTTTGGGGTCAAGATTTTTTATGTAGATAAATTGCATTACTAAAACATCTAATTGCCAGACTTCCAGTGTCCTACCTATAATCATAGAATTCATTTGGCTGGACATCTAAAAAACTCTAGCGAGTCTTTTGCCTTTGTAGGGTAGTGTTAGGGAGCACATTATTGTGTGCTTTGTACATTATTTGTGCAGTTTTAAGATCAACTGGATCACTGAATTTTAAAGCGTCTGTGTTAATAAATAGTGCGTTGGTTGGTTCGCTAGCTAGTTGCTGACTTTGTCTGTCCGTGTGTCGTTTGGTGCTGACTGCGAACCTTAATACGTGGGACTGTAGGGTCCTCTGTTGGTATGTGATACAATCGATCAGCGATTTGATCCAGTATTCAAGAAAATATTGATTGTAGCAACTTTAAACAAACAACTTTAGAATTAAAGAAAAAAAATAAGATTGTTGGCAGATTTGTGTGCTCTCTCGTAGATTCATCCATTCGTTCCTTGATCCTGACTGCGGCCTATTTGAGCGTTCCAACATGTCCTTTGTAAAGGGGGAGCTCGTGGCTGCTCCCCTGGGGGAGCGTGTTGTGAACAAGTAGAAAATGACAGGTTCCTGTCTGGTGTTTGCCAGCCTCTAACGTCTCTGTCCGGTCATCCAGAAGAAAAACCAACATGCAGCACGTACCACTTTGAGGTGACGGTGACAGGGACAGGGACAGAGAAAGGAGTGATAAAGGAGGGAGGTGGGGGGGGAGGAAGGACTGTAGGGAGTTCCGTTCCCTGCCTGGTTTTCTGTACGGGTCAGTGCATCCACATGTGAATGCACACCTGACAAAATTTTTGCTTGGTCTTGCTTTCTTTTGTGGGTTTTCCCTGTCTTACCTTTGTTTAAATACTTTGAAGAATTGGTCGTTCATGCAGACATTTGATGCGTGAGGCATCAATACTTGAAAATATTAAGAGTAATTGTTATTCCCACATTTACTTTCCTCAGTCTGAATTCCCATTGTCTCCAAAATGTGTGTACGCATGGGTCAGAGTATGCGTGGAGGAACGCACATTCTCCCGTCAAGTTTGTTTTTTATAAATTACAACCTTTGCGTGGGCAATGGCGTACGCGCATTTTCAGCCCCGTTTTGTGCGTACGCCACGTTTATAAATGAGACCCCAGGACATTTGTATTTTTTTCTAATCTTAACATCTCTTTGAATCTTGACAATATTATTATTATTATTATTATTATTATTATCTTATTTTACTCTCTTGTTGTATGTACTATTTGTGTTCCATTTTTCTGGGAACCCTGCTGGAGCTGCTCCCCCCGCGACCCGATACCGGATAAGCGGACGAAGATGGATGGATTGTCTGGGAACCTTTTTATTTACTTATTTATTTATTTCTGACATCTATCATTGTCCTTAACTTGAAATTGAACTGTGTATACTCATTGCCCGGCCCTCATGTGTTATCTCTGACATTTTGTCTGCTGTTTATGTGCAAACGTTTTTGGTCTGTAGATTGTTAAAACCGAATTGCCCTTTGGGATAAATAAAGTTGTTTGAACTGAACTGAATCTTCTATATTACTCCTCTTTCTCCCCTCACCTGTCCTTGCCTTCCTCTCCCTGGAGGATGCTTTTGAAGTGCTGGCGGAGAGCTATGAATTCAGCGAGATGGAGGGTCCATGCCTGGCGTTCAGGAGAGCGGCGTCTGTCCTGAAGAGTCTGCCCTGGGCGGTGCGTAGCCTGGGGGCAACTCAGGACCTGCCCTGCCTGGGGGAACACACCAAGGCAGTCATGGAGGTAAAGTAAAGCCCAGAGCCTCCTTGCTGACAGCCAATCCATCTGTATAATGTTTGGAATGAAACAGCAGTGTTTAATTTGGGCAGCCATACTAGTTTGATTTTCTGAAACCATACCCTGTGAATGCAAAGTTTTCGGAAGCCGACTCTCAAATTTCCAAACAAGGAGAGTTTTCAAATCCGTCACAATAAATAATGCGACGCTTACTGTGATGGATTACCTCTCTCACCTCACAACTTTCAGGTCTCTTGAAGTTTTTTCGTACCGTTGTGAAATGATCTGTGGCTGCCTTGAAGGGGGAAAGTCAATCTAGACACTTTGGCAAATGCATTGGAAAATGGTAGCAGTAACGCTAAGTATATGTGATGTGATTAATGAGCTACAACACCCAAAACCCAAAACAGGATGGTTGTTTAATATAGCAGTGAAGTATTATAACCGTTATTACTAAGTTTAACAGAGAGAAGTGACTATGATGGTAACACAGTCCGCTTTGATAATGAAAGCCATACATATTCGTAGCAAATTTAGCTGTTGGTGGGTGTCTGAAATTGGTTTATGTCCCTTCAGATAAAGATATTATGCGCTTGGGTGTTTTCAACTTTTTGCTCCTTCCCAAATGATGGCAGCAATAGTCGGCTTGGATTCACAAATTAATAAATATCACGCAGTGGAAACGAGTGGAGTGAATCTCACTGACACTTCCGGGTCTCAGAAATAATGGAGCAACACCACATTTATGGGTTTTCTGGGTTTGTCATATTTTAAGAGAAGGCAAACAATATGAGCAGCTGACAGACAGCGAGGCCTTGATAAGAGAGAGAGAGAGAGAGAGAGAGAGAGAGAGAGAGAGAGAGAGAGAGAGAGAGAGAGAGAGAGAGAGAGAGAGAGAGAGAGAGAGAGAGAGAGAGAGAGAGAGAGAGAGAGAGAGAGAGAGAGAGAGAGAGAGAGAGAGAGAGAGAGAGAGAGAGAAAAAAAAAAAAAAAAAAAAAAAAAAAAAAAAAAAAAAAAAAAAAAAAAAAAAAAAAAAAAAAAAAAAAAAAAAAAAAAAAAAAAAAAAAAAAAAAAAAAAAAAAAAAAAAAAAAAAAAAAAAAAAAAAAAAGGATGACACCTTTATGGATTTGAAAGTTAGCAGCCTTTAAATCATATATCCATATAGTCCATATATTCCGTACAAGGTTGAATAAATTTAAATTGCAGGCTAGTAAAGCAGTGTTTTTTCTTTCACTTCCTATATTTGGGTCGGCTAGCGTTCTCAGCGAACTGAACTATTAGCGGACTTGGAAATAAACTGAGTCCCCTGTTTTCCAGTGGTGGAATGTAACTAAGTACATTTACTCAAGTACCTTACTTACTTAAGTACAAATTTCAGGTACTTGTACTTTATTCGAGTCCTTTCTTTTCATGTCACTTTCTACTTCTACTCGGCTAAATTTCAGACAGAAATATTTAACTTTTTACATTACATTAATCTGATAGGTTTAGTTTATATTTTTGCACACAAAACACATGTAGTGTATAAAATACCATGTATTATTATAAATTAAACCACCCAACAATATATCGGCTTACAAGTCCAGCTGGAATGATTAGCCGATTGATTAAACACTTTGACTAAACACCAGTTGATTGACAGAAATGTTTGGATCATTTCCAGTTTCTAAAATGTGAGGAGTTTTCTTCATTGAGTACTTTTACTTCTAATACTTTAGGTAAATTTTCCTGATGATACATACATACTTTTACTTAAGTAACATTTTCAATGCAGGACTTTTACTTGTAAGAGAGTATTTTTACAGTGTGGTATTAGTACTTTTTCTGATGTAAAGGATCTGAATACTTCTTCCACCACTGCAGTTTTCAAGCAGACCAGAGTTTTGAGTTTGTTTGGTCTGCACCAGGGTTGGAATGAGCTTTCGCACCACTCCAAACAAACCAGACTACTTGACCAAACGCTCCTGGGTTCGGATAGCATGGAACAAATGGCTCAAGTGTGAAAGCAAAAACCCTAAGACAAATATACAGACTGAGAACACCAGCTTTATCTCTAAATAAGTTACCGCTGGTGGAATGTCAGAGCTATAAGGGGGAAAAGTAGCATTTATATTGGGGATAAAACATGTCTTTGGAACAAACTGACAATATGCTTAAAGGGATACGCCACCGTTTGTTGAAATAGGGCTTATCACGGTCTCCCCTAGCTGTAGATAGGTGGGCCAACGCATTTTTTGTGTATGCATCGTTTTAGTCCGGTGCAACACCGGCAGAGCCGCTGCTAGTTAGCTTAGCATAGTGAATGGAATCCTATGTTGCCGGTTAGCATGTTGTGAGTAAAAGTGAGCCAACAAAAGACAAAAAAACAACCTAATTACTTGCACTGAGACAAAAAATTTGTTGGCCCACCTATCTACAGCCAGGGTAGACCGTGATAAGCCCTATTTCAACAAAATGTTGTGACTACAGGTAGCCGTTAGCCTCGTGAGACCGTCCTGATCTCGCGAGCTCCAGATTTCCACTCGCAGATCAGTCTGGCATCTTGAGATAGAGAAAATTTGGAGCCGTTCGCCAAACGACCGGGCCAATCAGCGTTGGTTTTGAGGCGGGTTTAGGTGTGACGCAACAAGAAGCGTCTATAACCAACATAGGTGGTGATAGACAGATGGTTTATCCAATCAGCTAACCAGTATTTTCAGACAGCGGTAGCCCTAATTCCGCTTGCTAATGCTTTTTTCTCTTGGATCCTTCTTTTGGAATATGGACCGGGAACCTGAAATGGTGCCTTTTATTCCTAAATTCTCGTTACACAAACGGCAAATATCCTTTACCGACATGTTGCTTGCTGAGCTAAAGAGCTATGCTTTGCCTGAAGCTGCAGGGGTAGCCTGGCTTGTGGTTGTATTTTTCATACGCTTCGTTGATCTGATTGGTTGATTTGGCCCGTCTATCACCAACATAGGTGGTGATACCTGCCGTTAGACAGAGCCGTTTCTTCCTATGCATAGGACCCCCACAGCCACTAGGGGGCCCCCAAGCTGCAAGTTCAGCCCGTTCAGCCTCAATATATTTAGGGAGAAATAAAATGACCTGTCTTTATTTGTATCCACTAGCAAGTAGCCTTCTTTGTTCTACAAAAAAATACAAAATAAAAACATGTTTGAGGAAAATCCTGTATCTGTTGCATTTATTAACATAGAGGAGCCTCATTGTTAACTTTTTTACTATCATTTTCTGTAGGTTTAAATTGCTTGGGTCAACTTGAGATGTTTAATTTGAATTTGAGAGAGGTTTTTACAGATTGATTCATCTCCACGGATCATATTAAAGGTTTGAATCCCCCCCCTTATCGTAGTTTGACATAATAGGGGCCCCCAAACAGCATCTTGCATAGGGTCCGCCAAAAGCTAGAAACGGCCCTGGCGTTAGAATACAATCTTAACTGTTGTGAATCCAAGCTGACTACAACTTTAAACTTTAACGTTCTTGTCCCCAGGAGAAGATTTAGAGCTGGGTGAACTTTGTGAACTTAATACCAGACACAAAATGCATAAAACAAACAGATAATATAAATATGTAACAGAAATGCTGAAATCCACCATGGAGGCTCACATAGAACAATGTAGCTACATCAAATGACATTGCATAAAATCATACAGCCATTATCATTCAACCATCAGCTGACTATCGTGTGCATTTCACATTTTGACTTTTTTGTAATATTCTTGTAATATAACTTTGTGCCATTTTAGTGCTCTGTCAAGAAGAATGTAGCTGAATCTTTCTTCTTCTAAAATAAATACCAATCTGCACAAATATGCTTTCAGCGGAAACCAAAATGGTGTTTCATCTTGCAGAACACATTTTGCTGTGAGTTGTTGAAGGCTAAAATAAAATCTAAAAAAATCCAATCATTCAAAAAGATATCAAAAATAGTTTCTGAAATTTGAAGTCCTAGACAGCTAACACAACTTGCCACACACATGAGCAAACACACTGACAGCCATCACACCGGTTTATCTTGACTTTGGGGGAGGGGGAGAAGTCTTATTGGGTCACTTGGCAATCATCCCCTCACCTAGAGTCGTGCTCGGGGCAGAAATCATAGCAAGTTGTCAGGGGAAGTGCCGAGAAATGTTTGCTCGGAGAGAACGCAGAGTCCCTGTCGGAGAACAAGGTGAGCGCTGCAGTCCAACTTTCTGACAATTAAATTTAAAATAACAGTCATGTTATTCTTTTGTTCAGACGCTTTTTTACCAAGCGGTGAGAGGTTTTTAGTTTTATTTTCTCCCCGCTAGGTTGTCTCTTTGAACAGATCGTGGCTCAAAACTGAAGAAAAAAAAAAAAAAAATGACATGACACGAAAAACAAAGTGAAACCAAACAGAGTAAAAACAAAACGCTTGATGTGCCTGTGAACATCGGAGTGACACTCTGTCAGCAGCGACTGAACCGCTCGCTGCTGACTGAACATCCACAGTGGGGGGAAAAGATATAAAAACCTACTGACATGAAAGTCTGGGAGCACTGAGGCACAGTCAGGGATGAATAGTCAGTATGTGTTTTTCAGTGTGCATGCAAAGAAGTGTGTCCTCCCCGGAGCAGCGAGTGTGTTAAAGCATTATCCTTGCGTTTGAGGTTGGCCCTAGCTCTAGGGTTTAAAAGCAGAGGTGGACGGGTGGATGCATCATTGAGCAGTGAGGGCTGCTTTAAACTGCACCGTACTCACTGTGTGGATCTTAGGTCCACTGGTTCATTGATACTAGATGTCATCCCTTCACGCACAGGCTTAAAAATAGGGCTGCACGATATGATGAAAACCTCTGATTGCCATTATTTCTGACTAACATTGCGATATGATTCACGATATTGGAGGGAATGATCACTTTGGTACCATTATTCTCATTTTTATTGAACAATATTCTAATTAAAATGATTATAGTGTGATTCAGTGGAATGTAACGAATTACATTAACTCAAGTGCTGTACTTAAGTACAAATTTGAGGTACTTGTACTTTACTTGAGTCTTTTCTTTTCATGCCACTTTCTACTTGTACTCGGCTACATTTCAGAGAGAAATATTGTTCTTTTGACTCCACTACATTCATCTGACAGCTTTAGTTAGTAGTTACTTTACAAATTAAGATTTTTGCACGCAAAACACATGTAGTTTATAAAATATGTTTTATTATAAATTGAACTACCCAACACTATAAAGGCCTACAAGTCCAGCTGAAATGATTAAACCATTAAAGTTGATTGACAGAACAGTTTGGATCATTTCCAGTTTCTAAAATGTGGGGAAGTATCTGACGATACTTACATACTTTCACTTAGGTAACATTTTCGATGCAGGATTTTTACAGTGTGGTATTAGTACTTTTATTAATGTAAAGGATCTGAATACTTCTTCCACTGTCTGGTGTGATTTTTGCAAGGATCTGTACCAAAACAACGATTTTTTTCTTTAGTCTGATTTCTAGTCTGGGACGTCTCTGCAGCACCACAATACTAAATTCAGAATGGTTTGACACATATTTTGCCTTTAACAAAACTTTGTGCCTCCCTGCAATTTGGATATTGCAGTAGTCCATATTGCGATTTCTATACAATTGCGATTAATTGTGCAGCCCTACTTAAATTGCACGCAGATGCTTCTTGATTTTAGATTGCAATTGTTTAACAAAGTTGAAGTAAAAGAGCTGATACAGGATATAGATCTGCTAGTCTGGTTGTTTGAACATAAAAAATTTTCTTTGCAGACTTTTTAGAACAAGCAGAAAGACGGCTTTGTATCGATGATTCTGTCTAGAAGTGACATTCCATGTTTATTAATCAAAACATTTTTTTTGTGGGCTGTACTTTTGTTTTATGTGTGAAATGTTTAGTTCTTGGACAATTTATGGGTTACACTAATGTGTTGTGTCTGCTGTAATATGTTTTCTTTATTCTTTGTATTGTGCAAAGTAGAGTATGTTGTGTGTGGACATGTGTGCGGCAAGCTGTGGATGAAACTACTTTTTGTATTGGTGTCATGTAATTCCACATTTGCATGACACTGATGAAGGTCTGAGACCGAAAACGTTGTATTTTTCTAAATAAATTATTGCTTGCGTAATGGTCAGTGTGCGGGACTTTCTCTAAGCTTTTGATCTGCTACTTTTGATCATATCCTACGCACCTGCCTGACAAAAGAGGTGTGCAAAAAAGCTTTCCTACATGGCACTGAAATAAAATATTCATTCTTGTAAAGCACAAATATACAGGGTCCCTTTCAACACCAACAACTTTTAAAATTACCCCCATGGAAGTTAACGCTGCTGCCTTTTTTGCGTTACGCATAACATAACGACAGTTCAAATGTGACCAGCAAATTAGCCGTGCTCTGCTGAAAGCGGCAGACAATTAAACACGCAACAAAGTTTTTCCGGAGCAAACAATAGAAGCTGGGGAAAACATTACCTTGGGCTTTTTTTTATTTTTTTTTATTTTTTTTTATGAACGCCATAAAACCGGCATTAATCTCAGGTTTCACAACAAAGTCGTTATTTCTTGAAAAGGAAATGGATATGAGGACACGAGGAGCACCTGATTTGAGTGGAAGCTGTTTTTAAATGAGCAGCAATTTGAGGCCATTTGTTAAGTGCTGATGGAACAGAAACCAGTAAAAGAAAACATGCCGATGCTGACACCCAAGTTTTTCCTAATGATATCATCTACTTTCATATTTTGCAGGAGGTTCTTCAATGTGGCCGTTCGTTTGAAGTCGAGAAACTACTCTCTGATGAAAGGTATCAAACACTTAAGGTCAGTAGACAGAAAAAAAACTCCAACGTTTGGTTGATTTCTCCCCATTTTTGGTGCTTTGAAAGTGCCGTGAAAATGATTTGCATTTGCTCGCATCTCTTGAGGACGTAGGGCTCTTGAAAACTTTGAATGCTAACCCTCCCCTGAGAGGGGCCTGTCATTTCAGAGCATGTCTTCTTGATTACGTCCTTACCTCGTTTCCTGCCAGCTGTTCACGAGTGTGTTTGGGGTTGGACCTAAGACGGCTGAGAAGTGGTACCGCAGAGGGCTGCGCTCATTCACTGACATTCTGGCAGACCGCAGCGTTCATCTAAACCGGATGCAACAAAATGGTACATCAACATCTCAGCATTATTTCACCCTGCCACTCCACAAATTATAGACTGAAAATTACCACTCGAGTTTGGTTCCAAGAAAGACTCAAAGAACCCTGCGCTTCATATCATTTGGACTTTTTTGTCCTTTTTTTAGGTCCCATAGGAGGCTCCTGATGTGAGCCGCTAGCTGTAATGTGTTTTCTCTAAAGTGAGATGAGATGTGACCAGCAGGGAGTTTACGGTGACAACACAATGGAAAAGGCAGCAGGGGTGTTTTTAATAAAAATCAATGAACAGTGACTGTGAAGTGGAACGCTCGCTGTGGAATTCCCATGAGCTCTCATCAATCAGCTGGGCATAGGGGGCCATCCAAGCAAAGACCGTGAGAGGTCGCTGACTTACAGTTGGAGAGTTGGGATTCATTTCCAACGTTAGAGTTGGTTCCTATTTCTGTGGGGAATCATCATATATTGCATGTGTGATATTGTTTTTCAGTTTATTCACAGTCAGTGATTTGGGATGTAGGTGTTTGGACGGTTTCCACAGCAGCAGTACATTAATGTGGTTGAGGAAAGTTGAGTTTCAACACTTGCTTAAAATCTTTTGCAGTTTGTGGTCTTTCGCAGTTTTGGTCATGTAAAATAATTGGGTGGTGTCAAAATGAAGAGTTAAGAGATGTTGGTGGTAAGCAGAAAGGTCATCATGAGGAGTCACTTTATTGTTATAATTTCTAGACTTGGAAGAGCAAAGATGTGAAAAACCCCAAACTTCCCTTTCCCGAGCCACATTAACCAGCCCCACTGGGGGATCCCGAGGCATTCCCAGGCCAGGTTGGAGATATAATCCCTCCACCAAGTCCTGGGTCTTCCCCGAGGCCTCCTCCCAGCTGGACGTGCCTGGAACACCTCCCTAGGGCATCCTTACCAGATGCCTGAACCACCTCAGCTGGCTCATTTCGACGCAAAGGAGCATATATATATATATATATATATATATATATATATATATATATATATATATATATATATATATATATATATATATATATATATATATATATGATAATGATATATAATACATCATTTACGTATTTCAACATTGAGACCACAGTTGTGGGACATGAACAAAAGTGGTGTTTGGACCCATTAAATGCTTCATGAACTTTATTAAATCACATTATTTAGTTCTTTTTTATGTCAACATGTGTAATAACACTGTTTATATTTATCAAGTTTCATATATGTATGATATATTTTAACATAAATCCCAAATTTCACTGCTGGGACTCAAGACTAAGTGGTTTTACACATTGAAAAACGAAGCCAATGGACCCAGAGCATTACAAAGTGACGACAGTAATTGACGAGTTGGGAGTGAGAATGTGTAGCAGTTCATCCTCATCCTCATCATCATCTGTGTTTTCATCAATGCTTGTCACTGTTAGCATCTTAGTTTAGCAGGTTAGCATGCTAACATTGGTTAATTAGCACACAGTTGATATTTGGTCATTTATTTATTTATTCAGGATTATTACCGTAGTAACAACTATTCTTCCTGGGGTCCACACAAAAGATAAAGCATAACAATCAATGTTACATTAATACTTCCATATTATCAATATAATACATAAATACTAGTATAAGTCTATATATATATAGTAATACTTGTATGACGCACAGTTCACATTTTTACCGAACTGCATCCATTCAAAAGACATTTCACTCTGAACCCCAAATGTCAACGTCACGGGTCAGTAGGCTTAATTCTCTGGAAACCATGAATGTCTGTACAAACTTTTATGGCAATCCATCAAATGGCTGTTTCAGATATTTCAGTCTGGAACAAAGGGGTGGATTGGCCATCTGACGTTGCCATCCTTTGAGCTATGCAACTAAAAACAAACAAATACTGATCGGTTGAAAAAAACAAAATGGTAATGAATTGAAGTGCAGTACAAGAAGATATAGTTTAAAGCTTTCGCTGCGGTCATTATTCTCTGAGGTGATGCAGTGCTCAAATCTACAACAAAAAAATGGCTGAGTGAACAGGAATACAAGCAATATAAGAGCAGCCAGACATGTAGATAACATCTGCCTCGATTGTTGCCAGTGATAGAAATCCCACAGAGCATTTAATGTTTGTGGTTAAATGTCTCAAAGGGAAGTAGCGATGTGCAGCTTTTCATTTGTCTGCTTCTGCTTCTGCTCAGGATGGTGCTGGATGCATATACTGTAGCACTGCATGATGGTAATTCAAAACATTATATTACACTGCTCGCAGGTTCCCATTCAGTTTGAAACTCCATCCGATGATATATTATGCTGACAGACATCTTCATCAAACTGGTCATAATCCATCATTCGGAACACTGCAGGCTCCGCTCCGCGCAGAGAAATAATGGCAATTTTTGACATGGAAAATGTGTTTGAACCCTGATCTCTCCACTGTATTCTGCAAATCTTAAAAGAGCAGATACATGAATTATTCCGTTTATTTAATGGCACTACAGACAGAAATGTCCTTAAAGATATTGTAATGAATTGGCGGTGTAGCTCCATCTGTTCTAAGGGAAGGAAATTGGTTTTCATGTAGAACAACAGGAAAGAGAAAATACAAAGTGAGATGCATGAAATCAACAAGATACCCATCAATCCACCAATCATACTGTAATGTAGCTCAGAACCTACACTGACTGTAATCCTTGTGTCTGCAGCTGGCGTCAGGGGTGGAGCCAGAAGATGTTCAGCCGACATAAATCAACATTATTTGGGAAAAACATGATAGTTGCCGAGGAAAAGACTGTAGAGCTTTAATCCTATTTTAAAACTAATTGTTCGGTCTTCGTCATTCGGAAACCAGAACACAACACATGTTGAGGATGAGTCTTTTCCCTTCTGCCACCTAAAAACAGGCACAGATTGTCTGATGTTATGGTTTTTAAGTCACATAACATAGATAGATTAGGGATTTGGTGTATACAGAATTACTAATCCTGAAACCTACTTTCAGTTCACAGAATGAGTGGCGATATTTCCCCAGTAACAGAACTTTTGATCCATTGGCGATTTTAGACCCGTTTTAGGGTTGCTCAAAATTTAATCTAAGCCCCCCTTGGAGCCTCTGAAGCCCCCCCCCTCTGGCAGGCATACACCGCTAGTCACCTTCTATCAGAGAGCAGCACATATCACATTTTAACCTTACTTTTAATTCTCCCCGACTTTACTTCTCCAGAGCAAATAGCTATGATTGATGGCTGGCTCCCAGACTAATAACCACGTGATCTTTTTTCCCTCCAGGTTTTCTGCATTATGGAGACATCACCAGGGCTGTCAGTAAAGCAGAGGCCCGATCCCTGAGGACCATTATTGACGAAGCTGTCCGTGCGATCACACCGGCCGCCATACTAGCCCTGACAGGTGGCTTCCGCAGGTACATGTCACGTCCCTGCCACTCAGTGTCGATACGGTAGTTGAAATAGAACAGCACTCATGCTTATGCGAAGGGGGAATGCAAATATATTAGAAACGTCTCGAGAGGTCTGCTTGAATCCTCATCTTTATAGTCTATATTGACGCCGTTCCACTTCCCGGGATTGTTCAGGTGCCGCTGGAAATCCTTGATGCAGAAAAGGCACAAATTGTTGCAGAAAAATTCACCAGAATGCAGAAAATGATTTGTTTGACATCAAAAATTTCTCAACCCCTCCAATGTTGAACCCAAAGTTACGCCCTTGCGTACACATGTTCCACCGAAACAAGTTCCCTCCTCGTCACTGTGTTCGGGGCTTAGTGCCGCCCAAGACGATTGTGATTAGTTTGCCAATGTGCCAAAACAAAAAACTTTTTTTTGTTTTGATTGTCACACAGTCACAGAGTGTGTGTGGTTCGTAGCATCGGTGCTGCTGGTGCTTGAATGCATCCTACAGTTGATATGAATTAGTAGATCAAAAGTGTTGATGCACTCGCTCAACCATCTCTTTATTCTTGGTCATAAAAAAACTGACATTGCACAGTGTCACAGGTCATTCCCAACATAGTATTGCATTTGCATTAAGATATTGAAATGCATTACATTGTCAATCTCAGAGTGCATTGTGAGTGCTCTTGTACAGTCACCTACTGAGTGCAACCATTTGCTCACAGCCGGCGCCTCTCTCCGTCCCCACCTTTCTGTGCTGCTCTTTTTTTATGCGCGGCGCTTTGTGCCTGAGCAAGCGTGCAGCACTCTGCTCTGTGGTGTTGTAAAAATCCAGCCATAACCAGTGGCGTGTGCGGTAAATAATTCAAACGCAGTGTGGCAATAAGGACAGGCGCTTGCATCTCAACAGGGGTGACAGAGCTGCCACAGCTTAGCTGATGGTCTTTAATAGTGCCCGGGCTACAAACAAAACATGTTGCCGGAGAGAGTTTGTTTTTCCTCTCTCGACAAACTGCATTTTAACCTTCCAGTTTGTCAAAGTTTCGTACAAAATTACCATAAACTGACTTTTAAAGTGAGACAAAGTAACTTCTACTAAACGACCAACGACGTCTGTATACAGATATAAGTTTTGGGCCGCCAGACGTCAAACTGCGACTTTACAATGTCGCTGACGTATTATATTCCTTTATATTCTGGACCTATTATACTCATATTTTGTTTGCTTCTGTTAGAACACGTTTGCATGCATTAATGTACTGCACATGGATGCTCCACCTGTACTCACCCTCTGTCTGTGTGAGACGCTCTGTTGGAGCGTGTGTCTCTTTATGCCCACCGCTCCCGAAAAAGATACCAATAACGCCTTCTAAAGCGAAAAATACACAACTGGACGAGTTCCAGAAGGATTGTGAACCCAAATTGGGATGAAATTAACAAAATTACAGGTTTCCCTGACGTTAGCATGTAAACACTGCAGATGACCATCAAGAAAGAGAAGAGAAGAGAAAAAATCCAGCAGTGGTTGACGTCAGCTTGAGCCAAGAGTACTCTTGCTTTGCCAGACCTTCCTCCACAGCATTGCAGAGGAGGGTCTGGGTAGTCCACATAGTATGTCCTTCATTTTGGCCAGATACCTTCTTCTTTCTTTGTGTTGTTGACAGCTAGCTAGACTATCTGTCCAATCAGAGTTTTCTGTTGCACGACTAAAACGTACACATGTTCCACCAAAACAAGTTCCTTCCCGAGGCTATTTTGCAGCGACACCGCAGCTCCGTCCGGTGCCCAAGACGATTGTGATTGGTTTAAAGAAATGGCAATAAACCAGAGCACGTTTTTCTCCCATCCCAGAATGCTGTGTGGACTAGCCAGACCCTCCTCCCCAGCGCTGTGGAGGAAGGTCTGGCAAACCGAGACCGTGCACATATTGAATAAATTGGGCTTCTAGGATTAGTATTATATTTGTATATTAGTAGTCACCTCCGATTTCTACAATGCCAATACTTATAGGTAGGCTGCCACAGTATGCAGAAACAGGGAAGGGAAAAAGGTGATAAAATTAACATATTTTCACTTGGGCTTTTCTGCCTTTATTTGACAGGACAGCTAGGTGAGAAAGGGGATAGAGAGGGGCAAGACATGCAGGAAATCGTCACAGGTCGGATTCTAACCCTGGACCTCTGCGTCAAGGCACAAACCTCTAAGTATATGTGTGCCTGCTCTACCCACTGGGCCCACCTGGCCATGTATATTTTCACTATTTCAATCGTTATTATTTTCACTTCATGCAGAACTCTGAACCTAACTTACTTGTTAGTTTACTAGCTAGCTGACATGTGTCAGACATGGCTGTAAATGACTCACCAAAGCCAAATAGCCTACAGCTCATTCAGATATCTTGATGCAAGAGTATAATGGACCCGTTTGAAAATAATCATGCAATAAACAGCTTCGCCGACTTAGAAGGCATGTTACGACCGCTTCCCAACGTGATAACTTAATCTGCTTGACACCTACCTGGATGTGCAGTTTCAGGTGATACCAGAATCTTCACTGTGGCTCAAAAACTGATCTTGCAGGAACTTGTCAAACACAGACTTCTTAACAATTTTTTTTTAGGGGTGCCGGGATCAAGTTTTAAGAAAGGGCTTAAATCGCCCCTGGGTCATACCAGAAGTCTGTAGCAGTGAATTGAATTGAGAGAAGGTGCATTTTACTGCTCATGAATTCAACTTTTCATTGTGTTATATTTCTTTTCACAAAAGGTAAATCGTCTTGGGCAGTGGTGTATATTTAATTATTTGTTTCGGTGGTTATAGGTCCATAACTTTCTTAAGTAAAGATGGTATCAAACTGCACCAGACAAAAAAAAAAACAATATGTCTAATCTTCAAAAGGATAAAATGACATATGGAATGATATCTGATTATGTAAATAACTGCTCCTCAAGGGGATGATGTGGTAAAAGAGATGAGGAAAGTGATTAGAGCATCATGGATAGTTAACATCAAGAATGAAGGGGAGGAACAGCGCAAGATTAATGGACCAGGAGTCTGCTGCAAAGCGGTAAGGGGCCTTTGAGGGAGCTTTTATAGCCTAAGACTCGGGGAGATGAAGCACACATTGACTTCATCTCATATACAGTACTGTATGGCGCAGGCTTGGGGGAGTATTACGTGAGACCTAATTGGAATCATGTGGAGCTATAATTGAAGAACGATGACTTGTACATTATCACTCAGCAAGTAAGTCATTTACCTTTTATCTTGCTGAAAAGCAGATTCTCCAGACATGGTTTAAACACAGCGTGAGGCATTATTATAAGGGATTTTACACCAAAATAGTTCATATGCTCTCTAAGATGCCAGCAGCGCCACTAATAACCCACTAATTCTCTTCGAGGTGACATATTGGAAAATGTTCCCTTCCAAAGTCCTGTCAAAGCTCCATTTTAATTACCTATAATTTCCAGCGAGATGTAGAGTCTCTTATTAGCTTCATCTTTCCAGCCGGTAGCCCCTGTCAAATATGGCGATGCACATTATACTATATATCTTTAAATAAATGCACTCGGCTCTGGCGAATCTGTCATCTCTGGATAACATAACCCCCAAAAAAAAAATAAATAAAAATGATACTCTGCTCCCAAAAAGTTTCACGAAATAAGCGCTGTGCACCAGTAAACTCAAGCTGTCATCCACTTCAGAGGGAAACAGCATGGCGAGGATTTGCTGATGCCACTGACATTAGCCTTATTGAAAGGACAGCTGCGGAAGGCGCCGGGTGTCAAGTCTTAAAGCGGTTTTGTTGGGAGGGAGGATTAAAAATAGATTAGGCTTGAAAATACTGCTTCTACCACCAGTGCGTGTGAAAGGCTCACACGGTGTCAGCGGTGTGTGTATTTATTTCAGTGTGAAGCCGGCAAGTCCCCGCTGTGGCTCTTATTCAACATGAGATTGTCTGGAATACGGCTCTAAGTGACACTGATGAGGGGCCCAATGGTGTCTGCTCTCAAATCCTCAAACAAGGGCTGAGTCCCGCTGCATTGTTTCCCTTGAACAACAGCCGAGATAAGTAATCCTTATCAGTATTTAGTTCAGGGTGTCATGATTTTTAAAACTAACTCTAGTATCAGCTTGCAGGGGAAAAGAGAAAAAACAAGCTGTCTGATCATGACGTATAGCCCACGTATCCGCTGTGCACTTGGTGCTTTTTCTTGCTTTTATGTAATAGCTTCCTGATTATCGCCTTGTTTTTTTGTTTTTTTCTGTGTTAGCAAGAAACTTAAGATAGCAAGTGAGACACAAGGTGAAAATGATGCATCGGTGCGCACAATCCAGTTTCTTTTCCCCTGACCAGCCACTTTCGGGCTGCCCCTGAACTCTCCTTCCCGCAGATAAATGCATTCTGTGAAACTTCCAGCAGCAGCGACACTTCCCCACACCTGTATTATTCATACATGTCGCCGTCTCGTCCACACACATTTGTAAATAACTATGTATATTTGATAGGCTTTGTGCTGAAAGGATGAATAATTTAGCATTTTCTCTCACGCAATAAAATAGCCGACTGGCTAAATTCGACTGCTCTGCCCTTTTGTGGTGCTTGATTTAAAGACTGGCGGGCGTTACCGTGCACAGTGTGTTAACAGCTCATCAAAGCCAATATTTTTTGAGCCGAGCACTGCCAGCCTTATCTCCCGCTGAGCAGGAGTGGATGTCTAATGCTTAATAAAAACAGTGTTCTGAAGGTGTACCATTAGAGGCAGAGATGGAGAAAAACACTCTCCTCGCTGCAGAGAATTGGGCCTGACGCGCAGTCGTCTACTACTTTTCTGCTGACTGCGGTCGAAGCGGAGGAGGTATCTGTACACATACTAATGTTCCAGTGCAATCAGGAAGGAGTTGAAAGAAGTGTAACGTCTTCTTCCTCAAATAAACTCCAACTCGGGCGCCTGGGTAGCTCAACTGGTAGAGCAGGCGCCCATATGTAGAGGTTTACTCCTCAACGCAGCGGCCGCAGGTTAGACTCTGCCCTGCATGTTATTTCCCCCGCTCTCTCCCCTTTCATGTCTTCAGCTGTCCTATATTAATAAAGGCCTAAAATGGCCAAAAATGAATCTTAAAAAAATTAATAAAAAATAAACCCCAATTCCCTTGTTTCCCATGCTGCGCTGAAATCAGGTTGTTTTTCAAAGCTCTGATTGGAGGTAAACTCAATTTATGCTGATGATCTCTCCGTCTCTCTCTCCCGCTTTGGCTTTTTGCTATTCATGCCACTCATTTATGCAGTGCACTCGAGTGCGTTTTGCCAGCGCAGCAGAGGGCTAGCAGTGAGATTCACTTAACAACTTGAGTGCAGTGTACAAACTGGAAGTGTTGTGGAATCCCAGCTTTGCCAATTAAGAGTGTTGGCAGAAAGTTGCTCATTCAGCAGACGGAAATGTGTGATGCAGTCTCAAATAGCTGTGTCCTACCAGTCGACTCATTAAACAAGCGTTGACTTCTGACATGAAGGACTACATAAATACCACCGAGTGTGAAACACAAGCGTAGAAGTGAGCACTCCCACATCTTCAATTATTTTAGAAAGAAAATAAATGACAGACAGTCACAGTGCAAATGAAATGCCTGTGACTAAAGCGGCATCTGCCGAGTGAACCTGTAAGCCAGGCCCTCATTCTGTTAATGCCACGTGGGTGCGTGTTGTCTGCCACTAACGCTAACCATTACCGTCATCATGCCTTGTGGAGCTCTAATTGCTGTTTACTAATACGTCCTTGCTCCCTGAATTAGCCACAGTGACCTTTGAAGCTTTGCCACGAGCCATTCACAGCCTCCTTTAATGTGTCTCTCTCTCGCTGCCGTCACTCATTCGTTCGAGGCGGCAAACACAGAGCCTCGCCGCAGCTAAACCTTCTTCTTTGCAGCCACATTGCCACCGACATTTGGTCCCAATTGTTCATCAAAAGGTTTATGAGTGTGTGTGTCAGTGGGTGTTGGGTAATGATCAGGTTTAAATGATGCCCTGCCTTTTAGCAGGTAGCCTGATCACAGCCTGGCAGGGGGAAGCTCCTGTCGTTTGAGGGGCAACTTCAGCACTCGTTGGCTGTGTGACAGCTTTAGTTACTAGTTACTTTACAAATTAAGATTTTTGCACACAAAACACATGTAGTTCATAAAAAAACAATACCCAACAATATAACGGCCTAAAAGTACAGCTGAAATGATTATACCGGGCATTTTCCCAGTGGGCCAACACATTTTTGGGCCGAATCGCAGATATAATTTATGGGCCTTTTTCTTTTTTTTTGGCCCGCACCGGCCCATAAAAAACTGACAGCGGCCCATTGGTTAATTTTCTTTATTGGCACTGGCCTGACCTAATCAAATCCAGGAACCCCTTCCCCCACTCCCGGCCCTGAGACACAAGCTGTAGCCTAATAGTTATGCTTATGCTGGAAGTTTAGCATCCACGTTAAAATGGACAAACGACCACCAAAGCGCAATGGAGCTGACGAGAAATTACGGGAGAAAAAGATTAACAATCTACAGGCGGATTCCTCCAAATGCGCCAAAATTTCTGACATATTAGGGACTGTAGCTGCTGCTTCAACATCAGCATTACCCGAAGTAGAGGAAGGAGGAGACGTGGCTGGCTTTACAGAGAAGCAGAAATAACATCATGATAGGGAAGAAGCCGAGGAGGAGGAGATTGACCATGACAGGGCCAGGGGAGCGAGTGAGGAAAAGATGGAAGAGAGAGTAACAGGGACTCTCAGGAAGGGAGGGAGGGTGTGTGTGTGTGTGTGTGTGTGTGTGTGTGTTGTGTGTGTGGGGGGGGGGGGGGGTTATAATGACAAAGTTAGCTCGTTATAATTGACAATAAAGTAAGTTGTTTTATAGTGGATGCAGTAACGTCATATAAGGTAGTGGAAGTCAGTTAAGCAAAAGCCAGAGTTTGTTCTTTTCCAGGGCATATACTACTCTCAGCTTTATTGTAGCTTTTGGGAAGGGTTAGGGTTATGGTTATTGTATTCAGCAGACATGTTTGTCCAATGCGACAAAATAGGAATCTTACAATAGTTAAAATTAACAGTAAACAGTTTTTAAAAGTTGCTAAGCCAATATTAAGCAAAATAGTAATACTAACAATAATGACAATACAATATCAAATATCAATAATTTAAAAAATAAACAAATACCATAAATACACAAATCATGACTCTAAGAATTAATTAATTATTTTAGTTTAAGATCAACAGATAAGTCTTGAGATCCCTAGACACTAGGCAACTCATATCATAGAATGACTGCATATTTTAAGAGGACTGTCTGCAGGGAATGTGTCTGAGTGACCAATCACGGTGGGTGTGGGCTGCCTGGGCCAAAAATGCCAGGGCCGATTTTTATGTCCCAGTTCAGCTCTGCTTACTCCTCTTCATCCCCCGTGAGACATAAGGCTGCAAAGAGATCTCTCCATCACATGTATTCCTTGGCAACATGCTGCGCATCTCCCTGTGACATGTGCATCTTGTCCAGCAGCTCCTCCAACTTTTAGACACACCAGCTACCAGGGCTGTTTCTAGCCCAAAAATGGCCAACTTCTTCCTAAGAAGGACAGCACTGTTGTTGCCAACTTGGCCTTTGTTTGTTGTGACTGATTCCCCTCTAGTCTCTAATCTTTTCAGATTAATTTAAATAAAAAGGTCGATGATTAATCATATAATCATTTTCAAAACATTCAAAACTGTTATTGTGTTATTTCTGTTTCAGAAGGCAGCAATAAATAACTCATTAAAATGTAGAGCTAATTTCATACATTAGCAGTGAAATTAATGCATAAAAATCATGATAATAGTGAACATTTTCAGACTATAATCGAACCAACAAAATCTATAATTGTTGCATCCCTAGTGCACAGTTTTTCAACTAAACATTCATTAAAAAAATGTCAGTGTTGCCTTATGGGTTACATGTAGATGCAGCCAGAGAGTGCAACAAGGTAGAACAAATCAACAGAACACCACCTCCAGATCTTAGAAACTAACAGCCTCTCAATATGATTCTGATGGCATATTCACATAGGGCTAAACAAACCTATTTAACATTCAGAATAAGATTTTCATAACCAAATGTCATAAGTACATATCTTAGTCTGCCTCATTACATACTCTGACAGCATTGTCCTTAGAGATTTTCAGTGAAGACATAACATGAATTCAAAAGAGAATAGTTCAAACCTCAACCCTGTAATCGGCTTTTAACCAATCCACAGTGTACGGAAGTGGATTAGGGCAAATTGGGAGTTTAAAGTCATAATTCTGAGAAAATGTCATAATTATGACTTTAAACTCATTTACATTGCTATGTTTTGGTTTAAAAACATATCTTTTGCTTCATTTTCACCTGGCATTCACACTGCTCTGGTGTTTCAGAGCCCCTAAACAGGAGACATTTGAAAACACTTCTGACCCGTTTTGGTTTGGAATCTCTGCAACACAGTCTCACTCCCTACTCGTCAAATGTCTGACGCATGGCCAAGGAACCCTGGCGTCAAGTTTCAACGAAAGAGGGGTACCCTTGACGTTGTTTTTCGATGTGGGGGTCCGTCAGATTCATGTTAATCCCTCACTGTTGGATATCGACGAAAGAAAAAACACGCCCCCCCCCCCTTAACTCGAAATCTGTGACAGTTTTATTATTGGTATTTTTAGCCCAATAACAGCTGTTTTAATCAACATTATTCACTAGATATTATCATGGTTTATATGTATTTCTTTTAATGTTATTATTTCGGTCTATTTCGGCCAGGGAAGCTGGGTTGCTTTTTTTGTTTATTTATATTTTTTAAACTATAACGCTACATCTATCAACATTTATTTAGATATCATGGTATTCATTTCTTTATTTTAATAATATTATTTCGGTCTTATTACAATAAATATATATATATATAGATATATATAAATATACAGAAATATTACAGTATATGCTGTAATACAGAACATTACGATATGATCCGAGCTAGACGCATTCAAAGCCGATATCCCCCAATGCAATGCGGTCATTCATTTCAAACAATCGGGCAGCGATCAGCTGGTCTTTAACGCCAGTATCGCTTCAATATACATATCTACAGTCAGTGGTTTAGTCACCAGCAACAACACGTTGCTCAGTTTTGTTCCATTAAGTTATGCACCATAATAACATTTAAACGAATCCACGGAATACTCCGGAAGTGACGTAGCGGATAAGAAGATAAAAATACATAATATTCGTAATATTGATGTTTTTTTTCCAACGTTGTATTTGAGGAGTTAAACAATAAAGATAGCAATAATAATAAAATACAGTTTCACGTATTTGTCTCATGTACTGCACTCGGTCGGCCAATCTGAATATACATAGGCAATCTGAAATGGAATGAAGCCCATTCACAGCAGACAGCAGAAACCACAGGAGCCGAACAAGTCCCCCACCCACCCCGGAAGAACTACAAGTGCTCAAGCTTTGTAACAGCTTCTGTGGCGTCTCATATGCGAGTTGTAGTTTTAAAGTATATTGGTATATTTCTCATAAGTAGAAGTTGGTAGTGTATAATTTTGGATACACCCTGGGGTTTTTTGGGATGGGGAACACACTGGTGTCATCAGATTTTAAAAATTGAATCGTTAAATAGGTGAAAATAGCTTATTACCATATTTGACAGTGCTTACAGTGGGTAAACTTTGGAGATCATATCTACATGACAGCTGAGGTCCAGAGCTTTCTATAACAGCTGGTCCTATGTGTGTAGCACCTTCTGTTGCTAAATGACAAGCCTTCAAAGATGTACTGGGTTCAAGGTTCAGAGGTCAGTATTTCAAAGCAGGAGTAATGTATCCTCTTCAGACTGACATACACTGGGTACGGAAAGTATTCAGACCCCTTTAAATTTTTCACTCTTTGTTTCATTGCAGTCATTTGCTAAAATCAAAAAAGTGAATTTATTTCTCATTAAAGGAGAATTCCGGCCAATTTTTACGTTAATCTTGATCGCTATAGCTACGCGAGTACTTTCGATAGAAAAAACCCCGACCCGAATCAGTGCAGGTAACACGGAGAAGCTGCAGCTACGTACTACAAGCGTCCCCTGAGCTAAAACGGCAGTGGTCGGGGCAAGTTTTAGAGTGCCTTTGTGCCTCTTAACAGACACAAAATGCAATTAATATGTCTGTGCCACATGAATAGGGCCCTGCGTGTGCGTTCAACAAGATTGCTTTCAACTCAGACATTGTTTAAATTCACCTACCCTGGTCCGTCGATCCGCGCGTAGCTAGCTTGCCCTGCTAGCTGATAGCCGTTAGCTGCTACCCCCGCGTGAGTGTATTCAGACAGGCTTCTGTGATAATAACAATCCACGGAGCGGCGGTGGTGTGGCTATGTCCTCCAGAGGACAGGTCATGTCATGTCTTGAAGTGTATTCCCCCCTAAAAAAAAACAGTAGTGCAGTAGTAGCTGCTAGCTGCCCTCCGGTGAGTGTATACAGCCAGGCATCTGTGATAATCATCCCAATAAAAACGGCAGCTAGCAGCTAACGGCTAACAGCTATCTGGCAGGACACACTCACCGGAGGGCAGCTAACAGCTACTACCGCACTACTGCTTTTTTTTAGGGGGGAATACACTTCAAGACGTGACATGACCTGTCCTCTGGAGGACATAGCCACACCACCACCGCCCTCGGATTGTTATTATCACAGAAGCCTGTCTGAATACACTCACCGGACGGCAGCTAGCAGCTAACGGCTAATAGCTAGCAGGGCAAGCTAGCTACCGCGCGATCGGTACAGGGACCAGGGTAGGTGAATTTAAACAATGTCTGAGTTGAAAACGCATCTTGTTGACACGTAAGGGCCCTATTCATGTGGCACAGACATATTAATTGCATTTTGTGTCTGTTAAGAGGCACAAAAACACTTGTCCCGACCACTGCCGTTTTAGCTCAGGGGACACTTGTAGTACGTAGCTGCAGCTTCTCCGTGTTACCTGCACTGATTCGGGTCGGGGTTTTTTCTATCGAAAGTACTCGCGTAGCTATAGCAATCAAGATTATCGTAAAAATTGGCCGGAATTCTCCTTTAATGTACACTCAGCACCCCATCTTGACAGAAAAAAACAGAAATGTAGAAATTTTTGCAAATTTATTAAAAAAGAAAAACTGAAATATCACATGGTCATAAGTATTCAGACCCTTTGCTGAGACACTCATATTTAACTCACATGCTGTCCATTTCTTCTGATCCTCCTTGAGATGGTTCTACTCCTTCATTGGAGTCCTGCTGTGTTTAATTAAACTGATTGGACTTGATTAGGAAAGGCACACACCTGTCTATATAAGACCTTACAGCTCACAGTGCATGTTAGAGCAAATGAGAATCATGAGGTCAAAGGAACTGCCCAAGGAGCTCAGAGACAGAATTGTGGCAAGGCACAGATCTGGCCAAGGTTACAGAAGAATTTCTGCAGCACTCAAGGTTCCTAAGAGCACAGTGGCCTCCATAATCCTTAAATGGAAGAAGTTTGGGACGACCAGAACTCTTCTTAGACCTGGCTGTCCAGCCAAACTGAGCAATCGTGGGAGAAGAGCCTTGGTGAGAGAGGTAAAGAAGAACCCAAAGATTACTGTGGCTGAGCTCCAGAGATGCAGTAGGGATATGGGAGAAATTTCCACAAAGTCAACTATCACTGCAGCCTTCCACCAGTCGGGGCTTTATGGCAGAGTGGCCCGACGGAAGCCTCTCCTCAGTGCAAGACATATGAAAGCCTGCATAGAGTTTGCCAAAAAACACATGAAGGACTCCCAGACTATGAGAAATAAGATTCTCAGGTCTGATGAGACCAAGATTGAACATTTTGGCGTTAATTCTAAGCGGTATGTGTGGAGAAAACCAGGCACTGCTCATCACCTGCCCAATACAATCCCAACAGTGAAACATGGTGGTGGCAGCATCATGCTATGGGGGTGTTTTTCAGCTGCAGGGACAGGACGACTGGTTGCAATTGAAGGAAAGATGAATGCGGCCAAGTACAGAGATATCCTGGAAGAAAACCTCATCCAGAGTGCTCTGGACCTCAGACTGGGCCGAAGGTTCACCTTCCAACAAGACAATGACCCTAAGCACACCGCTAAAATAACAAAGGAGTGGCTTCGGAACACCTCTGTGACCATTCTTGACTGGCCCAGCCAGAGCCCTGACCTAAACCCAATTGAGCGGAGAGACCTGAAAATGGCTGTCCACCAACGTTCACCATCCAACCTGACGGAACTGGGGAGGATCTGCAAGGAAGAATGGCAGAGGATCCCCAAATCCAGGTGTGAAAAACTTGTTTCATCATTCCCAAGAAGACTCATGGCTGTACTAGCTCAAAAGGGTGCTTCTACTCAATACTGAGGAAAGGGTCTGAATACTTATGACCATGTGATATTTCAGTTTTTCTTTTTTAATAAATTTGCAGAAAATTCTACATTTCTGTTTTTGTTTTTTTGTTTTTTTTCTGTCAAGATGGGGTGTGGAGTGTACATTAATGAGAAATAAAATTAACTTTTTTGATTGTAGCAAATGGCTGCAATGAAACGGAGTGAAAAATTTAAAGGGGTCTGAATACTTTCCATACCCACTGTATGTTACTCTCCAGGTTGAGACCTTTCCAACGATGTGTTTGTCATAGTCCTACGACAATGTTTTTTAATTTTTACACATCATGGAGACCACTTTGCAGATGATATGCTGTTGCCCCCAGAGGGGTATTTGCCTTGAGTTCAAATGCTTCACACAACACTTTACATATTGTTTTATCATACAGCTGACATATACTTACAATAAAAAAACAAAACCTCACACAGCCACAATCTATTGCTCATCTCAAGAGCAAAACGCAACCATATGCATCATATCATGAAGCTATTGCACAACACCAGCAACCTCAAGCAACATTATTTAAGTTTTTATTGAGGTAGGTCCAAATTAGGCCTATAGTTCAGAAATGTTAAGTATATATCTTCTGCCAGAGGATAAGAGCTCATACTTGGCATGGAGAATAAAGATAGATCAAACCATATTCTCTGTGCTTGCCTGGAGAGACTGGTTTCTATTCCTCTCCACAACCTTCATGACAGTTATATTTATAATGCTCGGTAATGCAGCTTTGTATAACATAAACCCTCTGATTCACCGTCCGTGTCTGTTCTAAATGATAACGCACACTTTGAACACTGCCTTCCAGCCAAAGGTGTTGTCCATATGAACACCAAGGTGCCTGTAGGAGCAGAGCCGATGGATTGGTTCATCATGTATTACCTCTGATACCCTCTGACCCATGTCACGACCAACTCCTCAGTTTGTGAAATGGTTGAATGAGATGTGCGAGTTGTGTCTGTGTGCAGTATATAGGCTGAGGTAGAAGTGTGCCAAAAATGCCAAAACACATGTTGTATATGTGCACATACCCATACAAAGCTATATACATCTTACTCTGTGAACAAAAACCTCAGCAACAATCTGCTTATCCTTTTAGTTTCCTGAAAATGCTTCCTAAAACTAGTTTTGAAAAGGTAGTCTCAGAAAAGGCTACAAAGGTTAGGATGGCTACAAGCTGTAACCACGGTGATTGATATGAGGATCATCTTCTGAATATAATTAATATGTTAGGCCTACTATAAATTGATATTTCAAAAAACTAATAATGCAGTGTGATTTTAAATCAAACTAAGTTCCACACATACAGTGCCTTGCGAAAGTATTCGGCCCCCTTGAACGTTTCGACCTTTTGCCACATTTCAGGCCTCAAACATAAAGATATAAAACTGTAATTTTTTGTGAAGAATCAACAACAAGTGGGTCCCAATTATGAAGTGGAACGAAATTCATTGGCTATTTCAAACTTTTTTAACAAATAAAAAACTGAAAAAGTGGGCGTGCAAAATTATTCAGCCCCTTTACTTTCAGTGCAGCAAACTCTCTCCAGAAGTTCAGTGAGGATCTCTGAATGATCCAATGTTGACCTAAATGACTAATGATGATAAATAGAATCCAGCTGTGTGTAATCAAGTCTCCGTATAAATGCACCTGCTCTGTGATAGTCTCAGAGGTCCGTGTAAAGCGCAGAGAGCATCATGAAGAACAAGGAACACACCAGGCAGGTCCCAGATACTGTTGTGGAGAAGTTTAAAGCCGGATTTGGATACAAAAAGATTTCCCAAGCTTTAAACATCCCGCAAGCACGTGCAGTGTGCGATAATATTGAAATGGAAGGAGTATCAGACCACTACAAATCTACGAAGACCCGGCCGTCCCTCTAAACTTTCAGCTCATACAATGAGAAGACTGATCAGAGATGCAGCCAAGAGGCCCATGATCACTCTGGATGAACTGCAGAGATCTAAAGCTGAGGTGGGAGACTCTGTCCATAGGACAACAATCAGTCGTATACTGCACAAATCTGGCCTTTATGGAAGAGTGGCAAGAAGAAAGCCATTTCTTAAAGATATCCATAAAAAGTATCGTTTAAAGTTTGCCAAAAGCCACCTGGGAGACACACCAAACGTGGAAGAAGGTGCTGTGGTCAGATGAAACCAAAATCGAACTTTTTGGCAACAATGCAAAACGTTATGTTTGGCGTAAAAGCAACACAGCTCATCACCCTGAACACACCATCCCCACTGTCAAACATGGTGGTGGCAGCATCATGGTTTGGGCCTGCTTTTCTTCAGCAGGGACAGGGAAGATGGTTAAAATTGATGGGAAGATGGATGGAGCCAAATACAGGACCATTTTCTGAAGAAAACCTGATGGAGTCTGCAAAAGACCTGAGACTGGGACGGAGATTTGCTTCCAACAAGACAATGATCCAAAACATAAAGCAAAATCTACAATGGAATGGTTCACAAATAAACATATCCAGGTGTTAGAATGGCGAAGTCAAAGTCAGACAGACCTGAATCCAATCGAGAATCTGTGGAAAGAACTGAAAACTGCTGTTCACAAACGCTCTCCATCCAACCTCACTGAGCTCGAGCTGTTTTGCAAGGAGGAATGGGCAAAAATGTCAGTCTCTCGATGTGCAAAACTGATAGAGACATACCCCAAGCGACTTACAGCTGTAATCGCAGCAAAAGGTGGCGCTACAAAGTATTAACTTAAGGGGGCTGAATAATTTTGCACGCCCAATATTTCAGTTTTTTATTTGTTTAAAAGGTTTGAAATATCCAATAAATTTCGTTCCACTTCATGATTGTGTCGTGTCCCACTTGTTGTTGATTCTTCACAAAAAATTACAGTTTTATATCTTTATGTTTGAGGCCTGAAATGTGGCAAAAGGTCGAAAAGTTCAAGGGGACCGAATACTTTCGCAAGGCACTGTACATATACTCATGTTTTTCCCCTTTAGTCTTTGCTATTAATATTGCGGAAACTGTTTTTAAATAACAATAAAATAATAAATGTTTCTCTTTGTATATAGTTTATTGTTTTTCACAACAGTACAAGTCAAAACAAATGCAATTAGTCAAACAAGCCATGAGGCTGTATTTCTAAACACTCAACTGTAGGTTTTTTATATACAGTACAGGCCAAAAGTTTGGACACACCTTCTCATTCAATGTGTTTCTTTATTTTCATGACTATTTACATTGTAGATTCTCACTGAAGGCATCAAAACTATGAATGAACACATATGAAATTATGTACTTAACAAAAAAGTGTGAAATAACTGAAAACATGTCTTATATTTTAGATTCCTCAAAGTAGCCACCCTTTGCTTTTTTGATAGCGCTGCAAACCCTTGGTGTTCTCTAAATGAGCTTCATGAGGTAGTCACCTGAAATGGTTTTCACTTCACAGGTGTGCTTTGTCAGGGTTAATTTTTCACCGGTAATAAGACCGAAATAATATTATTAAAATAAAGAAATGAATACCATGATAATATCTAAATAAATGTTGATAGATGTAGCGTTATAGTTTAAAAAATATAAATAAACAAAAAATCAACCCAGCTTCCCTGGCCGAAATAGACCGAAATAATAAAATTAAAAGAAATACATATAAACCATGATAATATCTAGTGAATAATGTTGATTAAAACAGCGGTTATTGGGCTAAAAATACCAATAATAAAACTGTCACAAATTTCGAGTTAAGGGGGGGTTTCTTTCGTCGATATCCGACGGTAAGGGATTAACATGAATCTGACGGACCCCCACATCGAAAAACAACGTCAAGGGTACCCCTCTTTCGTTGAAACTTGACGCCAGGGTTTCCTTGACCATGCGTCAGACATTTGACGAGTAGGGAGTGAGACTGTGTTGATCTATGGGGTCGTGTTGCAGTCTCGATGGCCGCAAACGGAGCCCTTTGGCAACACGCCAATGTTTCGCTGCCTGATTGGGTCAGAGCAACAGGTGGAGCATACATGCTGCCTCCTGTTTACCCCGGCACGCGCATGCCCAGTATACGAGAATGTTGATGAGATATGCGGTTTGGGCGTGCTAGTTTAAACAGAGATTAGTTCTTCTACTGGAGCTAAAAACCCTTGCTTTTGGCTCAAAACTCAGCTTAAAAAAAAAAAAAAACATAGCAGTGTAAATGTAGCCTCAGTATAAAGCCATATTCCTGAGTTTAAAGTCAGAATTCAGAGAAAAAAAGTCAGAATTCAAATATTATTACTTGTACACGAATTAAAGGGCTACTGATATAAATTAAACATAGATCATCTTAAACTGCATCTACACAAATGGAGACATCACTGTCCTGAATGAATAACAGGAGTGAAAAGTATGTGTTGTAGCTGCTTCACTGGGCCGACTCCAGACAGAAGCTTTGGTATGCCTATTGTGTACAAATCTTACGCACATGCAGGGGTTCTCTGCTGAGCTTTTCACTGTAGCTGCTCCTGACTGATAATCACTTCATAATCACTTCCACTACAGCGCAGTTGTGCTGACGGAGAAAATACATTGTGTAAGCGCAGTCGGGCTCCATATGGGTATGCTTTATGACACTGATCCAAGCAGAAAACGATGATTCTCATAAAAGTTAAAGCTCTGACAGCTGAGGCGACAAAATGGAGCTTTTACACTTAACAATTTAGGACAAATAACTCGTTAGAATGATGAAAAAAAAAAGTCAATGCTGTTAGTGTTGCCTGTGCTTTTAATAGCTCCGTCTGCCACCTTTCCTGTTCATCAGTTAAGGGCTGTGACTCAAAGATAATTATTTTCTTTATTTCGTGGACACAGTAAGTGAGTAACAGCGCTATGTCTCTATCTCCAGGGGCAAGGAGTTTGGTCATGACGTAGACTTTATCGTGACCACACCGGAGCTGGGGAAAGAGAAGAGTCTGCTACCCAACATTATTAACGGACTGAAAAAGCAAGTATGTACTGTATGTTGTTTCCTTTTTTTTTGAGGATGTTTAGCTTTGTTGATCATCATTTGTGAATAAAATAATAAAATATACTTAGTAGGTAGCATCGGTTTATATTTTGGAAAAACAACTGCTGTATAGATTTATTTATACAAGGACAATATTATAGAATAAACAATAATGCAGATATCCTTTTAAAACCAGTAACAGCCCTTGGGTCCAAAAACGAGAGTTTTGACTGATGCATAAGGCGTCTTTTATTTAGTTTGCCAGTCCAGCATGACGTTCAGCATTCGTTAATTCATCGTCACCTTAGCACCGTGAAAACTGTATTGAAAATACAAACAAACGTTTCACACACGTGTTTTCACGGATACAAAATTCATTACGTGAACAAACATTAATTACACAGCAAAATAGACCATACATACATGCAAACAATTTCTAAATTACTATGAATGAAAACCCATCGTACCTCGCTGCGCTCCCCAAGGAATGCAAAACAATATATGATCGTCCTTTCTTCCGTCATGAAACGGGCGTCAAGTTCTCAAAGTTCATAAAAGAAACAAAATCTCAGATAAAATCCTGTAGGCACAAACACAGCTGCATGCCATGCACACCCGCCAGCTACCTTTCAAAGCTCATCCTCAATTGTGCAAAAACTACGGTGCCATTAAAGGGACACATTTCAAAATTACGGGTACACAGAATTTCCGGTCAATCATATACAAATATTTTACCCATTTTACTCATTAACTCCACAGCATATATTAAAACTCCAAAGTGGTCCTTTACAATCCCACCAATCATGTCATGGTAATTATAACACCAAATAAATCATGCATGATTCTAAAAATTATAAAGACCTTTTACTATCACAATATTGGACCATTGTGCAAATACGCATTGAGTTATGTTAATCTGATGAATTATGCGTGTGTCTCTGTGCATGTGTCTTTATGACTATTCACTTTCAAGAAGCAGCACTAACTTTTGAATGGGCCTCTCTATAACAGAAGGTTTAGATGGAGACTTTCCTGATTTCTGTTCTTATTTTCACTCTTCGCACTAAGCCATCACCATCCATAGAAGTTTCCACTACTCGCCCCAACTGCCACTGGTTCCTTGGGAGGATGTCTTCCTTTATAACGACCACATCGTTCACTTTGAGATTGTGCCTGGCCACGTGCCACTTCTGTCGTGTGGAAATGTTCTGAAGGTACTCCCTCTTCCGTCGGCTCCAGAACTGCTCAATCAAATATTGAACTTGGCGCCATCGCTTTTTACAGTATACATCCTCTCTCTCAAACTTTCCAGGAGGTGGAAGAGCTATCTTTGACTTCATTAGGATTAGATGATTAGGCGTTAAAGGTTCAACAGAGTTGGGATCATTTATTCCATCTACTGTTAATGGGCGGCCATTAACAATAGCCATGGCCTCGTAAAAGAGTGTTCTAAGGGAGGAATCATCAAGCCTACCTAGACTTTGAGCCAAAGTAGCATCCAACACACTTCGAATGGTGCGTATTTGGCACTACCAAACTCCACCAGCCTGACTTGCTGATGGGGCATTGAATACAAACTCGCACTGATTCTCAACCAGAAACATTTCCAAAGCCTGATTTTTACACTGTTTAAGTGCTTCTCTCAATTAATTCTTAGCTCCTATGAAATTCCTGCCTTGGTCACTGTACAGTTGGCGCACTCTACCTCTTAGGCTGATGAGGCAACGTAAGGCATTGATAAAAGAGTCAGTGGATAGATCTTCTAACATTTCGATGTGGACACCTCGAGAATAGAAACAGGTAAATATCAAGCCGTACCTCTTGTACTCTTTCTGATACTTTTTAATGACAAATGGTCCAAAGCAGTCCATTCCGCAGTATGTGAACGGGGCAGATGCTTCAATGCGCTCTTTAGGCAGGTCAACCATACGCTGTTCTTCTACCGGGCGCCTCAGCTTCCTGCATTGAACACACTTGTGTATCAGCCTCGCACCCAACTTGCTGCAACTCATGATCCAGAGTCCGTTTGCTCTAAGCTCCATTTGAGTTTGACTTCGACCTTGGTGGCATAATTGAGAATGATAATGTGACAAAACAAGCTCGGTGATATGGCTATCTTTGGGTAGAATGCGCGGGTGCCTAAATTCCTCACTAAGAGATGAACACAAAGTATGCCCTCTTTAAGAATGGGATCGAGGCAAAAAAGGGGACTAGAACGTGGAAGACTTTCTCCTGTTCCAAGTGCCTTTATCTCTCGACTAAATGCTTGCTGTTGAACAAGCTTTATCACCGCTTTGGCAGTACTCTCATGCTCTCCGACAGTCACAACATCAGTTTGACACTTTAGTCCAGACGCCAGTCTCTTAATTCTCGCCACTACCTTAAGGAGTGTTGTCCAAGAGGATGACCTAGACAGACGATCAAGCATGTTCGTGCAATCATTCACTCTTATTGCAAAGGCCTGAATGGTTTTGACCTCTGGGTCACCAACCAACAGGTCGGGTGACGAAGTAGGTTCCGAATAAACCTCTTCGTTCCACAAAAATTCAGGGCCCGATAGCCATGTTGTTAACAGAATGTCTGATGCACGGAGTCCCCTAGAGGCGTGATCGGCTTGGTTTTCTTCTGTATCAACATAATGCCACTGGCTCGGATTGGTGTACTCTCTTATAAGCTGGACACGATTGGCCACAAAGATGTGAAATCTCCGTGCTTCATTATTGATGTATGCTAGAGTGACTTGAGAATCTGTCCAGAAGAATTCCTCATCAATCTTCATGTTTAGCTCTGATTTCAGCAGAACGCTCACTCTGGCTGCAACCACAGCAGCTGAAAGTTCTAAACAGGGAATACTTGTGATCTTTGATGGTGCAACCCTAGCCTTTGCCATGACGAAACTGCAATGAACTTTATTCTGGACATTCTTATATCGAAGGTAAGAACATGCTCCATAGCCTATACTGCTAGCGTCTGCAAAGTGGTGCAGTTCTACACTCACAATCTTGCCAAAGTCTTGTGGATGATAACATCTTGGAATCCAGACTCCTTTCAGGCCTTGGAGACCAGCCTTCCATTCCTCCCACCGTGGGAGCAAGTCCTCAGGAAGCAGATCATCCCATCCAATGCTCCGACGACATAGTTCCTGGAGAATGCACTTTCCACTCAGAACGAAGGGAGCCACAAAGCCCAGAGGATCATACAATGACGCTATGACCGATAGAATGCCTCTGCGTGTGTCTGGCTTGTCTTTCAAGGTTATATTAAATCTGAAACAATCACTTTCAATTAGCCACTGAATACCCAGTGCATATTCCACTGACACTGAATCAGGGTTGAGGTCAAGGCGTTCGACGCTTGACGCCCTTTCAGATGCCTCGACACAATGAAGAGCCTCACTTTCATTGGAGTTGAATTTGTGGAGTCGTAAGCCTCCTCTCTTGCACAACCCTTGTGCTTCAACTATCAGTTCACAGGCATCCTTAACTGTGGGAACACTCACTAGCCCATCATCGACATAGAAACTATTTTCGACAAATGCCACTGCAGAGGGATAATGTGCTTTGTATTTCGGTGCCAGGTATTTCAGGCCGAAGTTAGCGCACCCTAGAGACAAGGCGGCGCCAAAGAGATGGACTGCCATCTGATATTCCTTAGGCTCACAATCAAGGTCTCCATGCTCCCACCATATAAACCTCAGATAACAGCGATTGTCAAGGGTGACAAAGAACTGATGGAACATCCTTTCAATATCACAGATGATGGCCACCTTCTCCTTTCTGAAACGACAGAGAACTCCCAGCAAGGAATTAATCATATCGGGGCCTGTCAGCAAAGTGTCATTCAATGAGATGCCACGAAATTTAGCTGAACAATCAAAAACGACTCTCAATTTGTCAGGCTTCTTCGGGTGGTACACACCGTGGTGGGGTATGTACCAAACAACCTCTCCGACAGAGGCCTCTGGGACTGACTCTGCGTCACCTTTGTTGATCATATCCTCCATGAATGCCTTGTAATGATCATAAAACTGTTGATTGGCCTTCAGCCTCCTCTTTAAGTGCTGCAGACAAATGATGGCCAACTTCTTATTGTTAGATAATGAAGGGCAACTGTGGCCTTTAAAGGGGAGGGGCATCTCTAGGTGACCGTCCTCTTTCTGCCAGATGGTTTTACTAAGAATCTGTATGAAGCGCACATCATCTTGTGAGACGCCTTTTCCCTCAGAATTCCTCTCGCTGAAGTCAGACTCCAGAACCTTTAAGACATCTGCGGGTGATGGAACTGGCATCTCTTTCACTGCAACTCTGTGTACAAATATTTGACTTCCCTGCCTATCCAAGTGGGGATTAGCTGCCCCTATAATACTCCATCCCAGCTCTGTCTTCTGTGCGAATGGTTCATTCTCACCACCAGTGATGACCTCAAGGGGAGCTAAAGCTGAAGGACAGTCATAGCCAATCAATAGTCCCACTTCACACTCTTGAAGGAATGGCATCTTATTTACGAGATGTTTAAGGTGAGGCCACTGCGACGCTGTGGTCCTGGTTGGTATGCAAGACTTATCGACAGAAATAAAGTCACGTGTGTATGCTTGCCGTAACTGTATGCAGTTGTCAGAATGAAAACTTCGAACTTGCAAACCACACACACTTTGACTGGCTATAACTGTGTCCACAGCAGTCATTGTGCTAAGCTTCAACTGTAATGGTTGAGAAACTACATCCAGCTCTCTGACAAGGTCTTCCAAGACAAAAGATGAATCACTCTGTGTGTCAAGAAGAGCATATATAAGAATTTCCTTCTGAGGTTCTTTAACAGATGACAAAAAAACTGGGACAATACTTGAGGTAGCAAAAGCATTCTGAGTTACTACATGGGACAAAACTTTGTGGACTTCCTGATTTGCTTGTCCTTCTTTGGAACCAGAAGTGAAGCTTCTCTTTGCCGTTTCACCGACTCTCTCCTCTCTCTCTTCATGCAAACAGGTTGGATGGCGTCGGCTACACACTCCACAGGCATGCCGTGTTTTGCAATCTTTAGTTATATGTCCTTTACGCAAACATCCAAAGCATAGATAATTTTGATGTATAAATGCCTTTTTATCTCCCATAGACTTGGCAGCAAAGACTGGGCACTTAGCAGTGCCGTCAGCGCCGGCCCGAGCCTTTTGGGGGCCCTAAGCAGAATTTGATTTGGGGGCCCCCCCTCCCACCACGCGGAGTCACCTGTACTTGACGATTATTGACACAAATGTCACGCAATAATGTTACATTATAAATTAATACAGTGAGGTTATGTATTAATACAGTGACGGTTTATGAACTACTGTCCCCCCGGGGCACAGATGCATAAGAACCCTCCCCCCCTATTCTATTTGTGCAAAAGTGGATGCAAACAACGAGGGGGGGGTCTGGGGGTGCTCCCCCACAGAAAATTTTGAATTTGGTAGATGTGATTCCCTGTATTCTGGTGCATTTTGGGGATGGTCAGCTGGAGAAGGGCAATACCTAAATTTGTTCAGATTCATAGCCTTTTGCTTTTTGATTTATTAAGGTAGTGACTTCACGCAACTACTTGGGCTTCACATGGGGCATGTATACCATTATGATTATTCATGCCAATTTTATGTAAATATTGGTTTGAGTGTTTTCCCTATCATTGTATTGGGGGGGCGCCCTCTGTGAAAGAGTGAAAAAATGATATTATGCTATATATTGAACAAATTATATAATAATGTTATATATTCAACAACCACTACACGGATGCGTGAGATAAAGCTGTTTTCACACATAAAGGTAATTCACTTCTCGTTCCTCAGTTAAAGTTCAATTCATTTTAACTTTAGTCGCGCAACCTTGCCCCTATTTTCACCTGTTGCTGAGTAACGTACATTAACATGCCATGGCCAGGGGGCCCCAAGCAGCCGCTTAGTTCGCTTATGCCTTGGGCCGGCTCTGAGTGCCGTGCAGTTCATCCTTACAGACAGGGCATGGCAGCTTTGGCTTGAAGGGAGATGAACTTTCTGACTTAAATGCATGATATCCTGATTGATCTCTTGTTTTTGAATGAACTGTTTAGTGCATGTGGCAAAGAGCCACATGCACGTCCACACTACAACAGCAACAGTGACTTCCAGATCTAATGGCAGTCCTGATACATAGCAGGTTCCATAGGTTTTTTTTTCTTACCTAGATTGACTCAGTGAGAAACCTGACAGTCTTTGTTATCCACAAAACTTTTCATGTCTGGCTTGTACTCAGTTGTGGCCACTCAAAGCGACCCCTTTACACGTGTGTAAATGTATTTTTACCCCATCTAGTTTGAACTTAGCAGCGCTGACAATGGCAACAACTGTACCAAAGAGTGCTAGCTAACGCTAGTAAGCTGGGTTGCTAACCCTACATACTGTAATCTGGTAAAACAAACTTCAACATCATCGCAAGTTAAAGGGACAAAACAATAATTAAATGACATAAAACAGGAAAATATAACCTAAGGAGCAGGACGGGACTTAACAACTTCTTGCCTGAAGGTAACCTCTTGCAGTATATGTTTCAATACAAGTTGGTCACTTCTCCAACTTTCAGAAATGTACTCGGAAGCTCAGAGCAGCCCTTTTTTTTTCATAAAACTTAGAGAGAAAGGTGGTCCAAGGTTGAGCCGATTTTGTCACCTTTAATGGAAAGAGATTGGAAAAAGGTGAGTGAATGAGGTAAAAGAGAAAGAGTACAATTTGGCAGGTCACTTTAAGAACTTTTAGCCGGGCTTTCAAGGACCGTCGGCAGCCCCTTAATGGAAAATGGATCCAAAAAGGAGGGAGAAAAAAAGGAGAGGATGAATGTGGAAGAGAGACAGACAGATGGCGTCTGATTAGAGACAGAGACAGTGAGTAGAAAGTCAGAAAATGTGTGAGCGAGAGATAAAACACAGTGACAGACAATGTTAACGGCAGGCTATGTTTACTTTCAGATAATGGTCTAATTATTGGCTGTACTCAAACGATGACAATTATTTTGCTGCTAATATCACAGTAATGCGACAAATGTCAATGAGCTCCAGAAGTGTCTGATTAAAACCCAGTGCATGTAAACACATTTATCTAATTACATTAAACGGAGCTCCTAATCACAAATTGTGCAAACATAAGTCCAGCATGTTCATTTTTATACCCACTGCTTTTCCTTTGTCCAGCTTTCCGGCTTTATACAATTAAATGAAATTTCAATGCATTTAAAGGAAAGGGTAAAAATTCAAGTTGGTGTAAAATGATTTGATGTGTGATGCATAGATTCATTCCTGAGCAAGCGTGACTCACAAGTACAGAAGTAAATGTTACTTTCAACTTTATTTTTGTCCCCAGAGGGCAGCTGGTTTTGCAGCAAGGTACAATACATGAAAAACAACATAGTCATGCAATTCAGAGGGAGATGTTGGGTGGGGGGTGGTGGGGTGTACCAGTGGGCTAGAAGATCAACAGTAGTCAAGCACAGCATCAATAACATCAACAAAAGCGGCAGAATGAGGACACAGCCACAAATACCCACAATAAAGTACAAGTAACCAGACATGTTCAAATGCATGATCAACATCTCTTCCATCGTAACACAAACTGTCCCCATCAGCAGCATAGACATCATCATCATCATCGTCTCCATCATCACCATCATCACCACCATTATCACCACAGAAACCCCATCATATCGCTAACTAAACTATACACTTTGCCAAGTGAATTGAGGGGTTACTACCTCCTCCCCCGGACCGAGTATACAAGTGAAATGGCTGTGGGGATTGAAGGAGTACTTATACCAGTCCTTCCAGAATTTTTTTGTGATTGTTGCGGGCAAAAATCCTTGATTATGCGGCACGTTTTCTTAAAAAATGCAATGGAATATGCAGGATATTTATGCAATTGTATGTGATGAAATTGTGGAAACTTGCAAAAATTGCGGTGTTGGGACCATCAGTGGTGTTAAACCTGATTTTAACCAAAAGGCCTCGGATTAAACTGACCTCTGGAGACAAGACACACATGTGGCACATGTGCTCAGGGACAAAGCGCCTGAAACAAAAGACAGGCCTACATGTAAGTTCCACATCCCTTGCTCCAAACTCCTACATGAAGAAAGGAGGTAAGAAGGGTACAAAATGGCTGAATGACCACGAAGGAGTGGCCACAGTGGAAAACTCTAAGAACTACAACCTTGTAGTTCACACCTTCTCAGAGATCTCTGGATCCCCATTCACGGAACTTGCAAAAATTGCGGTTTGATGATAAACAGAAAAAAAAGTGATTCCCCCAACACCTTGCTTTTCGATGATGTTCATGTCGCGTAATTACGTCACTTCATAACGTTCCCATGGCAACAGGGGAAAATGGCTGCTCTTGTGTGAAGTAAACGCAACATTTTTCAACTTTCTGCTAAGATATATGTGACTTTTTTTCAACGAAAATGCGGGGATTATGAAATCATGCAAGCCCTGCATATTTTGCGCGGAAATCGCCAATTTATGTGGCGAAAGTGCGGCGTATTGGAAAAAATGTGGCCCCCGCATAAATATGCTGACTTTGGCTGATTATGCATTGAATTATGCGATGGCATAATCTCGTTTTTCTGGAGGGACTGTTATACCTGTTACGCTTAATCACAGGGAATCTGAGCCTAGAGCCAGAAGGCATACGTCCTGTTATGATAAAAATAGAAATTATTGTTTTTGCCTTGCCATTTGAGATTCTTAAAGAATCAGTAGACTTTAAAGCAGTGGTTCTTTTTCTCTCGTGCCCTCCCTTTAAAGCTGGAGAAATGTTTCATACTACCATTCAATGCACATGTTTATCTTATCACATTTTTATTAACCGCAACACGTTTGAGGAAACTAGTAACTAAAGAGACAAGTAGAATTGTATGAACAAGAACATGAACTGGCATAACATACAAAAGACGATAGGCCCTTCTGCTGTATTGAGGGTGAACTGGAGAGCAAGATAAGCTTTGACTGCTTGATGTGCATCACCAGTTATTCTTTTCATCCCTGTCACAAATAGGTCTATTTTGTACTTTACGTTGCTAGCAAATTAATCAGATGTTTTTATTTATTTACAGTTTTTTACAGCAGACATTTTGAATTGCCATGCCAGGAAAAGCACAGGTGGAACTAATGACATTTATGTTTCTGGTCCAGTACTTAATGCAATGCGTCTTGTATAATATGGACGCTTGGTCAGGTGCCTTTGTCGTTGTTATTGACGCTAAAAGTCTCCTTTGGCGTCATATAACTCGCTTTAACTAAACGCTCATTGTCGGGAATAACGGGACGGTTAAAGACAGAATTCCATGAAATGAACACGGCCCCTTAACTCAAAATATGTGGCAGTTTCACGGAATCGCAAAACATTCCGTGATGGGCCCACGGAAGAAGATTTCCGTTAAAAAAACACGGCCCCTTAAGTTAAGGAAAGGAGTTCAGGCACGGAAGCTAAGAAATGGATTTTAGTCACCTAAAAAAAAGCCCACCTAAAACGATCAATATCAGTTGAGGTGTATCCTATATTTAGAGTATTTTCACCGCTTTACTTTGCCGTCAGGCAGCGCTTTCCCACCGGGAACTGAAGCCGTTATCTCCATCCATGCTCTTTCAAAACCACCAGACTCCTTTGAGAAAAACAATAATTCAGCCTTGCAGGACACGGGAGTTGCTGGTCTACTGCTGGCTTGACCAGTTAGTTTGTTTGTGTTATTGTGTCACTTTGGTGTTTTTAAAGGGTTAGTTCGGATTCGAAAGTTACACGGTAACACAATCAATCTAAGCGATCGAGGAAGCGGTGGACCAGCAACTCCTGTGATCCGCAGGGTTAAATTACTGGGGGTTTTTTTTGTTTCGTTTTCACAGCACAGTGACTTGACATTGAAAGAGTTGTGGGTCCCTATAAACATCCCTCCTCTATAAACTGGTTGTGAAGCATAAACTGTAGTCGAGAGATTATACTGTACAAAAAAAATAAATAAAAAAACACCACACCGTGGCAAACTTACAAACTTACTGTTGTAAAATCCTGAGGTGTGAAATCCTGCCTCATAGCATTATAAATCATGGTGCAGTGCATCTAACAAGCCTTCAGTCTCATTTCTCTGTTACTCTATAAGTAAACTTTCTGCATCATACTCTGCAGCTCGTTGCATTGAATACCCACTAAGAAAATCAGCCGTAGTGTGACTTATCTAAACAACTGTATTGATTAAAATAGAAGCATAGCTGTTCAGTAAGATGGACAACTGAAAGAGAACCCCCCCCAAAAAAAACTTACACCAAATTGAGGTGTGTGCCAATCACACCACTGAGATTATGTCTCCCTTTAGAGCAGCCTGTTAAAATATCTGTATGAGTAAAGTCCCTATTAATGTCATACAGACAGTTATTATATCATATTTTTCCACTAAACGAGATGGCACATGTTACAGCAGAACTGGATCTGCAAAGGCTAATTCAAATGCACAGTGGTGGAATGTAACTAAGTATATTTACTCTAGTACTGTACTTAAGTACAAATTTGAGGTATTTTATTTGAGTCTTTTCCTTTCTAATTCTACTCCGCTACATTTCAGAGAAAAATATTGTTAATAAAGTACGATGCTTTATTATAAATTAAACTACCCAGCTGAAATGATTAGCCGATTTAAAGGAATATTTCACCGCTGGAAAGCTGAATATATCTTTAAATTGGGTCACTTATGTAGTAGAAATGTGAAAAAAAAATTTAAATTGGTGCCTTCTAGGCCGAGAAAAGCCAGAAAATGTGTTTTGGTCTTATATGGATGAAAAACACCAAATCCCAGAATGCACCTGCTTCGTTGCTTTGAGTCCACTCCCAAGCCACGCCTACCGCTTGACAGACCGACAGAGGCATTCAACTCAACTCAAGCGTGTTTTATTGTCATTTCAACCATATATACGAAACAACGTTTCATCGTGACTCAAGTGGTGTTACACATTTAACGACATTATATAAAAACGACATATGAAACAGGCTACATTTAGTACACACACTTTATAGGCTCCGTAAAGTTCAGCTAACGCATACTAGCATTAGCGCTTGGTGGGCTGTAAACACCGAGCATAAACACAGCCATGAATTAGTGTGTAATGTAGAATGGTCGGCATTTAACAGTCACAAACTCCACCAGCAGTTAGCAGTTAAATGGATACAAATCACCACATTTCTGCGCCACTCGGTGTTAACACAGCCCACCTCTTTTACCTGGCGACAGAGCATCTCTAGCTCGGAGGGCTAGCAGGCCTGGTAGCTGGACAGTCCGGTACACTATTCAGGCAGGTTTCCACAACAACAAAAACACGGCAGTCTCTGAACTCACGTGTCGTTGAAGTTGGATGTAGTCCAGTTTGTGGTCTAAATGAGCGGACACTTGCAAGCAGGATCAGTAAAGTTCAGCTAACGCATACTAGCATTGGTGTAGCTAAACACGGAGTATAAACACAGCCGTGAATTAGCGTGGAATGTCGAATGGTCGGCATTTAACAGTCACAAGCTCCACCAGCAGTTAGCAGTAGCTAGTTGGATTTTATTTCTACACCAGTCCGTTTAACACAGCCCACCTCCACGGGCCGGCGAGAGCAGCCTGGTAGCTGGATAGTCCCGGTTCCGGTACACTGTTGTTCAGGCATGTTTCCACAACAACAAAAACACAGCAGTCACTGAACTCAGTTTGGGATTTTCGTTGAAGGAGGATGTAGTCCAGCTTGTTGTTTAATGAGCAGACACTGCAGGATGGCTGGGACAGGTGGACAGCTAGCGTTAGCTTTCCACCTAGCCGATGAGGATGTCCCCTAGCCGGCTAGCGGCATTGAGCGACACCGCTGGTCTCCGTGCAGGCGAAGCTCACGTAGTGTGCCGAGTATTGCGTCTGTAATAACGTTTCCTCCATATTCTCCGATCTGTACCAATGTATCCCAGTGGTACACACGTCCGGTAGTTTGAATGCAGATAATTGTTGTAAATGTTTTCTGCTGAAAACCGAAAGCCTGTTTAGGCTAAGATTCAAGATGGCTGACAGTCCGTTTTCGGAATACCTCGGCCAGACTCGGCAGTCCAACCCCCTGTGGGGCTGTTGAAAACATACGGAAGTAGATCCTACTACTGGCTGTAGTCCTTTGCCTCTGGCCCAAAAATCTTCCAATGACGCAAAAATCGTCATTTTACGTCATCGGAAGATTTTTTCCAGGCCCCAAATACAGAAATCTCTCGTCTCAGGGGGACATGAGGGAGGGAGGCACGGTCATTCAGAAATACTATCGGGTTTCTACTGATACAAAGCTGAATGCTAAATCGGTGAAGTATCCCTTTAACTCTAAGTTGATTGACAGAACTGTTTTGTTTTCGTTTCCAGTATGTAAAATGTGAGGGTTTTTCTGCGTTGAATACTTTTATTAATTTTAGTACATGTTCCTGATGATACTTACATAAGTAACATTTTGAGGATTTGAGTACTTCTTTCATCACTGCAAATGCATTTTGGACAATATCACTTACAAAGAATGTACAATAAATGTCTTTCTATAAAAAAAAAAACTAAAAAAGAAGGCAGAGGATTTGTCAACACAGCTTTCTCCTCAGATAAATGCCTGGTCAGAGAGGGTCATCAGAGGAGACAAGTGTTTGATGAAGAGCATGGCCGCGCTGTCTAGCCTTGCTTTCGGCTTCTTCTTTTTTGTCATCTCTGGGTTTAAAAACATAAAATAAAACCCTTCTGTCTCTTTTTCATCCACACTTCCACATGCCTCCACTCCTTCAGCGGTCCATCCTGGCGATAATTACCTCCTACTTACTGTACGTTATCGCAGGCAGCTCTCACCTCTGGCAGCCACTTATGTTCACCATAGGCGGAAGGGAACGAGGTGAAGGTGTGACATTATGTGTGAATGTGCGGGGATAAGGAGCCAGAAGGGATGTGTGAGAGTGAATTAGGCGGGTAGAGCAGGTGTTAAAAAAGGCTTCAGGAGCTGAAGATGGGGTGGAGTCCAGTGTTGGAAGAAGAATTCAGATCCTTTACTTAAGTAAAAGTACTAATATTACTCTGTTACAAGTAAAAGTCCTGCATTGAAAATGTTACTTAAGTAAAAGTATGTAAGTATCCTCAGGAAAATGGAAACGGTCCAAACACTTCTGTCAATCAACTAAGAGTTTAATGGTCTAATCAGTTCAGCTGGACTTGTAAGCTGTTAATACAGCATGGAAACACTGCATCCCTAAAAGAAATATTCATCTTATTCACTCTTGTATTGAATCTTAGAAAGTGTGACACCTGCTGTTTGCTTATTGTGTTCCAGATTAGCAGGTATACTGTATCGCTACAGTGTTGAGCCTTCCCCTTGGTTTACTGTCTGAACACAGTGGTGTACCTCTGAAATACCTTTTATACACATTTGCATGTGCAATTAAGTTCTCAGTTGTCAAACTCTGCAGGACTTTATGATTTTCTACCATAACAAAGGAATTATTTGGGGAAAACAAGGACATGGCACTGTGGCATACAGCAAAATAATGTTGGGTAGTTTAATTTATAATAAATGTAGTATTTTATAAACTACACATGTTATGTGCACAAACATCTTAATGTGTAAAGTAACTAAAGCTGTCAGATGAATGTAGTGGAGCAAAAAGTACCATATTTCTTTCTGAAATGTAGCGGAGTAGAAGTGGAAAGTGTCATGAAAAGAAAAGCAGGGATGTAGTTTGATGTATCGTAGTGGGTATACTGTACTGTATATTTTTGGTCACCATCATAGACAGTTAAATGGACCAATAGATCCCGTTGCTCTGGACAGAGACCAGTGAAGGATATTAGAAGCACTTTTCCGGTGAGCGCTGAGCGTTACTGAGCAGCCTCCAACTGAGAGAGACAACGTAAATGTGACGTGAGCAACCTGTCTGAAAGTTGTAAATCTTCTGGTAGCTGTGCCAAGAGAAATCTCAATCATTCCCAATCTTACAGAGACGGAGAGTGTAGGTATATGTAAGTAGATAACATGGGCACAGGCTAATTATTGCTAACTAAAATGCTAGTTAACATTAGTAATTAAACTTAAACATATCATAGTGTTGGGTCTGGGTGTCCTCCCCCGGGGAAATTTTGAGCGTCAAAGACTTCATTTCCTGCATTCTGACACACTTTTATGCACCAATTCATGGTGTAAATTCCTTTATTTAGCATATGCGAAGAAAACAATACATAACAATTCAGAATATATCAAAATTATGATGGAAAATATGTTGTTACGTGCCATTGCACATTTTTAAGTGGGTATATGGAAATCCTGGAGCTTTCTTAGTGGGTATAGTGTGTTTACCCACGTATCACGTAGACCACCACTGGACTCAAGTAAAGTACAAGTACCTCACAATTCTACTTAAAGTGCTCATATTATGCTCATTTTCAGGTTCATTATTGTATTGTATTTGTACTGCACATTGCTGCAGCTCCTCTTTTCACCCTGTGTGTTGAGCTCTCTACTTTAGCTACAGAGTGAGAATTCTCCCTTCTATTCTATCTTTGTTGGGAGTCACACATGCGCAGTACCTAGGTAAGGACTGCTAGCCAGTCAGAAACAAAGTATGAGGGGGTGCTGTGCTAGCAGCTAGGCGAGCATTATAACGTGTGTTACAAAGTGACGCACGTTTGTCTCTGAAGTAAAGGCTGGACTACAATAGAGCTGTTTGGAGCAGTTTGTGAACAGTGTTTTCTGTTGGAGTTGGTAAGTCCCTTTGGGGTGGACGTTGGGCTGTTTCACTTTGTAAACCTATAACGTACACAAAAAAGATATATAACACAATAAAGGAAAGGTGAAAAGCCAAAAAGCATGAAATGAGCACTTTAAGTACAGCACTACAGTACAGAAAATGTACTTAGTTACAATCCACCACTGTCGGCGTCATGATTCTTCTCAGCGGGCTGGATGGAACAGGGCTGCAGAGGGGCGCGGTCCGCAGGGACGAGGACACAAGAGACAATGATTAAGTGGAGGTAACGGGAGGTTGACTCTAAGTCGTGTAACCTTGTCATCTGCAATCAAGCCCCCCCGGGGGCCCACGTGTCTTCACTCTGGCCCAATATCACGGGCACCCCCCCTCCAACCCCTTCAGCCATCCCTCCTCGACCCGCAGCCTGCAGGGAGTTAAAAATACATCTATCTAGGAACGTCCTTGTGAAAACGAGTTCATAATTTTTTTTTCTCCCCCCTCCCCCCTGCTGATATTCTGAAAGCATAACTTGGGGGCAAAAGCAAGGTCAGCCACCAGCTTCTGTGGCAGACAGATGAGATTCAGCTTGGCCCCGGCAATTGCAACAGAGAGACAGAGAGGGTCATGTTTCATCCTCCAATCATCTATCATCTCTGTCTCTAAATACAAAAAGGGGCTCGGGGCTTTTTTTTTTTTTTTTTGCCCGATTCAATTCTTTCGCACATGCGGTTCCATTTTGTTTGCGGATTCATTCCATTTGTTTATTTTTCATTTAGCGAATATTGCGATTCAATAGCATTGAGTATTGCGATTTTCTTTTCCTTCTTTAACAAAAATGAAAGACAAAAAACTAATTGTTTTCTAAGAAGAATGCACTCGGTCAGTCTGACATTTATTTCATTTAAAAAAAAGTACATAACATGGAATTTCTGCATTTTCTGCTTTCGCTCTGTTTAGCTGGAAACGGATATGATGTAATCAGTGGTACCATATAAACAGGAAATATTTAGGCAACGATCATTGGTACAAAAATGTTTAAAAAATATTGAATTTTTTCGTTTTTTTTAAACGTCGCAAAAAAAAACACCCATACTAAATAGTGATGCTTTCTGTAGGCTGAGCGCTGTGTGCATTGCCACCATTAGAATGCCATTCAGCTCTGTCTTTACTGTTCTGCATTTGGTCCATTGTTTTGGTTATTTTGCAGTCATATTTGTCACTTTGAGACCTAAATAAAATCGGAGCACTAAAGGCTACTTTGACTGACATTGAGAGGACACACATACAGACACCCATACCGCCGCCCTTTAATTCCAGCAGTCGGTCTCTTTCATTCCGCCGAAGCTGCGAATCAAAGTCGAAGCACAGTTCAAACGGCCCTGGCTAACGCGTGCTAATCTGCGACTTGAAGGCAGGTTTTGAAGTCTCTTTCTGTTAGCCAAAGAGATTGCCAGATGAGATCAGAGCTCCTCCCCGCCCTCATCCTCGGGATGCAAGTGGCCACTCGCCACTCTTTCTCAAGAAAAGACCCTGAGTAAATAATCAAATCGAAAGAAATAAAAGCTCAGAATGTTCTTTTATCACAATTTCAAAAGTCATGTTCTCTTGACTTTTCTTTTCTTCAGCGCTCAGAGGCGAAGCTTTAGGGGGAGAAGATTATCATCCAGCTGTCCTCCTCTGTAATTCCCTCTGTAAACAGTTCTGGTGGAATAAGCTTACTTTCAGATGCTCGCTGACATTACCTGCTGCGTGGGAGATGATTACAGAGCGCTATTGGGCTAAACAGCCCCCGGCGATACTGAGACGGGGAACTTCATGTCATCCTGTTTTTATGGTGGATTTGTGAGTGTGTGTGTCAGGCAGAAAGAAAGAAAGAAAGAGACTGAGAGAAAGCAGCTCATAGACTACAGTGTGTGTGTGTGTGTGTGTGTAGGCAGGAGGGCCGCAAACTTTATCGAGCAAAGGGCGTCCGTAGTCAGGTACTTAATAGTCTGTTCAACTGTCATCATAACTCATTAATACTTTTCTCTAAAGGCGTCAAAATGATTCAAAGCTTAAAGAAATACACTGCCAGGAGGGACCGGAAAAAACTGCCAGAATAAGACGTGGCCTACATTTGTGGCCTCATGCATTAGATGGGTTGCAGACCTTCTCCCACAACTTGTCTCAAGTGTGGCTCGCGGGGATTTTAATTTCAGATTAGTCGGTGTTTAAGTGCTTTTATGCTGTCATTCTGGCCTCATTATCTAAGTGGGGACTGTCACCGCCTTAAGCTAAGCTATTACTGAATGTAAAGGGAACTTTAAGAAGCCCCTCTCCCTGCCTATTATAGGAAGGTGAGTGGTTATCTGTAATTGCGGAGGTGGAGCGGTCCAGGGGTGCAGCGGAGGCTGACATCGAGACTTTTGGCCTGCAATTGGGCAACAAACGAGTCCACCCCTGAAAAATAATTAGTGGTGGAAAAACGTGGAGGAGGCTGGCGATTTCTTTGAGATCTGCTTCCAGTGTGTCGCTCGAGGTTTTCACCATCGCAGCCTTGGATTTCTCACTACCTTGTTTCTCAGTGCCCTCTGGGAAGCGATGTCCTCATTTGATGTCTTGTGCAGTTCGGCAGTGGGGCAGGGGCGGGGCCAGACGTTATAAACATTCGGGTCTCAGCCCACACCTAGGGGAGTCCCGCGGCAGGCTCCTCCGGGGAGATTTTTTCCCCCATTTAAAGCAACTATATGCACTATTTTTCAAGTCAATTCATAATAGAATGCCTAAATTATTTGGGAAAAACATGATAGCTGCCAAGGGAAAATATCATCCTGTAGAGCTTACATCCTGTTTTCTATCAGAAGCCCAGTTCAGACCAAAGATTTGCGACGAGACGAGTTGAAACTTGCAACTACTTGCAACGCACCGGTCTGCAGCATTCTGAAAGCTGCCAGTTCACACCAATGCGACGAGACGTTGTGTCGTCTACATAGCAACGACTCTTCCGTCCTAACTTCCAGGCCTTTTGTAGCTAAACATTTCACATGTTGCGTCTAGATATGAATGTGGATAACGTTAGTGATTGTGAGATGCTTGCTACAGTTACATTTCTAGTGATGAATCGGCGAAAACACGTTTTATTTCTCTGATTCACGGCTTTGTCCTAGGCGCTCCCTCTCTTCAGTCACTCTCTAGCTCGCTCGACCGTAGGTGCATGCGTCGCGACTCCGTTAACGGATTATGTATCATTTTATTGTAGCTGACTTTACAAGCTGACTTCGATATTGGCTGTTGAAACAGGTGAAGTGCTTTATGCTCTAAAACCAGCCGCTGGAGACTTGACCAGCTGAGTTGCAGCCACTCCATCAGCTGGTCTGAGGTGAACTGACACGGGCCGGTTCAGACCGCTACAACTTTTCTCTGCAATGTTCTAAAACGGTTTAGTCTCGTCGCGGATCTTTGGTCTGAACTGGGCTTAAAGTGATGGTTCGGAGTAATTTCCCCTAGGCTTTCCATGATTCCTTGCCACCTTCCAGAAGCTTTTTCACCTGAGTCTAACATTGGGAGAGGTAAGCGTTATCAGCTGAATAGCGTTAGGGGGGCTAATGGATCCGAATTGTCTTTAATATTACCCCACTAATAATGCCGATAATACTCAGCGTCTACAGTAGTACAAATAGGTTATGCACTCATAAAACGATGGATTGTAAAGTTTGTAAGTACACCAGAAGTTTATGAACACTTGCCTGCTTTCTTCTGCTCTCTGCTGCTGTTGTTGCTGCTGTGAGACGAGTGCTTAGGGCCGTCTACAAATTACAACACCGAAAAGAGATGCAACAAAAATATTTTTTAATTCCACTTATTTTTTAAAGTAAGTACTGTAGAATAACTAGCAGGAGACAAGTTATAATTGAGGTAAGTTTGGAGACATTACCTTATTTAATCATTAAATTAATAAATATTTTTGTTGCATCTCTTTTCGGTGTAGTAATTTGTAGACGGCCCTAAGCACTCTTACTGCCCGGTAGTAACAGCAGCAGCAGCAGAGAGCTGAAGCCAGCAGGCAAGTGTTCATAAACTTCTGGTGTACTTACAAACTTTACAATCCATCGTTTTATGAGAGCATAACCTATTTGTACTACTGTAGACGTTTGGTATCATTTCGGGCATTATTAGTGGGGTAATGTTAAGAGACACTTCGGATCCATTAGCCCCTGCGCTAAGCTATTCAGCTGATAACGCTACTCTACGCTAACTCTCCCAATGTTCGACCCAGCTGAAAAAAGCTTCTGGGGGAGTGTTTGGCTCGAGGTCATGGTGCAAAGGACCCTAGGGTGAAATTACTCCGAACCATCACTTTAACTGTTCCTCAACTGTCTTCATCATTCTGACACCAGAACACAACACATGTTGAGGATGACTCATTTTCACTCCTGTCACCTAAAAAGAGACCAAACTTGTCTGTTTCTATTTTTAAGTTACATAAGTAGTGTAGAAATTTGGCGTAAACCGCATTACTAATCTTTAAATATTTTCTGACATTGTGCTGGAGTAGAGTTTACTCAATAAATTAAACTGACAAATCTGCTGCATTTTAATCGAAATGTCATAATAATCTGGGCTGCTCTAATTGGAAAGCCAAGTAAATATGGTCTTCAATACTCTGAATATAAAATATAGTAGGCTAACAGAAGAACATTTACTCAATCATATTTGATTTCTTTAGGGAATAACATAGTAGTAGTAGCCTAGATCAATTGAAGGTATTTTAAAAAACCTAAAAGATTATGGGCTTTTGAAAAAATACAATCATTCAAGACCTCCACCGCCCCCTCCGCCCCTGATGCTGACTAGGTGTTAAATGCTTTGTGATTAACCTCAGTCACTGGCTGGACGGGGCCGAGTGGCTGCCCGATGGACTCGCTTTCCCAATTATTGTTATTTAAGGAGAGTGCGGCAGATTTATGGCCAGTGAGAGGAGAGTAGTATCCCAACAATTAGGCCGGACGCTGGAATTAAATTGACAATTTGTAATCTTAATCGCCTTAACCATCCTGCATCCAGGGAGAGGCCCAATCAGCCAGGCCATGCCTCGGAGGAAATCAATTCACAGACTCTCTCCTCTCTCTCCTTTTCTGCCTTTCCCGCTATCTACTCGTCCACCTAATTCTCACTTTCTCCAACAGGTTGAACACTTTATTCTCTGACTCTCTTGCACTCACTCCATTACACTCTTTTTCTGCACTTAAGGCTTTGTTTCTCATCAGTGACCCTCTCTCCTTCTCTTCTCTTCAGCACACTGACATCTTACTTGGCAGAGATTTCCATTATCTAAGGAGTGGAACCATTTACCAGGGTATGGGCTTCAGCCATCTACTATAGCTGACAAGAGGCCCGTCTCTCTATTGGATCTTCAGCCATCCCCTTTTTTTACCACTCCAGGCTCAAATTAGACTGATGATAGGTCTGAGGACATGTTCACACAGTGGTCCATGTCCTTTTACTGGCAGCCATAGCCCTTTACCTCTTTTTCCAGCCATGACAAAAGTGACTGGGTATTTTGCTTATTTTAGCCATTGATGTTGACTTTGCTCTTCATGTCTATATCCGCGACGTTTAATTTTCGGGATTGCTCTGGTGCCACTGGAAATTCCGCTGGATGTCCCTCTTTTCGGCCGGATATCCATTACCTTCCACTTTCTTTGTGTTGTAATTTTAAAGTCTGGTGGATTTCTGAGGACTATGGTTAACTGCTCCTCAGATCTCTGCAGGGTAAATCCAGACAGCTAGCTAGACTATCTGTCCAATCGGAGTTTTCTGTTGCACGACTAAAACAACCTTTGAACGTACACATGTTCCACCAAAACAAGTTCCTTCCTGAGGCTATTTTGCAGCGGCACCATGGCGCCGTCCGGCGCTTAGTGCTGCCCAAGACGATTGTGATTGGTTCAAAGAAATACCAAAAAACAAGAGCACATTTTTCTCCCATCCCGGAATGCTGTGTGGACTAGCCAGACCCTCAACTGCTGTGCTGTGGAGGAAGGTCTGGCAAAGTTGATACTTGTATACTCATACAGTATGAGCAGGGCTTAATTTGAGCTGGAACAATGTCAAAAAGACAACAAAGTTTGCTTAACTTTTTCAAATACGCTGGCCAGTCGGATCCCAAACAAGCAAAAACCCTTTCTGCCGATCAAGAATGTGCAGACCACGGTGGGTTTTTTCGTTAATTTAATAGTCCGATGGATAATTGTTGCTTGTGAAAACGATTGTTGCAGTGTATTTTTATTTTTAAAAAATTTACATTTCGCACCGATGCATTGCGTGTTCTGAAATGAAAATAAACATTGCCCTGATGTACACACAGCGTTGTTTAGGTTTTTTTAGTCAGAGAAGCTAGGCACTGTAATATATATATTTTTTTTGTTCCCTTAGCTCCAAACCCCGTTTTGAGTCGCCGGATCCACCCCCCCTCTGTGCTCCGGGACCTCCCACTTTACAAATTAAGCACTGAGTATGAGCTTTTAAAAAATGTGAAAATACACAAACAATTGGCTAAAGCGTGTTTAGTGTGCTTTAAGGATATTTGCCCAAAAGCAGTTACAATTTTGACACAAAGTGGAAACAAGAATAACGGTTAGGTTCAACTGTTTTTCTTTCAGCATTGTTCAGTGGGGGGTCAACCTCATTTTAGAGTATTTTATTTTAAAGTGTCAATTTTGTTTGTCAGGATGAACCCCTTGAGATGTCTCATAACGTTTTCGAGGCGGCCCCAAAGTATTTTTTTTTAACAATAAAAGATTTATAAATCAGTTTTTTTTTATTTTATCCAAGAATGGGTAATTGTACTCATAAGTAAGGGCAGGAAGCAAAACGTTTCCACTCATCTGGCCAAAAATATTTGGTTATGCTAAATGAGTTGCTCTACGAGACTTAAATGTATTGATAGGTTAGCCACACTCAATAAACTGTGACCAGTTTAATGGTTGAATGAAAATGCTTTTGTTGTGCACCATTTCTGTTAAACTGCCACCTATTTGTGTTAGAGATGCAAATTATTATTATAATGTTACAAGGTCATGTTTATCGGGATTTACACAACCCTTGCATTCATACAGTCACCCAAAGGAGAACCAAAGGGTAAATATTTCTGTTGGAGGGCCCGATTTGGCCCATGGGCCACTATTTTCCCAAGAAATGGTGTACAGCCATGCTAACCCTCTGTGAGGCTGTTCTTAATCACAGAGATGTTTGAAGCTAGCTGCTTATGTCAGCGGGCTAACATGCTCACAATGACAACACTAACATGGTGATGTTTAGCAGGTGTAATGTCTACCATGATCACCATCGTAGTTTAGCGTGTTAGCATGCTAACACCTGCTATTTAGCACTAAACACAAAGAAGGCAATGAGGCTGACGGGAATGGCATAACTTTTGCAAAATAATGTTATTGTAGATTACCTTTTTTGACCTAAAGATGGCATCAGAAAATGACCAAAATAAATGTCTGTACCAAATGTCACAGCAGTCCATCTAATAGTTGTAGAGATATTCTTGACCAACCACCATTGCCATTTTATCAATCAGTCACACTCACCTACTGGCTGTCAGTAGGCTACATCACCTACATAAGAAGAGAGTGCAGACTCTTTAATACTAGCCATTCACAAAATAAATCAGAACATCTACTACTCCACATATTCCCCAGAAAATTCCTCTGATCAGTATTTCAAGATAGCAATATCCAACTTTGTTTAAAAAACTTTACCTTGACTTAACCCTTTTCAATACCTCCAGGCTTATATCTAAGCCATTATCTCCAAGATTTTTTGAGAATCTGGTTTTGAAGAAAGTTGCAGTGCTCATGGAAACCACAGCACTGAAACCCATTTGCGTTCCAAGATCTTATGATGAATCCAGAAACTGTGATTACAACATTAGGCCACAAATGATTCCAAGGTTTTCATAGGTTTCAACTATGTGGTTGGTTTCTCTATGGCTGCGCTGTCATCCTACCTGTCAAATAACAGAAAAAGTCATGTTGTTGCATTGAATGGCTCAATTCTAGGTCAGACGACTGGCAATCATTTCCACATTCCAATTCTTCCAGTAAAAACATTTACTTAATATATATTAATAATATATTAATGACATCACTTTTTAACAGATGTAAGGGTCTCAATGTCATCAACACGTTCTGCAGCCTGTCTGTGAAAATAGAGAAATCTTCTTAAGTAAACTGAATCTGATGCTCCCCTAACAAATACTGTAATATCAAGCCATGAATTAAAAACATTTTACCGTAATTGTGCTTTTTGATCCAAGTTTAAACCTTGAGCAGTTTTCCAGTAATTGAGTCTTTTAAAAACATGAAATGGTTCCTGCCAGTCAGTGACACATAATCCCACAGGCTTCTGATATCCTCTCATCTTAATTACCGTAATGCTAACAAGGCATGACTCAGCTCTGGCAATATCCTCAGTGCTTTTGTTCAGGACTAAGAGACCACATCACTCACAAATGTGTAATCCTCACTTTGGTGTCAATTTTTGAATTTTAGAATTGATGAATAGGGTTATTTGATATGTTTAAGGCTGATCAACATTTTGCTCATAGATTATACTTGAGTACTTTTAACCTTCTATGAGCCAGTGTGCCGGCTCTGATCCTCAGATACAGTTGTGCTCTTTTTGGCTGCTCTGAAGTCTGGGCTAAAGATGAAAGGTGACCGGGTTTTTGCTGTCAGGGCCCCTGGGTGCTTGAGAAAGATAGACAGACTGGCTGGCCTCTTTAAAGTCGCTTGCCAAGACTCATGCAAAAGACCAGATTTTTAGTTAATTTAATGTCAATATTTTAATGGTAACTTTTTCAACCTGGACCCTATTTTCCTGTTTTTGTGTGTAAGTGAATGATTGGAACAACAATCTTTAAAATTGGTCCAGTAATAAGCAAGGCCGCTGCTGTCGGCAGAGGCGAAACAATCTACAATAAAAATGATTGGGCGATTGCAGACCTTCAATTTACGTCCACTAAAGTGCTTGTTTTGCCAGTGACAGGCTCAGATTATTGTTCTAAGTGTCTGACAACGTTATGGAAAGAATGCCTACAGAGATCGTCATTTCTGTTAAAGAGTAAGATCCTTTTTTTAAACATAAAAACATCCCCCAAATTGGTATCGCTTAACCCACCAGACTCCATGTACATAAACAGTAATTTTAGCATCGTAAAATACACTTCATTCAAAGTCGACAGAAACAAAATAAAACTATCAAACGCCATCTCGGTTCGTCTTCCCACTGTTCCAACAATCACCACTCTGGTTTGGTTGAAATAAACACATAATTTACAGATTTATATGTGAGAATATGCTGGCTCTAGACACGCTAAAAGTATTGTTTATCTGGAGTCTGGTGGATTTAGCAATAGCGATCTCTGAGCTGTTTCTGGTTAAACAAAAAAGGATTTTACTCTTTAACAAAAAGGTCTATCTCCGTAGGAATCCTTTCTCTAACGTAGTCAGACGAAACTGACTATGCATATTTGCCCTATAGGATTACATTGCAGCCCGGTTTGCGCCTGCAGGTCACAGAGTTCTTGCTCAATACTAGACCAATTTCAAAGATGTTTGTTCACATTAGTCACTTAGACACCAATGCATGGGCAAAATAGGGTCCAAATTGAAAAATCCTGAAATTAACCTTTAAGCTATGAGTTTTACAAGTAATACTGTTAGTGGTTGTAGAGAACATTTTATGAACTGGTGTTGGATATATAGTAGGCTGATACTGTATATAGTAGAAGCAAAAAAAATGTATAAAGAAAAAGAACTATAAAACCCAGTAAACATAAATGATAAATTTCTACCAACATCCATGCTAAAATACTTAATTTGTCTCTCTTTTCACCAGGGCATTCTGCTGTTCTGTGATTACCAGGCCTCCACCTTTGATATGGCAAAGCTTCCCAGCTACAGGTTTGAAGCCATGGACCACTTTGCCAAGTGCTTCCTGATCTTGCGGCTGGAGGCCAGCCAGGTGGAGGGAGGTCTCCACAGTGCCGATGGGGACAGCAGGGGTTGGAGGGCAGTGCGTGTGGACTTGGTGTCACCACCTGTGGATCGTTACGCCTTTGCTCTCCTGGGCTGGACCGGCTCCAGGGTATGAAGGTTAAAAATAGATATAGATAGATAATAGTCTATTTTTAACCTTGGTGGAATCCTTGGTTTTACAAAACAAAAGGAAAATGTAGAAGTTATGATACATGTCTACAGTGGTGTCTTTTGACCACATGGATGGCCCCACTTCCCAGCATTAACGCTTGGTGGGCTTGCCAATAATGTCGCATTGCCAGACCTTCCTTCACAGCGCTGCGGATAAGGGTCTGGCTAGTTCACACAGCATTCTGGGATGGGAGAAAAACATGCTCTGGTTTATTGGCATTTCTTTAAACCAATCACAATCGTCTTAGGCGGTGCTAAGCGCCAGACAGAGCCATGGTAAAGCCTTAAAAGGCTTGGTTGGCTTATTTTCGAAAATAGTTCAACGAGGTGTGATTCTGAAAACATTTTATGTATTATTAGGCTATGCAGTTGCTGAAAACGGTCAGTTTAAAAGATTTTTATGAGTTTTCGAGAGGCGGCGAGTTGAGCTGGACGCCCCTGATTTGCATAAAGTAGCCCAGACCTCAACTTGATGCAAATGAGAATCAGGCCGCTCGACACCCCGCTTCCTGAAAGTTGCCGTGGCGCTACCAGAATGCATTGCCTGGCTGCTTACATTGACAATAAATGGGAAGCGTGGAAATGACGCTTGCCGGTGGACATGTACCATTACTGTCTTTCAAGAATAAGAATTCTAAGAATAAAGAAAGATATAAAAGTTCAATTTTAATTTCAATTACATTTGTATTGTCATTCAACATGTTAGACACGGAGAACGAAATTCGCTCTCAGGACCAGCAATATGACAGTGGCAGTAATTAATTAGCCTATGGTTAAAAAAAAAAAGGTTTATATATACAGTACAGGCCAAAAGTTTGGACACACCTCATTCAATGCGTTTCCTTTTATTTTCATGACTATTTACATTGTAGATTCTCACTGAAGGCATAGAGGTATATTTATTTGTTGTTTATTTGAATAGGGACAGATACAAAAAAAACATAGATTATTACATAAAGAACAATCCGATGCCTGTATCACAGTGTTTATAGCCATGGCTAATTCGCAACACCTGTCCCTAGAAGGGCTTTTAATAATATAGAATATTATAGAAATATAGAATAAATAGGATAAATAAAATCACTTCTTTAAAAACAATCAATGCGACAAGTATTTCAGGGCATCAGCAGTCCATAAAGTGCATCAGCGGTCCATAAGGTAAAGTACATACAGTTCAATAAAATGCATACAGTTCCTTAGGGAAAAGGGATGGCAGCAGCACATAGTAGACAGTTTAGTTGACAGTCCTTGAGTTCACAAGCCTCACCGCCTCTGGGTAGAAGCTGCGCTTTAGCCTTGTGGTCCTAGCATTAAGCTGCGCAGCCTCTTGCCGGAGGGGAGGGGGTTAAACAGGTTGTGTGCTGGGTGAGAGGGATCTCTCATGATGTTGGAGGCACAGCTCCTGCATCTTCTGGCGTAGATGTTGTCCAGGGAAGGGAGACTGCAGTTTGTGATCTTTTGCAGCAGATTTAACTACTCTCTGCAGGGCTGCCTTATCCGCTGCAGAGCAGTTCCCATACCAGACAGTGATGGAGAATGTCAGTGTGCTCTCCACCACACACCTTTAAAAGGAGGTGAGGACAGCAGGACTGAGGCCAGCTTGCTTCAGCCTCCTCAAGGAGTACGCTTGTACTTGGTGGCATGTGAGCCTTCTTGAGAATGTTAGCCATGTTGGTACTCCACGTCAGGTCGCTAGAGATGTGAATCCCCAGGTATTTGAGTGACGATACCATCTCCACCTCAGATCCTCCAATGATGAGAGGTGATGGGGTATGCCTCCCCCTCCTAAAATCCACAGCAATTTCTTTGGTCTTATCCACATTTATACTAAGGTTATTTTCTCTGTATTTAAAATTACTGTCCACCAGATCGTCCACCTCCTGCCTATACACAGACTCGTCTCCCTTGGAGATTAGTCCAACGATGGCCGTGTCGTCCGCAAACTTCACTATATGACTGCCCACCTGGCAGAGCAGTCACGTGTGAAGAGCGTGTAGAGGAGGGGGCTCAATACACACCCCTAAGGCGAGCCGATATTGAGCACAATGGTGGATGATGAGATGCCATGGACCTTAACAGACTGTTTGACAGGAAGTCAAGGACCCATTTGCAGAGAGATGGTCTAAGTCCCAGGTGTAGCAGTTTATTGACCAATGTCTGCGGAATGATGGTGTTAAACGCAGAACTGAAGTCCAGGAAGAGCAGTCTGGCGTAAGTGTCCCTGTTCTCCAGGTGGGTGAGAGCAGAGTGGACAACAGCTGATACTGCATCAGACACAGACCTGTTCTTCCTGTATGCATACCGATGGGAATCCATATTGCTGACTATGTTGTCCTTTATGTGGGCCATGACAAGCCGCTCAGAGCATTTCACGACTATAGGTGTGAGAGCCACCAAGCGATAATCATTCATGCTTTTCGCAGCAGAGTTCTTGGGCACTGGGATGATGGTTGATGTCTTCCAGCACACAGGAACAGCAGCTTGAGAGAGTGAGAGGTTGAAGATATCTGTGAGCACACTGGTAAGCTCCTGGGCGCACTCCTTCAGCACTCGTCCCGGGATATTGTCTGGACCTGCCGCCTTTCGGTAGTCGATCCGCCGCAGTGCCCCAGTCACCTGCTCAGCAGACACGCTGAGGGGAAACTCGTCTGGGCATAAACATGGGCCTGATGGTGGAGTTAGAGGAAAAGTCAATACAAAGTCGTGTGCAAGTGTACAATATTATATAAAAATATCTGATATGAAATACCTTCTATGTTATGGGATGACTCGGTATAAAGTCAGAAGGAAGAAAATGGCATTAAGGCCTCCCTATTTCCTTTCAATGCCATAAAAACAGATGAGTAAAACCAATATTTGGTTACAGACTATTGATTCTTTTCTTCCACAGCAGTTTGAGAGAGACCTGAGGAGGTTCGCTCGAGTAAAGCAGCAGATGATTCTGGACAACCACTGCCTGTACGACAAAACCAAGGTTAGTGCAGCATTAGATTCTCAACAACTGGAACTGATTCCTTAGTCAATTACATAATGATGTGCAAAAAGGCAGTTCATATTTATACGATTTATATTCCAAGTATGGGGTTAGAACAAGAGCCAATTTAGGATATAATTGCTGTAAATCTTGACTATATAGAGCAGCTACATGTAGCAGTTTAAAGTAAAATACCTATCCACTGCAGGCTAGAAATTCATTTTTTGGTTACAATGTACATGTGTCTTAAGTTTTATAGCAGACACAAGGTAGATAGCAAACTACTAATAATATTTCTGCAGCATGGCACACTTCCCTGTCTTCTATCCATTGCTCAATGTTTCAAACTGATATTTTCAGCAAAAGATGCCAAAAAAATAAACTATAAACAGCTCACCATACAAGCTGCAAGTGGAAGCCACATATTCATACAAATTATTTGGCTGAGTATATGATTTGGAATATGATATTGTGTTTTGAGTTGAGTATCCCTTAAAATGTGTGTATACTAAACTGGAAGTTACTATGGCTACCACTGCCAGCAAAAAGTCTGAGGATCTGTGTGAAATTGTCAAGCAAATGTATTCAAAGTGGATGACTATATTCTTTTAGTGAGTTATTGCAGATTATTTTTCTCTTTGAAACTTATCTGTTGCCACTTCCTTTTGGGTGTGAGACGTTTTCCAGTCTGTATTCACTACAATTAAGGCAAACTAGAGGCATTTCAGTTTGTGGGGATGGGACCTTTTTTTTAGTCATAACCTTATTTTTTTTAAACATAGGCTGCCAACATATACACTATTTTGCAGTCTTGGCCACGTTGTGCTCTTGAGATGTGTAGCTTTAAGAGTACAGCTGCTGTTGCTGTAATTTACACTACCGGTCAAAAGTTTTAGAACACCCCAATTTTTCCACGTTTTTATTGAAATTCATGCAGTTCAATGTCTTATTGTACTCTGAAATGAAAGAATAGAACAAATGAACAATTTAAGTTTAAAAAGAAATCATGGAATCAATTTATAAACCAAAATGTATTCTAAATGTTTGACTCATCAAAGTAGCCCCCTTTGGCAGATATAACAGCTGAACACACTCGTGGCATTCTTTCTACAATGGAAATCAAATATTCTTCAGAAAGTTCTTCCCAACTCTGTTGCAGAAGTTCCCATAAATGTGTGGCACTTGTAAGTTGCTTTGCTTTCACTTTTCTGTCCAGTTCATCCCAAACCAGCTCAGTGGGGTTTAAGTCTAGTGACTGTGCTGTCCACTCCATGTTTTTAAGCTTACCATCTTGTTCTTTTTTTGCTAAGGTAGTTCTGGCATAGCTTGGACTTATGTTTTGGGTCATTATCTTGCTGTAGGATGAACCCCTGACCAACTAGGCGCATACCAGCGGGTTCTGCATGGCTCTGCAAAATGCTGTGGTAGCCGTTTTGGTTCAGGGTGCCTTTTACTCTGTACAAATCACCGACCGTGGATCCAGCAAAACAGCCCCACACCATCACGCTTCCTCCTCCATGTTTGACAGTTGACGTCACACACTGAGGAACCATCCTTTCGCCTACTTGACGGCGTACAAAAATCCTGCGTGATGAACCGAAGATTTCAAATTTTGATTCATCAGTCTATAACACCTTCTTCCAGTCTTCAGTAGTCCATTGACGATTTTTCTTGGCCCAGGCAAGCCTCTTTTTCTTATTCTGACGTCTTAGCAATGGCTTTCTTGCTGCAACTCGACCTATCAAACCTGCAGCTCAAAGTCTTCTCTTTACAGTTGAAACTGAGACTTGCTTATTACAACCACTATAAAGCTGTGCTTGAAGCTGTTGTCCTGTGAGCCGCCTATCACGCAAGCTGTTGACTCTCAGAAACTTGTCTTCTGATTCTGTTGTGGCTTTGGGTCTGCCAGACCTCTTCCTGTCAGAGTTTCCCCCAGTTTCTAAGTGCCTTTTGATGGTGAAGAATACTGTACTCACTGACACCTTGACTTTCTTCGCAATTTCTCTGCAGGAAAGACCAACATTCTTAAGTGTTATGATGGTCTGTCTCTCTTCCATTGTTAATTGCCTTTTTCCCGCCATTTTTATGGCAACACACTACTTTCTGCAGTACAATACTGTTCAAATAATGCTCACGAGGGTACGGTACCACAGTGTGTTCCAACAATACTTTTATACAAACAAAGGGGTTTGTAAGTAATCCAGACAAGTTGGAACACCTGTGGGAATTGGTAGCACCAACTTTCAAAGCTTGATCAACCTCCATTGCTGCAGAACAGCTTTAAGTTGTTTACCCATTTCTTTTTCACTAAAAAAAGCCTTTTTGTAAAATTCTGAAATGTACATTATTTTTTCAGTTTTGGGTAACCTTACTTTTTTTTTAACCTCAGGCAGTTCACCACTTACCTTTGTACCATTTCAAGCTATTCATTGGACTTTAACTGCTAAAATATCAATGAAAAACAAAAAAAATTGGGGTGTTCTAAAACTTTTGACCGGTAGTGTATCTTGCAACAACTTGTGCAGCTGCGTTGATCTGATCCAAGCTCCAAGCCATTTCTGCATTTTTCTGTCAACACAGTCTCACTCCCATGGCATCAAAAAGCGACGCTTGGTCAGGTACCTTTTGGCGTTTGTTATTGAGGCAAAAAGTCTCCTTCAACATCATCTTTAGATGCGTTTGGTCGGCACTTTTGGAATCACATTTTAACGCTCTGGGTCGGACGTACGTTTAACTGACAAGCGGCACAGGAGCAGACAGGTAGGTTTAGGAAAAGATTGCAGGTGGGGTTACAAAATGTACGTTTCTGTGACACGCCGGAGTAGAACGGGACAACGGTCTTTATAAACCAGGCTACTCTGAGGGATGACACAAGCTAAATGCTTTGGCCTGTAAGTTACTGCCAGTGTTAAATAAGAGAGAGAGAAAGAGACAGACTGAGTGGGTCTGAGTGCGCTCATGAATCTGGATAGTGAATTACTGCCAAAGCACTGTTCCTCAAAGGTTTTTGAAAAGATTAGGGTCGGCGTTTGCAATACCACAGCATCATAAAACTTAGACAAATTATCTCAAATTATTCGATGCAATATGTGTTTCCACTCTGAGCGAGCAGAAATTTTATACTGGAGCGAGAACAACATTTTTAATTATAGCGCAGTGCTCAGTGGGAGGTGGGCAGGGATTGGCGGATGCAATGCTCCATCACACACACACAAATGCATTCGTATACACATGACTACATCAGAGCAAGTTGATTGAACAAAATCCATCTTAATGTTTCAATATATGAAAGCGCAAGCTTGTTAACGTAAAGGTAATTGCATTGGGGAGTCCAAGGTTCATTTACACATTTTCAAATTAAATAAACCACATCTTACCTTACACGGTGCTACAAAGGCACACAGTACAGCAGAGAATAACACGTACAATTTAATAACCAATTAACTATTTGCTTGCCTACACTGCAAGAGCTAATTAGGTTTTGTTTAGGAACACCTTGCCTTTATCAATGTTGTTAATTGGCTTCAGGAGGGATGAAACAGGTGCTAGGTTTTCATCCAGGACTTGAAAGTCTCCTTTAGTGGTGATAATACTACTATGTTATTCAAGATGGGCTGTCATAATTTGTAACCTATGGCAGTCAGACCTTCGTGTCATGTGAGATATTTTCAGCCATGCAGAGAAGTCATTTTCCACATGTAACAATCAGTTTTGACAGTAGGTGTGACGAGCTCGGAGGGGTGACAGAATGGCTGTTAACTTTGTTATATTCTTCACTCTTTCATGTTACTAGATATAATAATGATAACCCAGACTATGATGGAATAGTTACTAACCCAACAGCATGTCTTTACAGCAGCATGGCTAACACCAACAATGGAAGCTAAGGTAACCCACAATCCATCAGGTGTATCTTAGTCTCGCATTGCCAGACCTTCCTCCACAGCGCCGCGGACGAGGGTCTGGCTACTCCACAGAGCATTCAGGGATGGGAGAAAAACGTGCTCTGGTTTATTGGCATTTCTTTAAATCAATCACAATCGTCATGGATGGTGCTAAGCGCCGGACGGCGCCACAGTGCCTCTGCAAAATAGCCTCCGGAAGGAACTTGTTTTGGTGGAACGTGTGTACGCTCAAAAGTTGTTTTTGTCGTGCAACAGAAAACTCAGATTGGACAGATAGTCTAGCTAGCTGTCTGGATTTACCCTGCAGAGATCTGAGGAGCAGTTCACCATAGTCCTCAGAAATCCACCAGAGTTTAGAAAGCGGAAGGTAACGGACATCTGGCCGAAAAGAGGGACATCCAGCGAAAGCTTAGCTATGTTTCACACCACATCTAATGTAATCGTACCTGATGTGTTTCGTCCAGCGTCTTTATCATCAGCTGGGAAGCGAGAGAACAAGTGACAAGTTTGCCGGTTTGAAGCTCAAATTGGGTGGCTCCGGCAGTCACCATCTTGGCAGTGTCTGACTCCGCCTAACTCCCGGCTAATTAAAAAATGGGCAAAGAGGTGCAGCATGGCTGGAACTGAGGCGGGTCGAATAAAACCTACAGTCTATGATAGCCACCTCTGACAGTAACCCACCTGTCATTTAAAGCGGCCATGCCCTTGTTGCGGCCATGCCCTTGTTAATTATGCAGAACTTTAAGCCTGAATATAATTTGCACAATTGTAACGAAATTAGCTATAATGACCAAACCGCTTTTGTTTTTGTTTCAGGCTGTAAACATAATAATAATAATAATAATAATAATAATAATAATAATAATAATTTTATGTAGCGCTTTAAAAGGTACTCAAAGGCACTTTACAAGGTAAAATCAAAGAAAAACAATAGCAAGATCAGTGTAAAAACCTCAATAACAACTAGAGATAAATATGAAAAAGGCACAGCAAAACAGGATAGAAACAAATGGAAACAGCTAAGTTGGTTACAGGTTACCCCTGTGCATGTTGATTTCTACTGTAAAGTTGGGCATTTTAACATGGAGGTCTATGGGGATGGACTCCCTTTTGAAGCCAGCATCAAGTGGCCCTGCAGTTTTTGGCACTCGTGCATTGGCTTCATTTCTCAGACCTGGAGGTTCTATATCACTATGAATTTAAATATCTTTTGGACTGTTTGGTCAGACTAAGAAAGCATTTTGAAGACGTTATAATGGGAAAATTACATTTAAGCATAATTCCTTATATTTTTTATGTTTTATTTGTACTTTCTAATTCTCTCACAAATGCTGAAAGAGTTTATCTCATTTCCCACATGTAGCTTTTGATTCTAACTTTGTGAGACATCCAGTCTGGAACATAATGTGAGCACTGTTCGCCTGAACCGATAAAGGTACAAGGTCACCCTAAAACTATCTCTAGTTTTCCCATGCCGTTTGAGATATAACTGGGGGATGAAAGTCGTCCAGGGAGGAGGAGGTGAGATGGCTCCAAGATGTCTCTTGTATTTCTTGATTGTCTTCATGTGTATCAGATTGCCTGTAAAAATTGTAGTGTCATAATTAGCCAAGTGCGTGTGTGCTGTCCACTCTGAAGATGCATATAAGCCTAGTGTTTTGTTCACTCATTTGAGGGACTGACTCCACACGGGGCTGCAGCCTTTTGTGAAATCATGTTGCTCCTATATTTAAAAATATATCTTTAATTAAATACAAAAAACCTAACATGGTTTAGTCTCTGACTGTCTTATTTGTTTCACGTTATTAAACTCTCAAACCTTTACCCCTGCTGCAAAGGAAACTTCCACTACAACGTCACCTCGCACTTGCAAATATTTCGTGTCATTTTTTAAGTTTTTTTTAACAGACCCATGTAGAGAAGTGATTTTGCCCATATTAAAATCAGTTTTGACAACAGGTGCGATGAGCTGCGAGGTGAAAGATGACAGCGATTTTCACATTTTTCCATGCAGAGGACAAGTCAGGCAGTTTGAATGTCGTGTAATATGATTAAGATTTAGCTGAAACCAAGCAAATGCTAAAAAAAAAAAAAAAGGGTTTGCTTGTGTGTTGATGAATGAAGCCACTTGCAGTTTTTGTATTAAGTCCAAGTCATTTGTATGTTGTACATCAGCTGAAATTGCACAACGTCAGCTTTCTCTTCTCCGCACGGCTCTCTGATTTACAGCTATCAGACAGTGAGATACACTCCTGAAAGCACAAGTGTGTGTGAGAGTAAACTTAAAAAAAGATTGACACCACTCTTCTGCTGAGGGACTCAATTATTCAGCAGGGATAAGTTTATAGTACTGACAAGACGACAACAGAAATTCCAGGGAACCATCAATCTTTGTGACAGGCATCTCCGAAGCTTGTGTTTATCCTACCCTCACGACAATTCATTGCATCCTGTAAGGCAGCCTCAGCTCATTTCCATAGGGCAGAGCGGCGAGCCATTTGAGTTGCGAGCTGAGCCAGAGAATGGTGTAAGGCGTATCGGCGCGGCGGATCGACAGGGGAGACATCCTGTCACCACAGTGTCCCGTCAGACGCTCCCCGGGGGACAGAGGTCAGAGTCGGAAGGATCACCGGGTGGCATCTTCCTGACAGATATTATACACAAGCAGCCAACTCAGATGGTGTTTATTCAAATGCAAGGGCAGAGCCAGGCTTGCTGACAGTGCAGCCATCCGTGCAATGGAGTGGACAGAGGGACATCACACACCAACACACCCTCACTGTTACTGAAATCTTGCATATGTTTGTCGGGAGTTTGATGAGGTAAGAAGGTATGTTCAGTGCTGGAATGTAACTAAGTACATTTACTCAGGTACAAATTTAAAGTACTTGTACTTTACTTGACTCTTTTCTTTTCATGCCACTTTCTACTTCTCCGCAATATTTCAGAGAGAAATATTGTACTTTTGACTCCACTACATTGATCTGACAGCTTTAGTTACTAGTTAGGTTACAAATTAAGATTTTTGCACGCAAAACAAGTTTATAAAATACAACATTATTTATTTATTTATTATAAATTAAACTACCCAACATTATTTTGCTGTATGCCACAGTGCCATGTCCTTGTTTTCCCCACATAATTCCTTTGTTATGGTAGAAAATCATAAAGTCCTGCAGAGTTTGACAGCTGAGAACTTAACTGCACATGCAAATGTGTATAAAAGGTATTTCAGAGGTACACCACTGTGTTCAGACAGTAAACCAAGGGGAAGGCTCAACACTGTAGCGATACAGTATACCTGCTAATCTGGAACACAATAAGAAAACAGCAGGTGTCACACTTTTAAGATTCAATACAAGAGTGAATAAGATTAAAGGTGCCGTAGGTAGGATTGTGAAGATCCAGGACTTAGCCAAAGAATTTGAACATCGACAACTTCTCAGTCCCTCCCCCCCTTTCTGTTAAAGCCCAAACGGTCTCCTAAACCCCTCCCCCCATGAGGGAGAATGAATGCGTGTGCATGAGCAGTGATTGACACGCAGTTAGACACCCCCCCTGGCCCTGATTGGTGAATCTGAACAGGGAGCTGTGGATTTTTGCAAATTGCACTACAGGCTGTAGGTGGTGTCAGAGGAGCTGGATTTTTTTTAAAAAAGAAAGTTTTTTACCATCATTACCAGCTTCATATAGTTCTACTGGAACATAGGGTCAGCTTCAGCAAATATGACAGAAAGTTAGTTTTATAAGTCTTATCTACTGCATCTTTAATATTTCTTCTAGCGATGCAGTGTTTCCATGCTGTATTAACGGCCTACAAGTCCAGCTGAAATCATTAGCTGATTAAACACTTAGGTTTGGATCGTTTCCATTTTCTCAAATTGTGAGGGTTTTTCTGCATTGAGTAGTTTTACTTTTAATATTTTAAGTACATTTTCCTGATGATACTTACATACTTTTACTTAAGTAACATTTTCAATGCAGGACTTTTAATGGAAACAGAGTATTTCTTTTTACAGTGCGGTATTAGTACTTTTACTTAAGTAAAGGATCTCAATGCTTCTTCCAACACTGGGTATGTCAAACACTTCGAAGAAAAGTAGATTCTGTAAAGTGACAAGGGTGAGGAAATGTGACCACACACTCACATAATTACAAACTTACAGCACAAACTTTCAGAAATTTTAAAAGTGCTGGAAAACAAGCCAAACTGTTTATGCACGCACACTCACTCGATTAAGCAGCGCCATCACTTGCAAGGCAACAGTTTCGGAGGTCAGCAGAAAGCTTAGCAGGGTACATTCAGAGTGAACTGAACAGTGTGACCCGTTTTTCATTCTCCGCACCGCATCACAGTCATAATTAACATAATGAAGATCAATTAACTGTCCCGGTGTCTGTCCTGTCACCATCGGCTCACAGCGTTCTGTTCGCTCTCACTTCTCCGTGGCCAGGACATGAGGAGCGACCCCCACGCTCACTGACGTTAATTGGCTCGACGTATTGCTGAGGACGGCGCGGTAATGGCGCTTTTATCTTTTTCCTGTCCCTTCTAATTGGCCAGAGGTTTTGGAGAGATTTGGCGCTGCCCGTGTGACTGGTGTCAGAAAAACATGGAAGCGATGAGCGTTGGTGTCTGATTAAAGGGAGAGACATCCCAGCTCAGGACCAAAGGCGGTCATTTAGAGGACTTTAATCTTGTGGGCTTTCAGAGAGGCTCTCAGCGGATACAAGCTGGTCTCTGTCTTATTATAAAATGCTTAAAAAAAGATTAGAGGGCTATACTCTAGCTAATGATCTCCTCCCAATTAAGAACAGGCTCAGGGGGAATCGTCCAATCGCCGTGGGAGAGTTTCTGGACAACCGTCGACACGGAGACGCAACCACTGCACACCAAAGATGTTTTCCTGTTTGAAGCATTTACTTTCAGTCATTGAGATTGCTTGCACAGGTAGAAATTATGTAATTGGAACACAGGTGACACCAGAGGAACAGCAGTGAAATGGCTGAAAGTGCAGGTTCTGGTCCATAGTGGGAACATTATCCAAACCAATTACAGGGAATGACCCCACAACACAAGGCTTTATGGGTATCAGGAGATGGGTGCTGACAGCCGGGGTTCCTCGTGCTCATAAAGCCTCGCATAAGAAAATGAACAGACTGGAACCTGTGCTGAGTCAGGGCTGAGTCGCACACTTTCTCCACCATTTTCTTCTTTACTTTCATTTCCTGCAAAATCCTCTAAACCAGGGGCCTTCAATGTTTTTTAGGCCAAGGACCCCTTAGTTGTAGCTGAGACAGAGCAAGGACCCCCTACTACATATTGTATAAAATGAAGTTGTATAATAAACTGGACCTACAAAAACACATACCTATTTATGGTGCATACAATACTAAGCTATTAAAATAATTATATATACATATATTTATACATCATGTTTTAATGTTAAACATACATGTAGCACAGTTTCTGTGGATGGCTACCTTACCTACAGGCCAGGAAGCATACTCTTATGTTATTATCATCAATGTTGTAACAAATACCAAATAGGCCGATTTATCTTTGCTAATAATATGATGCACTAATGTTTATGTGTATTTTCAGACTTATTTTAAGTTTTGTTAAACATTTTTTTTAAATGATTAAACAATAACTTGGCGGCTCCCCTGCAGTAACTCTGAGGACCCCCCTAAGGGTCCCGGCCCCCCCTGTTGAAGGACCCTGCTCTAAACTGGCAGCATGACCAGGGAAATAAGGAAAGAAATAAAGATCTACATCACAAACTGAAAACTATCTTTTATTATCACTGTATCTGAAGAACCATAGGGATTAGACAATTTATCAGAGACAGTTTTCACATGGTTATATTATTGTCATACAGAGGTGGACACCTGTTGGAGAACTGTGTTGGAATAGCCATGACATTTAGGGCCCTATTTTAACGATCTGAAACGCAAGTATCAAACGTGAAACGCAAGTAGCTTTGTGGGCGGATCTCGGCCGCTGTTGCTATTATACCGGCGGGATAAATGACTCTTGCGCCCGACGCAAATCTAAAATGGGTTGGTCTGAAGTAGCTAGGTGTGATTTGGGTGTAACGTGCAATAAACCAATCAGAGCGTCATCTCACTTTCCCTTTAAGAGCAGGCACACTTGTTCCATGGCGGATTGCTATTATGACGCCAGACTTGCCTGGCGCACGCCAGCGGGAGCTAAATGCCCATCTTGACCGGGTGGCGATGTTGCTGCGGTCTCTCGGGCAAAGACATTCCCTAATTTACCGACGTGCGTCTGTGGAGGGAGAAGTCCGCTGTGCGTCAGGTGCAAAATAGGAATCATACATGCGTCGGTGTACAAAGGCAATTGCGCTGAGTGAAAGATAGGGCCCTGTATGTTTAATCTCCGTGCTGCTTTAGTATGTGAAGCAATCGCGTCACAGCGCCATCTGCTGGGATCTCAACTTCGTTCAGTTTCTGTAAAAAAAAATTAAACCAAAATGATTCAAGTTCATATTTATTATCCTGTTTTATTATTTTCTTTTTACCTGGCAATATAGTTTGTTTACTTTTACTTTTTCCTGAACAATTTAGTTTTTACTTACTAAAAATATTTGTCACCTGCCAGTGTTGTAGTACTCGAGATCGGTCTTGTTCTCAAGACCACTATGAAGGTCTCGGTCTTGTCTCGTAATCGACCACATTTTTACTCTTGGTCCCAGAGAAAGAGGACTCAGGATTTTATTTTAAGACCGGTCAAGACCACAACTGCAGGGAAATCAATTAATTGCTTGTGCAATACTGTAATCAGATGTAAAACTTCCTGCTTCAAGTGCAACCAACAACTTTTCTAATTTGAAATGTGTTACTGTTAATAACTTCTCCCAGACCCTTTAACACACACTACCAAGAAAGTGAATGCAGGAAACAGGAGAAAAAGCTCTGGCTGTCTGGCACTGGTCTTGGTCTTTGTCTTGGTCTCAACCGCTCAAAGTCTTAGTCTAGTCTCGGTCTCGCCCCTGCCTTGGTTTTGGTTTTGTCTCGGTCTCAACCCCTCAAAGTCTTGGTCTTGTCTCGGTCTCGATACACTCTGGTCTTGGTCTTGACTTAGTCTCACCCTGCCTTGGTCTTGTCTCAACCCCTCAAAGTCTTGGTCTTGTCTCAGTCTCAATACACTCTGGTCTTGGTCTTGACTCAGTCTCGCCCTTCCTTGGTCTTGGTCTTGGTTTCAACCCCTCAAAGTCTTGGTCTTGTCTCGGTCTCGATACACTCTGGTCTTGGTCTTGACTCGGTCTCGCCCTGCCTTGGCCTTGGTCTTGACTCCGTCTTAACCCCTCAAAGTCTTGGTCTTGTCTCGGTCTCGATACACTCTGGTCTTGGTCTTGGTCTTGACTCGGTCTCGCCCTGCCTTGGCCTTGGTCTTGACTCCGTCTCAACCCCTCAAAGTCTTGGTCTTGTCTCGGTCTCGATACACTCTGGTCTTGGTCTTGGTCTTGACTCGGTCTCGCCCTGCCTTGGCCTTGGTCTTGACTCCGTCTCAACCCCTCAAAGTCTTGGTCTTGTCTCGGTCTCAAGACACTCTGGCCTTGGTGTTGACATGGTCTCGGTTTAGGTGGTCTTTACTACGACACCTTTACCTGCTTATTTTCGTTTTAGTTGAACCCTGCTGTGAACGAGGAGATCTTTCACACCCGGGTGTGATCGATATGACTGCACCTCCTCTGTCAGCTTTGAGTTGGGACACCCTGCTAGCAATAACTGACATCTAGGCGTCCTCTGGAAATACTCTACTGACTTGTAGTGCCACCGGCACTTACAACCAGCATCAGTATCTGGCCAACACAGTTACATTTTAACTGTAGGTCTGAGGGAGTGGTGTCGGCTGGGGAAGATGACCGAGGGAGGGAGGGGGGTCTCTGTGCGTGTGTGTGTGTGTGTGTCCTCTGCTGTAAGTCTGAAGGTTTGTGATAATTAATATGTGTAGTGGGCTTGATGAATGAGGACAGGTGGAGGATTTCATCATGCCTAGACAGACTGGCTCCCTCCCTGGGCAGGAGGGATCCATGACCTGCCCAACACCTCGAAAAAAGAAAAAAAACACAACCGTCTATGTGTGGCAGGATCTACCCTTGAAATTTACTCCATGTGTATGTGTGTGTGTGTGTGTGTGTGTGTGAATACACAGCGGTGCGGCTCAGGTGTTCCCAGGGCTGTAAACCTTAAAGTACACCTGTTAAAAAAAGGGGTTCATGTAAATGCAATTCCGTTTGTTCTGCCTGTTTATGCATACTTTCACATGCCATGTGCATAAAGTGTGTTATACACTGCGAGTGGGAGTGTGTGTTTCAGTATGTGTCTTTCTCAGAGGGTAATTACTCTATGTCATCTGTGGGAGTGTGATTAATGAGGTTCTGGTCAAAAGGCAGTGAGCATAGATGTCCTGGCTTTGGTCCTGAAGCACAGTTACTGATATGAGGGGACCATTTATATTCCCTTTACCTGACACTCCTCCGGCTCTACACCAAATGGTATCCCAAATACAGCATTTTGCCTTTGTAATATCAGTTACAAACAACAACAACAACAAAGTTTTTGACAACTTACTTACAACGTACACTTTCTACTGTATATTTTTCTTTCTTTTCATTGTTTTATTGTACTTAAAATGTAACATTTGTTTAATATATGCACACGTAAAAAATTATACGAATTTAGGAGCCGAATGACAAGTTCAGACCATGAAGATGCATATGAAGTGATTGCAAACCAAATCAAAGCCGTCTTTGTTCTTGTTGTTTGATAAATGCAAAAGAAAAAGTGGTGGAAAGTCATATCAAGTGTTCACATCAAACTCAATTAATAGGCAAAAACTGCTCTTCTGAGTTATACATATTGCTTCATCCTTAGCTATTATATTTTCACTCTGAAGGATGTTTCACAAGGTGTTTCTGTACTGCAGTCACCCAGGATCTACTGTTTCGCCAATTTAAGATTCCTCTGAAGCTCTCTTAAAGGTCCTAGTACATGCTGCTTTTTGGATGCTTTCATATAGGCCTTAGTGGTCCCCTAATACTGTATCTGAAGTCTCTTTTATATAGGCCTTAGTGGTCCCTTAATACTGTATCTGAAGTCTCTTTTATATAGGCCTTAGTGGTCCCCTAATACTGTATCTGAAGTCTCTTTTATATAGGCCTTAGTGGTCCCCTAATACTGTATCTGAATTCTCTTTTATATAGGCCTCAGTGGTCCCCTAATACTGTATCTGAAGTCTCCTTCCTGAAATTCAGCCTTGGTGCAGAATTACAGCCACTAGAGCCAGTCCCACAATGAGCTTTCCTTAGGATGTGCCATTTCTGTGTCTGTCCCTTTAAATGGTATTGAGAAGGAGAAAGGGGGGGCAAGGTGGAGGGTGGGGGCATGGCCTTGACCAACTGCCACTTTTCTCGTTTGAAAGCCATGATGTCTCTTTCAGATGGGCGGGCCAAATTCTCTGGGCGGGCAAAGCAGAGAAAGGGGAGGTAACCTTGCTCCTTATGACCTCATAAGGAGAAGATTCCAGATCGGCCCATCTGAGCTTTCATTTTCTCAAAGGCAGAGCAGGATACCCAGGGCTCGGTTTACACCTATCGCCATTTCAATCAGGAGAGACTTCGTTTGCAGATATGCAAAATTATTTATTGTACAACTGTGTAATATGAAGTCTTTTGGAGATTAGACTCCATCGAATCAATAATATATTTCAAGGGGGTAGAGAACAGGAACAAGTCCAGACACTGGTGGCGGCGGACAAAGAGACCAGAGATCGGACCGAAAAGGCAACGAAGTGGGCAGCCAGGAGAAACACGAAGACCGGAGGCGGCAGGGGAGGAGGAGGGTCGAGCGCTTTGCCTGAAACGACAGCTGACTGCACAAGGAGAGAACAGATTTAAAGCAGAGTTGTAAGGCTGTGATAGGCCCATGAATTTCGTGGCCAAGTCTGATTGGTTCAACTGAAAGCGTCACTTCTAATCAGCTGTTAGAGTTAAGAATGAGTAGTGCTTGGGTTAATGACGTCTTCCTGAAAGAATTTGCGCTGAGCTTCATTTCTAGCCACTGGGGGACCAGGCAGGCTGGGGGAAGTCATATTAAAGGAATATTTCACCGCTGGAAAGCTGAATATATCTTTAAATTGGGTCACTTATGTAGTAGAAATGTGAATTTTTTTTTTAAATTGGTGCCTTCTAGGCCGAGAAAAGCCAGAAAATGTGTTTTGGTCTTATATGGATGAAAAACACCAAATCCCAGAATGCACCTGCTTCGTTGCTTTGAGTCCACTCCCAAGCCACGCCTACCGCTTGACAGACCCGGACAGACCGACAGAGGCTCAACTCAAGCGTGTTTTATTGTCATTTTAACCATATACACGAAACAACGTTTCATCGTGACTCAAGTGGTGTTACACATTTAACATATATAAAAACGACATTATATAAAAATAGGCTACATTTAGTACACACACTTTATAGGCTCCGTAAAGTTCAGCTAACGCATACTAGCATTAGCGCTTGGTGGGCTGTAAACACCGAGCATAAACACAGCCGTGAATTAGTGTGTAATGTAGAATGGTCGGCATTTAACAGTCACAAACTCCACCAGCAGTTAGCAGTTAAATGGATACAAATCACCACATTTCTGCGCCAGTCGGTGTTAACACAGCCCACAGCAGTTAGCAGTAGCTAGTTGGATTTTATTTCTACACCAGTCCGTTTAACACAGTCCACCTCCACGGGCCGGCGAGAGCAGCCTGGTAGCTGGATAGTCCTGGTTCCGGTACACTGTTGTTCAGGCATGTTTCCACAACAACAAAAACACAGCAGTCACTGAACTCACGTTGGGATTTTCGTTGAAGGAGGATGTAGTCCAGCTTGTTGTTTAATGAGCAGACACTTGCAAGCAGGATGGCTGGGACAGGTGGACAGCTAGCGTTAGCTTTCCACCTAGCCGATGAGGATGTCCCCTAGCCGGCTAGCGGCATTGAGCGACACCGCTGGTCTCCGTGCGAAGCTGAAGCTCACGTAGTGTGCCGAGTATTGCGTCTGTAATAACGTTTCCTCCATATTCTCCGATCTGTACCGATGTATCCCGGTGGTACACACGTCCGGTAGTTTGAATGCAGATAATTGTTGTAAATGTTTTCTGCTGAAAACCGAAAGCCTGTTTAGCGAAGATTCAAGATGGCTGACAGTCGTTTTCATTCAGAATACCTCGGCCAGACTCGGCAGTCCAACCCCCTGTGGGCGTGTTGAAAACATACGGAAGTAGATCCTACTACTGGCTGTAGTCCTTTGCCTCTGGCCCAAAAATCTTCCAATGACGCAAAAATCGTAATTTTACGTCATCGGAAGATTTTTTCCAGGCCCCAAATGCAGAAATCTCTCGTCTGAGGGAGGGAGGCACGGTCATTCAGAAATACTATCGGGTTTCTACTGATACAAAGCTGAATGCTAAATCGGTGAAGTATCCCTTTAATGTTAAAGAAACTCATGCAGTGAAATTTTCATACCATGGGACCTTTAAATTTAAGAGCATTTTCAAGTCATGATAGATTTGATAAAAAACTTTTTTTCTTACGTTTCTGAGTAATCATTACGTTTCATTTCAATCACTTTAACAGTTTGATAAATACAGGCCCAGACCAAAAACGACTGAATGCTATATTTATTTTTTAATTCATTTAATATTGTTCTCATCTAACAACCTCAAAATGTAAATGCTAAAATGAAATTTGTCTTAAGATTTAAGTGTGTGGACTTAGCAGCACATTTAAAATGTTGAATTTTTGTTGATTCATAGCAGTTAAAGCTAAACATATACGATATCTGGGCGGGAAGAAACACATCCATTGGGAGTTTCTCATTTTTACAAAAAAATTAAAAATGCCATCACAAAAAAAAAAATGAAATATGCTGTAATCACATAAATCTACACACACACACACACACACACACACACACACACACACACACACACACACACACACACACACACACACACACACACAGCATAAATTCAGCATGAAGGTCCACAGGAGATTCCTTTTAACATTTAAAAATGACATAGATGAACATAATTCTGCCGCTTGCTCTTCCAATTTTCCCCGACAAGAATAAAATGTTTAATTTAAAAAGCGATCACAAAGTGAAGATAGTGCTCCAACACTTACTTCCTCTCTCTCTGTCCAGCGGGGTAGAATTTAATACAAAGCTCACTGTCAAATTACGACATCTTGGATGTAGAGTGCTCACAGTGCTCTCTCGACCCCCCCACCCTCCCCCACCCTCTGAGCAGTGGATGAGTGGACAATAACAGGGCAATTGCACTGGGCTTTGGGGAGCGGCGGTTCTGAACGCTCCCCGGCCCGCCTGCTGCTCACACAGGCAGCGTTTGTGGCGAGGATGGGAGCCGCCTGTGAGCAGTGGTGGAAAAAGTATTCAGATCCTTCACTTAAGTAAAAGTACTAATACCACCCAGTAAAAATACTCATGTTACCTATGTAAGTGACATCAGGAAAATGTACTAAAAGTATTAAAAGTAAATGTAGTCAATGCAGAAAAATCCTCACATTATAGAAACTGGAAACGATCCAAACAGTTCTGTGATTAATGGTCTAATCATTTCAGCTGGACTTGTAGGCCTGTATATTGTTGGGTAGTTTGATTTATAATAAAACATCATATTTTCTGTAGTACGTGTTTTGTGTGCAAAAAGGTTAATTTGTAGAGTAACTAAAGCCGTCAGATTAATGTAGATGTAGTGGAGTAGAAGTAGAAAGTGGCGTGAAAAGAAAAGACTGAAGTGAAGTACAAGTTCCTCAAATTTTTACTTAAGTACAGTACTGGAGTAAATGTACTTAGTTACATTCCACCACTGTCTGCGAGGAGGCTGCTGTCAGCGAGCACAGGGAAGGGAGGAGAGGTTTAATTTAGCGGATGGCGGCACAGGGACCCTCAGGGCATCACATGCTGTAAGACACACACACACACACACACACACACACACACACACACACACGCGTACCTGAGCATACGTTGTGACAGACAAGTGAGCCGAGGAAGGTGCGGCCCCTGTCCTCCAAACATCCTGCTGGCAGCCTGGGAGAGCTGGGAAATTAGCCTTATTTTTTTATCCTTTTTTAAATTTATTTATTTAAATGGAGCGATGTGTGGAGTCGGTGGGGGAAGGTTGTTCACTTACCATTCGCATTTTCATACGTTTTCTTCTCGACCTTGGTGGCACGTCTGTTCCTGTGAATTCTAATTAACGGAGGTAGATGGATAGACCTGCTGCAGCTGCATTTGAAAGATGAGGGATACATAGTGATGTTTTTCCTTTTTCTTTTACAAGGTTAGAAGTTCATCCAGTGCTTTCAGTGATCAGTGTGTGGCAATTAGCTTTCAACCTAAGCCAATCTATTTGTATTTAGTAGAGACGGTTATTTCCATTAGGGATGCGCCGAATCCAGGGTTCAGGTTTGGAGTCGGCCGAATATTGGGTTTTTTCACCGGGTTCGGTTCCAATTTTTTCCCACCCAACCCTACGCTTGCACTGCGCGCGCTACGCTGGTCGACGTAATCTAAGTGGACTCTTCAATGCAGTAGGCTGTGAGAAAGTGAAAATGGAACTCGCGAGCAGAAAAAGCACGGCCCGGCAGCACCCCCAGCCAAAACAAAGCGACTCAAGCCGAGCCACACGCCCAACCCGCAATGCCGACCTGTCCCGCTGCGGCAAGGACCCCAAACAACACACTACATCGCCGCTGCCAAAACCCCTGCGCATGAAACATACGAAAGAATACGAGCCGCGCATGAAGGAATCCACAGACAGCAGCCAAAACACAGCAACCCCAGGTACGGCAAAGGAAGCACAGTCACAGCTAAAAACTTGTGTTAACCAGACAGGGCCTGTCCCGGGCTGTCAGCCATTCTCTCGGAGTCTCCCTACAGCGGGAGCGGAGCGACTGCTGCTCATTAGCTAACGTTAACTTTTAATTTCACCCACCCAACATGCCTTCATCATACACTGGTTAGCGAAAATTTGCCAAACAAAATTGTCACTCATCTGGCGATAGCGATGTGCTTTCCTACGATGTGAAAAGAGATGCGTGTGAATTCAACATTAAGTTGTTATATTTGTATGGTATTTTACTGTGTAACCGCTCAGTTGAAGATTAAGAGGAAGTTACAAGTGAATAAAGTGTATTTTCTGATGGTTGACTGTGTTGGGGTGGAATAAAGTGAGATGTGCAATGCTGTCTTGGTTCGGGTATTGGAAGCCTGTGTCTTTATTTTAAAGCCAAGCCTGAGTCTAGACGATATAAGAAACCCTCAGTTACACATTTAACTATTTTAGAGGCTTTGGATGTTGTTTACTTCTTTAAGGTCCCATGGCATGAAAATTTCACTTTATGAGTTTTTCTTTACATTCATGTGAGTTCCCCCAGCCTGCCTATGGTCCTCCAGTGGCTAGAATGATGATACCGAGCCCTGGGTATCCTGCTCTGCCTTTGAGAAAATGAAAGCTCAGATGGGCCGATCTGGAATCTTCTCCTTATGAGGTCATAAGGAGCAAGGTTACCTCCCCTTTCTCTGCTTTGCCCGCACAGAGAATTTGGCCCACCCATGAGAAAGAGAGAGACATCATGGCTTGCAAACAAGCAAAGTGGCAGCTTTCCCCCACCCTTTCTCCTCCTCAATAGCATTTAAAGCTACAGACACAGAAATGGCACATCCTAAGGAAAGCTCATTGTGGGACTGGCTCTAGTGGCTGTAATTCTGCACCAAGGCTGGATTTCGGGAAAGAGACTTCAGATACAGTATTAGGGGACCACTAAGGCCTATATAAAAGAGACTTCAGATACAGTATTAGGGGACCACAAAGGCCTATATAAAAGAGACTTCAGATACAATATTAGGGGACCACTAAGGCCTATATAAAAGAGACTTTAGATACAGTATTAGGGGATTAGCGGTCTATATGAAAGCATCCAAAAAGCAGCATGTCATGGGACCCTTAATGTGTTTACTGTGTTAATGGACTGAGGACGGGAGTAGGATTCGGTTTGGTTTCGGGTTCGGCAGAATCTTAACCAGTGGATTCGGTATTCGGCCGAACCCCAAAATCTGGATTCGGTGCATGCCTAATTTCTGTTGTCTATATATCTGTTAATTATTTTCTCGATTAATTGAATAGTTTTCGGGTCTATAAATTTGTCAGAAAATGGTGATAAAAATGTGGATCAGTGTTTCCCAAAAGCCCAAGATGACGTCCTCAAATGTCTTGTTTCGTTCACAACTCAAAGATATTCAGTTTACTGTCACAGAGGAGAGAAGAAACTAGAAAATATTCACATCTAAGAAGCTGGAATGTTGGTTCTTAAAAAATGACTCAAACTGATTCATCGATTATCAAAAAAAGTTGGCGATTCATTTAATAGTTTGCAACTTATCGATTAATCGTTGCTGCTCTAAGTGCAATAGTGAAAGAATCTTTTTATTGGTGATAATACAAAGAAAGTATAAAAAAAATCAAGAGAGCAAATCCTGTGGAAGGGAAGCAAATACACACACACACACACACACACAAACACTAACCATCTGCAGGCAATTATAAAAGAACAAATATGATTCTAGACTATTTTAAAAGCATGCAGCAATTTCATGCTACTTTATTACCATTTCTGTTAGCAGGTTTTAATCCAACGCTGCATAACAAGCAAGAAGAAAACTAAAATGATTCCTGTTCGCTGCCCACATTTTAAGCAACCAATCGCACACAGTGCAAGAATCAAAATAGCTCAAATAAGACATGCACCCACTTCTGCTCTCTGTCTTCATTATATGCAGATCTAGCTGCAGAGGGCTGAGGGCAGGTAAGGAAGTGCGAGCCAGAGGGAAAGTTTATTTTTCCCCTTTGTCTTACACGGCTACAAACAAGATGTAGCCTTTCATTTAGCACACTAAGCGGCTTGCAAGTGGAATCATCGTCACTGATTATTGTTGTTTTGCGGAAGTGGAGTATTCAAGGAACATTAAACTGGTAATTGCTGCACTGGCTGTTCTATTTTCAGTAACAGAAATTGATTTCAAGTTGTTGTTTTTTTCATTGCTTCCTTCCTCTAGGCTTCCTCTACTTTGTGGATGGTCTATTTTGCTGTTAGCCTATGTGTGGTTTGCTGCTGTGGTTGACTTTGCACTCAGTATTGGATCGCGCTCTCTTTTGCTTTTAACCCTAATTTAGCCACATGCCGTGATCAAGAACGTTGTGCAGTATGAATTATAAAAGTTAGAAATAAAGAACAAATGCATGTGGGAGGTGCAGCTTTAGTCTCCAGCTCTTTTACACCTTTGTAACAAATGTCAGTCTACCTAGATAAGAAAAAGTATACTTTAGGTGTAAATGCACAAAACATTGTGGACGGAATGTGTTCTGGCATTTAAGTCACCTTTAAAGGTGATCAGATCTCTGCCAACCAGACGTTTTTTGAGGATGCACAGCTTCAGAACTCAACAAGAACAGTTTACCTCGTCATAAAGATTGTCAAAAACTATATTGATGAAAAAAATATTGATCTGACAGGATAAAGCTTGTTTGTGTCACTAAAATGGAGAAGTAGTATACATATAGTGGTCAAGTTGTTGTTGTTTGCTTGTCTCTGTTTGTCTGCTGGTTTGCAATGAAGCCCCTACAGATAGATAGATAGATAGATAGATAGATAGATAGATAGATAGATAGATAGATAGATAGATAGATAGATAATAATAATAATAATAATAAATTGAATTTATATAGCGCTTTTCATGGACTCAAAGTCGCTTTACAGGGCAGGGTAGATTATAAAAACATAACAAAACAAAACGAGCAAACAAAACAAGTAGAACAAAACAAGATACAGATGAAAAAGGGAGGGGGGCAGGTGGACTATGGGTAGGCTGAGGTGAAGAGATGGGTCTTGGCAGGGACTGGAAAGATGGTGAGGGACTCAGAGGTGCGGATCTCTTGGGGGAGGGAGTTCCAGAGCCTGGGAGCTGCTCTGGAGAAGGCTCTGTCCCCAAAACAAGCGCCAGGTTGGACTTTTGGATGGAGAGGAGACCGGCTGAGGTGGATCTGAGGGACCGTGAGGGTTGGTAAGGGGAGAGGAGGTCAGTGAGGTATGAGGGGGGCCGCCAGATGGTGGAGGGCTTTATAGGTGAGGACCAGGATTTTGTAGGTGATCCCGGTGGGAAATGGGAAGCCAGTGGAGTTGTTTTAGGACTGGAGTGATGTGGTGCCAGGATTTGGAGCAGGTAATGAGGCGGCGCGGCTGAGTTCTGGACCAGTTGGAGTCGGTTGATGTTGGTAGAGCTGATGCCGAGGAGAAGTGAGTTGCAGTAGTCCAGTCCGGGAGGAGATGAAGGCGTGAATGAGTCTTTCAGCAGCGGGGGTGTGAGAGGGTCTGATTTTGGCGATGTTGCGGAGGTGAAAGAAGGAGGTTTTAATGACTTGACGGATGTGAGGCTCAAGGGAGAGGGTGGAATCAAAGATAACGCCAAGGTTGCGGGCCTGGGGAGATGGGGAGACAATGGTGCCGTCGATGGTGAGAGTGGGGTTATTGGTTTTGCTGAGTGTGGATTTGGAGCCGATCAGAAGGAATTCTGTTTTGTCGCTGTTGAGTTTGAGGAAGTTGTGTTGCATCCAGGTTTTAATAGCTGACAGACAGGAGTTGATGTGGGAGAGGGGAGGATTGTGGGGGGATTTGGTGCTGAGGTAGATCTGGGTGTCGTCAGCATAGCAGTGGAAGTCCAGGTTGAAGTGGCGGAGTATCTGACCAAGAGGGAGGATGTAGATGATGAAGAGGAGGGGGCCAAGTACGGAGCCTTGGGGAACACCTTGAGTGACTGTGGCTGTGGCAGAGGTGTGGTTGTGGAGAGAGATGAAATGGGATCTGTTGGAAAGGTAGGAGTGGAGCCAGCTGAGTGCAGTACCGTCGATACCGAGGTCTTTGAGTCTGGTGAGCAGGATGTTATGGCTCACAGTATCGAAGGCTGCACTCAGGTCGAGGAGGATGAGGATGTTGAGGGAACCGGTGTCAGCAAAGGTGAGGAGGTCGTTGAGGACTTTGAGGAGAGCGGTTTCTGTGCTGTGTAGGGGGCGAAAACCAGATTGGAGAGGTTCGAATAGGTTATTGGCAAGAAGATGGGTTTGTAGTTGTGAGGCGACTATGCGTTCCAGGGTTTTAGACAGAAAGGGGAGGTTGGATATTGGGCGGTAGTTGTTGAGAGAGGAGGGATCCAGACCAGGTTTTTTAAGGATTGGGGTGACAGCGGCAGTTTTGAAAGCAGAGGGGACAGTTCCAAGGGACAGTGAGGAGTTGAAGAGGTTAGTGAGGTAGGGGCATAGGACCGGGAGGCAGGACTTCAGAAGTGGAGTAGGGAGGGGGTCAAGGGAGCAGGTAGTGGGTTTGGAAGAGCTGATGAGTTTGGAGATTTCAGGAGGAGTGACTGGGTTAAACTGGGAGAGGAGGAAGTGTGGAGGAGGGGTCGGGAGGTCTGGAGGGATGGAGAGAGGAGGGTCCAAGGTAGGTGCTGGAGTAGATCCTGGAAGGGGGGAAGGGGGGAGGGGTTTTTGGGTTTTTTTTTTTTTTGAAAAAGTGGAGGTTTTTTTTGCAGATAAAAAAATAAAAAAGAAAGTTGCAGGAGTATCCGTAATTAGAGGTAAAAGGAGGCTGTTGGTCCGAGGCTTGATGAGGTTGTTCAATGTGGAGAAGAGGGTTCTGGGGTTTTGGCAGGGGCGCGGTGAGGATGGTGGAGAGGTAGGCAGATTTGGCAGCAATGAGGGCATCTTTGTAGGCGATGAGATGGGATTTATAGGCTTCATGATGGACTGTGAGGGATGATTTCTTTGTCAGACGTTCAAGTTGGCGGCCAGTTTGTTTCATTTTGCGGGTGTGTGTACAGGGTGTACCAGTGTGAAGAGGTGTTAAAAAGTCGCGAGTTTTGTTTTGAGGGGGGCCAGGATGTTGATGGAGTTGAGGAGAGGTAGACAAGGTAAAGTTGAGGTGGTCTGTGAGGTCATCGGGTGAGGTTGAGGGTTGGTGCCAGGTGGAGAGTGGTGGAGAGCAGGTCAGAGAGATGGTGGGGATTGATAGATTTGGGAGGTTCGGAAGGAAGATGATTTCTGTGAGGAGCGGGGGGTGGGGGGGTTGAGAAAGGGATGGTGAACCGTATCAGTTTGTGATCAGAGAGGGGAAAGAGGCATGGATGGAGGTCGAGCACTGGTTGGTTGGTGGAGCAGACCAGGTCGAGGATGTGACCTTTTTCATGGGTGGGGAATGTGACATGTTGGGTGAGAGAGAAGTTATCCAGTAAAATTTTGAATTCTGATGAGAGCTTGCATGTGGGGGAGTCCATGTGGATGTTTAAGTCACCGAGTAGCAGCAGACGTGGAGAGAGAGATGAGGCTAGTGTGAGGAGTTCAGTAAAATCAGAGAGGAAGGAGGGATTTGGTTTAGGTGGCCGGTAAAAATAAGAATAAGATAAAAAAGAAAAAAAAGATAGATGGATGAGGGTCGCTGGTTCAAGTCCTTGTATGGACCAAAGTACGGAGTGTGGACTGGTAGCTGGAGAAATGCCAGTTAACCTCCTGGGCACTGCCAAGGTGCCCTTGAGCAAGAACCCACTGCCCAGGGCGCCTGTCCAGCAGTCGCAGCCCCCTCACTCTGACATCTCTCCGTTTGTGCATGTAAAAGGACCTGAGCGTGTGTGTGTATTTCAAGCCTGTATGTAGTGTGTAATAACATCATTAACAGGAGACTACAGATGAAAAATAGCCTTTTGGCTAACTCTGGCATTTTTAACCCATGTAAATTCATGTGTTTTATTAATTTGCATTGTCCGCTTTTTTAAATAAACTGAACAGAGTGTAAATTGTAATTTCCCACTGGGGAAAAGTATTATAAAAATGAGATGGCTAGATAGATAGATAGATGGGCTTTATTAAACCCGAACTGGGCAATTACTGTGTTACAGCAGAAAGACACACACGCTCACGTACACACATACAGAAAATACAAGAAATGTACCAGAAATAATAAATAAGATTTAAAAAAAATATTTAGATAAAATAAGATAACAAAAGATCAAAAAACCAGAACTCCTACTGAAAAAAATACACAGAGGAATGAAAAGAGTGTACATGTATAAGAATATGTACACGTGTAGAATAAAATGTGCAACCTACAAAAATAGTATATATATCAAAATAAAATATGTATAATATAAATATGAAGTAACCAGAGTGCAATAGCATAATAGTGCAATATTGTAACGTGTGAATTGTTGTACAGTTTTATGGAATGTGGCAGGAAAGATTTCCTGTAGCGGTCAGTACGACATTGAAGCTTTCGGAGCCTCTTACAGTGCATACAGTGAGCCCCATACCAAACTAAAGCCTATTACATAATGACCTTACACTGTTGGGCGTCATCATCTATCCACTGTAAGATTTCACCTGGGGTGCTGGGGCTCCACCTTGCTCTTCTGGAGTATTTGTTTTGCTGCTGCTGCTGCTACTTTGTTGCTCATATTAAAATTAAACATGACATTCAGAAACAAATCTGCCATTTGTCTCTGGCTATTTTCACACCAAATCAAATTATTGACTATTTAGCCCCTTTGGCTGTTTATTATCAACCCTAACCCCTATTTGTCTGAAATCAAATTAATTTAAGCTGCCGGCAAAACCACCCTGGGAACTCGATGGCTCTCGCTACGTCTAGGATTTCACCAGAGCTTGGTTCTACTCGTACATTTGCAACACAGTCTCACTCCCATCGCGTAAGATATGGACGCTTGGTCAGGTGCCTTTGGTGCTGTTATTGACACTGGGCAGTTGGGTTTAGGAAACGTGACATGCAGGACACGAACCCCGGTCTCCAGGGTGAAAGTCCTGTGTTTTTTGACCCATCCACCACCCCAATCAGCCTCCTTACCCGGCATTTCGGGCTTTCGTACTACTCGCTACTAGCCTAGAAATCTAGATGCAGCCTAGCAGCAGCAAATTTATTTTGCAGCCAGGGGGGTCTAGGCACTCTCCGTTGACTTGCGAGCTGGAAAAACCAAACTCTAGTCAGGCCAATCACATCGTGTATAGAGTCGGTGGGCGGGGCTTATGGCTGCTGCTGCTGGGAACAGCGGTCTTCTGGAAGCTTTTCTTTGAGAAAAGAACGGCACTGAAATAATTCTTAAAAAAGGAAGATGTGTTTTGCCGAGCGGATACGGCAAAAGTTGAATCTATCAACTAGCTCCGCTACCTTCTTCGTTGCTCTGCCTGGTTGTAGCGCTATCCTATTACGTGCAGAGGGAATTTGAAAGACAACCGTTTATCCCGCCCCTCGGATTGAGCTCCGTCAATGGTGAGTTCCCAGACCCATCGAGAAGGGTCCAACTGCAGCTTGCAGCAGTCGCTCACGCCACGCCCCCTGCTCACGCCACGCCCGCTCACGCCACGCCCCCGCTGGCACGCAACTTCTGACTTTCAGGGTTAGTTTACAAGATGCAGTGGCACCATGGCTGTATAAAGCCCATGTTGCAGGTTAACCACCACTGTTGATTAATAGGTACATATAGCACTCAATATGTATGTAATGTTTGTAATGTCTTTGTGTGTAATGTTACAAAAACACCTATTTCATAGGAGCAAAGCTTAATATTTCATTCAATAAAAGTATGATACAAAAGGAGCCCTAACGCCACGTCTTATGTTGACAACGTGGACGCAGCTCCGAAGGCAGTTGTAATACCGGTATTTAACTAACGCTGCTGCGCTAACGTTAGCAAACGTCGGCGTAGCGTTAGCTAACTAGCTAAACTTGTGAAAAGCCGAACAGCATCCCCGTCCAAGCTGTGTTCCACTTTCTCTCCAATATTATTATACACATAACAAAGACACATTGACTCGGTCGAGACCAAAAGCCATGTTTTTCCAGAACAGTGGCAGAAACCGTGACCGGGACAGCGCCAAAAAAGAAGGGGGCTTTTTTTTGTAAAGTGAAAAAAAAGAAAGGGACTTTTATTTTGAAGGCAAAGAAAAGAAGGGGGCTTTTATTTTGGAGGGAAACAAAACAAAAGGGGCAATGGGGCGGGCCTGGCGGGCCTGGCCGTGGCGTGAGCAAAGGGTGCGCGGCGTGAGCAAAGGGTGGCGTGGTGGGGTGGCGCGTGGAGCAGGGGAGAGGCGTGAAGCGGACTTCGACCTTTGCAAGCTACGGATTTGGAATTTCTCAGAGCTAACTTGCTACTGTTGTCGCTCTTATTACTATGTCATCTTATAGCGTCGAGAAGCTGCTGCTCAGCCCGGTGCGTTGTACACACACTCTGAAGGGTGCTTTTTGCTTTTTATCTGACGCTGACAGCCACTGCCCAAGCGTCGGTATTTTATGTAAGTTTGGATTATAAGTTTGGATTAGACTGGTTGACATTTGAAACTAGAAACGGAATGAGTAGCGGCCAAGTGAAGAAAACATCGATTAACTCCGGGAAACGCAGACTACCGCCGTCACATACGCTCTTCTTAAATTAAGTAAAATGAATTATTATGGCTTTTTATGAAGCATTTCAGTGCTGTAAAATTGTGAGCTGCTGAAAAGACAACCCTAATTAACACAAATTTGTATTATTAGTGCATTTTAACTAGTTAGCATGCTAATATTTGCTATTAAGCACCAAACAAATAGCACAGCTGAGGCTGATGGGAATGTCATTAATTCTGCAATAAAAATTGGACCTGACACTGGCACCAGATCAAAAGTTACCATTTATTACAGTTTATCCTCTGTGGATCGTGAATGTCTGTACCACATTTTATGGCAATACATCCAGTAGATGTTAAGATATATTTCAGAAAAATTTGACCCGCTAGTGTCGCTAAGGGAAAACCAAGGGGATAACCAAAGTCATTACGGTTTACATCCTCTGGGGATGACCTGAATGTCTGTACTTAATTTCATGGCAATCTTTTTAATTGTCTTTTTTAATTGTTGAGATACGTCAGTCTGAACCAAAGTGTTGGAACGGTAGACAGTGACATCCCTAGAGCTTTGCCACTAGCATGGCTACAAACCCCTCATGCTAAAGGCTCTCCCAGTGATGCTAATGTCACTTTAACTACAGGTGAAGTTATATCCGAAGCTCTCAGTAACTGAATCCAATAAAGTCATATTATTTTAATGGTTTGACATAGCTGATTCCCACCTCACACTCCGAACTGCAAGCTGTAGCCTCCACTGACTGTTAAAACTGTGCTGTGCTAGTGTAGTACTTTGTGTTCCAGCTGCAAGGAACCAAATATCCTGTCCATAGAGGAGGGTTTCTGTTTATCAGAGATGAAGAAAAAAATAGATAGAAATAGCTAAAAAGCAAAAAGAAATATTATTTTCTAAAGCCATCAAATCTCAAATATTTAAAAGGGGGGTGCCCCCTCAAGTTTAGTGGTCATGGTAACCATCACTGCTCAGAGGAGAAAACATAACACTGAAAGTTAAATAGTCATCACTGTTGCAAAAAACCTAAAATCATCATCATGGCTGGACACATCCTCACCGTGGGTAGAATATTTATCACTATGGGTGCAAACATTATCCCCGCAGATGGAAATGTCAACACCATGGGTATCAATGTCATCACCACAGGTGGAAATGTCATCTCGGGTAATAACGCACTCACCATGTCCCCAATTCCTGGCCATATATCATAAAATGGGCGATTATCGTCCCCGGAGCCAACAAGAAACTCACAGAAACATTGGTCAGTGATGTGACAGTGCTGTCCAGGAACCATTGGGCAGTTAATAAAAGTAGAGCGATATACTGCATGAAGACATCTTGGCCCAGAGCAAAGCCGGATGAAGAGTTACTTCTTAAGCTAGGATCAGACTACAGGATTTAAAGAAAATCTCAACATATCTCATATATACAGGCCGCCCGCTCCAGATATCTTTCATAAAACCTTGTCTCGCGTTCCAGGAGAAGCTCCCACCTAGCCGTGAGATAAGCACGGAACATTACAGATTACAAGATTCATTCGGATTTGTAAATAGGATTTGGAAAATTGGACCGTCTTGAATGTTGCAGACATGTGCATTCTTGCAATCTGTGCAAGCATGGAGCCAAGCCAGCAGTTAAATCTCTTCGTCATAATTTAGGGATGGCAAGTGAGGTGAGGAAACGTGAATGCCAGAATGGTTGTGCAGGTGTGAGGCCACCTTTACTATTTGCAAATGGGTTGCTATATTAACAGATGCATGCAACAACATGTGTAATTTCTAGGGTTGTGCAGCTCTCCCTTATAAGATGATCCGATACGTTTCTAGATACATGGGCTACGATATGGTTCAGGGATGATACTTTTTTATCTGGATAGATTCGTTGCGATACATTGAGATACAATTCAATCTGATAGATACAGTTAACATTTGTTCAATTTACACATATTCATTCCCATTATAAATAAAAATAAGTCACTTCTATAAAAGAAGTATTGCCTACCTTCAAATAAATAGACTTTTAAATAACCATAGGCGCGGAGTGTCTTGTACTTTTCCCCCTATCCCTCGCTGCAGCCACATTATGAATTTCCCCGTTGTGGGAATGATAAAGCATTTTGAATTTTGATCTGCCCGCTCACATGTAGCCCTGTTACAGCGTGCCGGTAGGCCTACTTTGTCTCCGGTGAAGTGTCTCATTTTGGATGATCTGGATATTCAGAGTCTCATGGCAGAGTTTATCAGCCGAACTCCAGAGCGCAAATCTACGTTTGGTGTACTGAAATCATCGTAAGGTAGAGACACGGCGTCTTACATCTCTGCGTCTTTTTCCTGCCGCCGTGCAGGCCCAGATGGTAGCCTATATTGAGCCTAGTATGATTGTGATTTATGTATGCCTATTATAAAGAAACTAATAGTCTGTAACTTTTCAGTATTTGTCACATACTGTCGGAAAAGAAAGATTTTGCATAGTCTGTTACTTTGTGGCACTTAGGCATTCTTTTGGTCGTTTTGCGGTTTATGAACACTTAATCTACTTGTGGTTGTTTTAAAATAAACATACATTGTCATCTAGAAAACTGATCCTGGGGCGTCAAGCTCCTTGTTTTAACGGACATTTTGATTATGCATGTATTGCTAATAATATATTATTTACATTGGTTGCACTATATAAATGACATTTTAGTTTATATGCACGCATTCACACAGATATTTAGATAGGCCTACTTTTTTCATCGCTGGTTTTTGGAGTTGGCTGTGCAGTAGGTCCTATGTTGGGATATAGTTAGTACGCACCGTCAGCTCAGCTCTACTTCATGGAGGGGACGGGTGAGTGAGTTTTTAAAAGGAGACAGAGGTAGAGTGGTCTGCAGAATACAGAGTCTGCGTAACATAGTATCTTTAAACTCTACGTGGACCGTGGACCCCACCCAGCACCCCAGCACCCCCTGCCGAAAATATCTTCCCGCGCATCTGTAAATAAGAGACTGTGCTTCAGCAAATGGCTGTGAAAGAGGTAATTTGGCATACAGATAAGAAGACACTTCAACATTACCAACAAAAACTCTTTTTCACACTTATTGCTAATGTGCTAATGGTTGAGCTATCGCGTGTCAGTGGGGGAATGTGTGCTAAGGTTGCTGACCCCTGATTAGGATGTATTTTGCATCTTAAATGTCCCTTGTTTTCACCTCCTCACCTTTCCACCTGGCTTGCACAGTGCTCATCCAAAAATACACTAGGATCTAATCAATACAGACTGAGTAAAAGTCCCAACAATTACCATCAGATTGTTAATTATCTGGATAGTATATCCCAATCCAGATTGTATTACCAGGTGTAAATGAGGTCTTTGCCAAGAAAGCGGTTCCATTGGAACATTTGAAATGCACCGTTGAAAGGCACTAGCTGGTAAAAGAGAGGAAACTCTTTTACTTTGGCGTTCATTCATGCTCATACATACCCTTCACACGTTGGAAACCTCCTGGTTTGATCATTTATTGCTGAACTTTGGTCTGCTTGTTATCTTTCTCTGATTCATTTGCTCCCAGTCTGTGTGCAGGTGCTATGATCAGGATATCCTCCACAGTACATGGCTGAAAAGTGTCTGCCGACTCTCTGTCCATGTTAATGCCGTAACCACGCAACAGGTCTGAGCATCTTCTTGCATTTATTCTGATTAGGAACCCTGTTCTCCTCTGAGGGAGCTGCCACTCAGCATTACAAAGGAGATTCCTGGTTTGCCATAAAAGCCTGCACATATTTCCGTTCCCTTTTTTGTCCTTTTTCAGTGTCAGTCAAAAAGGGATTCAAAAAGGTTTGCTTTAATCACGTCGATTTGGACATTTTCTTTGCTATGTCCCTGAGTTGGTTTTGAAAGGCTCTGACTGTAAGACGGAAGCCGAGTGGAATGATTGCGGACAGGTAAAGCACCATGTGTGTATGATGGATTGTACAGTGACAGCATTCATTGAGTGTAATGTAAAGTTGTTTGCTGCAGTGGCGTCTAATTCCACTCTTGCAGTTTTCTGACCAATCCCTAGTCATGATTTGTGGTCTGCTGTTGTATTGACAAAAAAAAGCCATCCCAACTAAATGTAAGATGCTGACAGCTTATCCTTTGCATGCTTGTTTTATGAAAAACAACTGCAACTTTTGCGTTTGGCAAAGGTCAATACAACGCCTTAGAAAGTATTAAATTACAAAACTTAAATGTCACTTTATACAGTACAGGCCAAACGTTTGGACACACCTTCTCATTCAATGTGTTTCTTTATTTTCATGACTATTTACATTGTAGATTCTCACTGAAGGCATCAAAACTATAAATGAACACATACGGAATTATGTACTTAACAAAAAAGTGTGAAATAATGTAAATAATCATGAAAATAAAAAGGAAACGCATTGAATGAGAAGGTGTGTCCAAACTTTTGGCCTGTACTGTAGTTAAGCAAATCTTAAGCAAAATGTCTTTCCATGAGATGGCAAATTCATGAGCACAAATGTGTGGGAGCCATCTTTGTCCGCCCTTCCCTTGAACAAGAAGCTTGTTCGCTCCAACCACTCAAGTAATGACAGGTGAACAATGCAAATATGGACATTCATTTCAGGATACAGTTGCCATGTGATTAGGTCGCTCCACATAGAGGTCAGAGAAACAATTAAGGGACTTTAATGGGAATGGTTGGGGAGTGTGAAGTGGGAGGGCTGCTGCCACAATGATGCACAGTGATGGAGGTAGCCTAGTGTTACACAGCCAGTTAATAAATGTTCCAGCAGCTTTCGGTTTACAGGCTGATTTACTGCTATGACGATAGTCTTTTATTATTAGTTTTTTTCACTTTGAGTTTCACATTCACGTATATTGTTACATTTGTAGTACAGGAACCACATTTAGTGTTTACTTAAAGTTGTGTTTAAAAGGGATCCATATTATTATTTAATTTCCACAAATGCACAGAACACACGCCATGCAGAGAGCAGATACTGTAGGGACTGTAAAGACACTTGACTAAAAGTTTGCATGATAGCAGCTCTGTGAAGTTAAATTATATTAAGGATAAAAGTTTTGGATATTTAAAGGCTGGTCACTTTGAGTGACAGGTGGCTGCCGTCACTGGAGGCGAGCATAGACTTTAGGCTTTATTCAGTCCGCGTTCACCTCTTTGCCCTTTTTGGATTAGCCAACGTCAGAAACTAACCTTGTTTAGTCCGGATTTTCTGGATTTTCAGTTTGATTCAAACCAAAATTACAGGTGTGAAACCTCCCCCAGACTACGTTCCGGACCAAGTAGACAAAATTTGGTCCAACCAAAAGAGGTAGTTTCGGTCCGGATAACTGCAGTGTGAAACCAAAACTAACTGGATCAAATGTATACAATGTAACAAAAACATGAACCTTTGTTCGGACCTTGGTTCAGACTTTCAGGTGTCTAAAGGCCCTTAGATTGTGACGGCCCTTACCACAGGGAGCCGCCCACTTTGAGCTTCATTTGGACTCTCCAGAAACAGATGGGTGACGTCACGGAGACGCCCTTATGTCCATATTTTATACAGTCTGTGGAAGTGCTTGTCACTACCCAAAGTGAGTAGAGTGCAGATTTGAGTAGCGCATGCTCAGATTTAAACGGTTTACGGCATAACGTGTCATACCCGATGTTAGCCGAGTCAGACCGGCTCTGGTCGAGTGCAAATGTGAGTTGCGCACGATTTAAACTGTTTACGGCATAACGTGTCTTACTGAAATTTGTGAAATCTGTAAAATAATAAACTTTTCTCTTTACATACAATAACAGAAGATGGAAATCGTTTCTAAAACGTTTTAGCTATCTATGATTGTTTGGTTGCTAACGTTAGCTCAAAACGCCATTCAAGTGACAGCCTTTGTTGTGTCTGATTGCTAACTTGTAGCTAGCAGTCATTTCAAAAACGTTTTAGCTCTCTATGATTGTTAGATTGCTAACGTTAGCTCAAAACGCCATTCAAGTGACAGCCAATGTTGTGTTTGATTGCTAACTTGTAGCTAGCAGTCATTTCAAAAACGTTTTAGCTATCTATGATTGTTTGATTGCTAACGTTAGCTAAAAACACCATTAGCATCTAGTAGGCTACTTGATTGCTAACGTTAGCTCAAAACGCCGTTAGCATCTAGTAGGCTACTTGATTGCTAACGTTAGCTCAAACCGTCGTTAGCATCTTGTAGGTTACTTGTCGCAAAGTGACGTATGTGCAACTCACATCTGCACTCGTCGCAAAGTGACGCATGCGCAACTCAAATCTGCACTCTACTCACTTTGGGTAGTGACAACGCTAAATAAAAGTCAGGGGATCACCAGAGCCATAAGGATCCATTCTCTGAGTGCCCTGGATATATCTACCAGATTGCATGCTAATCCAAAAACTCAAAACCAAAAATGGAAGCCTCATGGTGGCTCTTGAGCAAAAGTCACAGGGACGCAAAACCATGGGACATGTATCATGGCAATCATTCCAATAGTTGAGCTATTAAAGTCTGGACCAAAGCGCTGGACCAACCAACCGACATTCCCATCCCTAGAGCCGGCAACAAAGAACAGATTGCGTCGCTCACTGGGCCAATAGATGTTGTAAAAATGTTATAAATGATAAATAATAAAGCTGCATTTGAGCAGCTACATGCTGGTTTTAAACTGAAACTGTTTCATGTATAAAAAAAACATCAGTGAACTATGCGATGCTTCATACTAAATGATAGCAAAGGGACGGAATGGGCAAAAAAAAAAAAAATTTCTGTAGATGGAGTGCTTCTCACTGCTGTTTGGCAGATAGTTTGGACTTCAGTCTTATGTTTCAATACATCACTTTCTGTAGTCTGAGAAGATTCTGTACATGCCTGACACCACAGTTTTTCTGAAGCAAATGGGGCAAATCTACAACATCACAGTGAAGCGGACATGTTTTGTTGTTTTTTTTTGCCACAATTTGGGATTTATGTTGACATGACAAGTATTATTTTTCTGTCAAAATGTTGCCTATAGTGCCTAGAGCTTTAAGAGGCTGGCGTGTGATGCTTGATGTGGGAATGTGCTAAGAAAACGCAAACGGTCATGACAATAAAACAGGGGAGAGAGGACGAGACAGAGTGACACATGAAGAGATGCAAACAGACAGGAAGGTTTTGTTGCCATTCCCGTAGACTGTCATCCCTGACGAGGCTGTATCAGCAGGATGGTCATCTAATCAGCCTTCACAGTGGGACAACTACATCAGATAGCATTGATGATAAATCATATTGACAGCTATTGCCTGACAGAAGGGGGGTAATGATAGAGGAGGGAATGTGGAACTGTTGAAAAATAGACTGGAATTAAGGGGAATTGGGGGGGAGGGGGAGAAGAGTGATGGACACTGCTAGGGAACATTTCTAAAAGAAGAGAAAGACATTCAGGATAATTGCATGAATATTATCCTTTTACTTACTGTACTTATTTCACCGCCCCCTCTTTCCTCCGTCACCCGTTTCACCATTGCCACGTCACCCACTGTACCTCAACGTCTCCAGCCTACCATCCACCCACACAGTGCCTGTTACCAGGGCTTAATGGGTGAAAATAAAGTATAAGAAGTATTTATAGATTCTATTGAGCCTGCCTTTTGCGTCACAAAAAAAAATAAAAAATTCAATAGCATGCTATTATCCCCCCAAATCCTGCAACCTGCAATCAAATTTTTTTTTTATTACAGTGCAAAGACAAGAAATGAGTTGACTCTGTGAACTTTGTTATGGAAGGAGAGGACAGGACAAAAGGGAATATAATTAGAGATGGAGATTTTGGAGGTGGGGGCTGCCTGGGGATTGGGCTGAACCAGGGTGTCGGCTCACTCTGGAGACAGATTCCGATCCATTATTGATGAAAGTGAAAAGGAAAGGCCCGGTGTCGGGCTGTGTCCGCTTGGCATGTAACATTAATTGACACAGCCCTTGCGGTGGCACAGCCACCCGTCCGTCCGGGGCTCTTGTTTCAGTTTGCCCCATGATTTATTTATAGGGACACTGGTCTGAACAATCATTGGGGTGGTTCAGGCTTATTTGTGGTCTCTGTGCTACCGTTCTCTGTGCTACCGTGCCCTCTGAAAGGCATGGCTGGCTTCAATCTAGAATACCAGGAAAAGGAGAGCTCATGTTGCAAGAGGTGTTCAGTACATGTACGCACAAATTTTGAACACATTCTGACACACACTCTTTAAACTGAACCGACTATACTGAATCCTTGTCACTGAACGAGTCAGTGACTCCCCTCACTGGTGACCAAGTACTGTTGTCCGCTATGATGATTACTTGGTCAATAGTTTACTAAAATACAGCAACAGCCAAAGAAACAATCATGATGTGATAATACTACATTATAAACAGAGATTGTCCCGCCCCAAAAAACAACCCCATAAGTGGTTTGTTTAAGCAGCAATTACGACTCATATTCATGTTCATAGTAGCTGCGCCCTCTAGTGGCCATGGGGAATATGACGGGAGCAAAGCAGGAAGTAAGGTGACAAAGTGTAGGAGCGCCAAGCTCCACATCTGGACGCAGGTTGAGGTGGTGGATGGGTGAAACAAACAGCAGGCAGCATAATTGAAATCCCAAAATCCAGTTCTGACTTTTGGTTTTGGTTTCCCACCCCAAGATTTTCAGTGGCCCCATCTGGCCACCCCTATGAAAGATTTCTTACGGGCACCACTGGCAGACCTCCCTACAGGGGCAGCTGTGGCTCAGGTGTTAGAGCAGTCGCCTACCATTCAGAAGGTCGGTAGTTCGATCCTTGGTCCCCTGATTAACCGCGAGTTTCTGCGCCATCGGTGTAATGTTTATCTGGAAGTTGCTTTGGATAAAAGTGTCAGCTAAATGTAACGTACTGCACAGAGCAAAGTGGAACAAGATGAAAGGGCCTACAGCATATGGCAATACGGCATAAGAAAGATCTTACAATTAAGCATATATCTCACCTTTGTGCGGCAAGTACGTTTTCCAATGACCATGCCTGTTGCCTCAGAGCAGGAAACACCCCGTGTAACGACAGTTGGTGTCGACCACAAGAAAGCAGCAATAAGCTTATTCCATACTCGAAAACAAGCTAGGACGGGCTGCACAAAGATGAGATTTGTGGTTCATCCAAAGTGTTTTTAAACAGCAAGCTTAAGTCTCACAAGAGATAATGCTAACTGCTTGGTCTGGCAAATGCACGCCTGGTTAACCTTCCCACCCCCTTTAGCTTTTCCTTATGGGAAGCACCTGGGACTTCCTCCCATGCGCCGGATGAAAAATGGGACTAGTTTTTGTACTGAACTAAACATGACAGGTTGAACCAGAAACTGACTGAATCCATGTGATCATTATGGCGATAAGCTTTGGAGAACGAGTCAGGACTATACAGTCAGTGACTCCAATTTTTTTAACTGGACTGTACAAAAAGATTCAAATCAGCAAAATAAGTCTTCATTGCACAGATATTAGTAATCATGTTCTGTTTAGGTGTGTATATACAGCCTGCACTTATATAATTGTTGACTTATTCAATTACAATTGATAGCCACGAGCACATTAAGGGCTAGATCAGGATTTAATAAAAATATGTAAATGTTTCTGTTTGGCAACCCCGTTGTCAGTTGCCGTCATACATTGATGACTCAGCCTGTACCCAGTTCATGAGAGGTTGTGCATGAGCTATATATAAACACAGTTTGTTGATCAGATCCCTCGTGCACAGAGGTAATGCATTTTCTGTTTGCAGAACCAACAACTGAGGTTCATTGGCCGAAATATGAGAGGGCAAAGCAAAGATATACAAAGCTGCATCTCATCCAAGGCTCTATTTGTGTAATGGTGCAGGGGGCACAGGATGTGGCAACTGTTGTTGTTTTTTTTGTCACCTTGTGGCCCCAGTGACACTGTGTTGGAACCAAGGTTGTTATGGTTTTGCATTTTTCACTAGTTTTTATTTTTATTTCGTCTTGACTTTTTGTTTTCAAATTCTTCAATTTAGTTTTTATTTTTTGAAAATGCTTAGTTTTAGTTTAGTTTTGATTCATTTTAGTGTTAGTTTTAGTCTTTTTTTATAATATGGGTTATTTGTCCAGGGCAAGATTCAAAAAGGTCAGAAAAAGTATTATAATAATAACTCAATAAAAACATCATACAATTTTAGAAATATGTATTCACAATGTATTCAACAATAACACCAGTACATAACATGTACATATGATGAGCACAAATATGTAAACAGTCTACACAAGATGCCAGTAAGAGCGAAATGTGTAAGTGACGTGTGCCTGGAAAAAACCTAAATAGCCAACAGACTAAAGAAGACATAAATGAACAGGTATTTAGTAAAGTGGGAACTTTTTGAAGTCAATCGACTCACACAGTTGTGTAGACATCCCAGTATCAATACACATATTAACCCATGCTTCCTCCCACTTTTGGTGTTCCTGTGTATTTAGTAACCAGCAGCTATTGGTCGTCGATGAAAGCACGCCTGTAGTGTTCTCTGTCCTGCGGTTGTCTCCGTCATGCTGCCTGGCCCTGTACCCATACATCCATGCCCCGTACCGGGGTTAGCTTCTGTTTCGGGGAAAGGGGGCTTTGCGTTCTCCTTTACCTTGTTAAGGCAAGCTAGGCTCGCCTCCTTGTACGCGCTTCTCAAATGTACTTTCAAATTCGTGGGATTTTTCCCTTTAATAAATTGTCCACATATTTTACCACCTTCCACAGCGAGGCACTTGCTTTTATGTGACACAGTCATAATCAAATAGGACTCTGTTGCTTTCTCCCGACTTCCGGTACCCCCATGATGCCAGGCGTGGGGCATGGACTATGTTGTGTTCAATTTGACATGGAATGTCTGCCTTTCTGGGTTTCCAGTCGGAAACTATATGTCTATGGCATAGACTGTGTACATTTTTATTTCAGTTAACAACAATGTCTTTCCCCACCTAGTTTTCGTTATTTCGTTTAACCTTGGTTGGAACCAGGGTGAGATTAGGAAGAATACATTAATCAGCCAGTGTAGGCCCTGACATGATTCATGACAAATCCGATTTTTCTCTTTCTTTTATTCCTTTTAAAAGCAGTCTGCTCTGAGCGACTGAATAGTTCAGAGCAAACATCCACCACAAAAGATTTTCTGTCACAAAAACCTCTCCCAACGGGACTCTGAAGTAAATATATGGTACCTTAAATTAAATTGGCGTGGGAGGAGATAGCACATTTGGCAACATAAGAGAACCATTTTCCAATGTAGGAAACCATTCAATGATAGATGATGACGCATATTGGCAGTTCTGTGCTGGATGGTAATAATTACAAGCACAGCCAGAAAGGATAAAGCATTTAGAATGAAAAATTGGAGATTATTTGAAAGTTTTAAAGGACAACTATAGCAATTTGGGGTTAGTACTTGTATTTTGTGTTTGTACTAGAACATGTTTACATGCTTTATTTTTCTCAAACTGCTGCACCTGTATTCACCCTCTGTATGAGACAAATCTATCTTTTTAAGCCGCCCTCCTGACAAAGCCCAGTCTGCCTGGATTGGCCAGAGTATTTCCTGGCATCTGCGCTTCCATCCACAGCCTACGCTGTTGTTGCACTAGTATCATCTGGAGTATATAGCAGGACTTTGTACCATGAAAATTACCAATAAAGGCTATCTAAACCAAATACTACACAAACGGACATGTCCCAGCAGTAAAGGTACAGCATGTAGCTACTATAGTTAGCAGTGGACACTAATGGAATATAGCAACACTTTCTACAGTCAAACCAAATACTCTATAACCAGAAATGTTTCAGGAGTAAAGTGACCCGGAATTGGGGAGAATTTAACGACACTGGCAGCCAAGGTGACATTGTTTACTGCCCTAGCATGTAGCTTCATGCGACAATGTTAACACCGCAGTAGCTTAAAAAAAACACTTCATTAGTTCCTGCCTGGAGGAGATAACCAATCATAGAAGTCCGGCTTAGAGTTGCTGAAGACTTAGCCGAGAGTAGAAAAAAACTGTTGAAACTGGAGCGTTCAGAACAGTTGGAAATCTGAACGTTTTAGCTCTAAAATTATCTATTATCTAAAATCTATTTCTCTAAAATGTGTTTACCTCGTTATTTGAAGTTTTGGCCACATTTAACATGAAAATCCGACATTATAACATTGTCGATATGACAGAAAATACGGAAAAGCATAATATGTCCCCTGTAAGATCTCGATCTTGATATGTGCCCTGCTTGGTAAAGCCGTGAAAATAACACAGAAAATGACTCCTTCATCTGCCATGAAACTCTGACCGAGACTTTCCGTAAACCCACAGTCCATCCCTGACACCAAACTTACCCAGCACCACTTGATTATTACTGACACACACTATATTGCACCTTTTCACCATCACAGTGAGTTACCAAAATGCAAGATGACTGCCATCAAAGGAAATAAAGCTATGTGTATCTGGCAAAAAGGCCAACGCAAAGCCCACCAATGCACTGTCACAAAAATAGAATCCTGAGTGCCCTTATAGATGAAACCACCTGATTTATGTGTTGTGCTTTCACCACTGCCGGCTGCAGAATCAAACTGAATGCAATCGCTGTGGGAGTGCGTATATTTGGGTTGATCACAGTCAGCATCGCCCCCCTCCGACAGTCTCAAAACATTATTTTGAAAATCGGTTTTGACAGCATATATGGAATGCATAGAATGCATTATTTAAAAACAAAACATCTTGAACACGTGAAATTGTAAAAGCGTATTTTTGGACAGGAAATATTCAAAGCGTATATTGCCTAGCAAGAAATCAGCTGCACACCGCAGGTAGACATCGGTCCTAAAAATGTTGTGTTTTGCATCATAAGCAAGTCATGATGATGGCTATATTCAGGGTTTAAGCAGGTTTATTAGCACCATCTACGTTGAGTGGCTGGTAAAATTTGAACTAGCTGGTGGACAAAAAAGTTAATTTTGAACCCTGGCCATATTTCATGTAACCGGGTCTTTGTTCATATTTATAGGCAAAAGCAGTTGAAAAGTAAAATGCTTCCCTTACTGTGGTGTTTCACATGTTTTAAGGTGAGGTGCCACCACAGTTATGGCAGCGTTTTTACGTTCGACTTCAACCCGGATCCGGTAAAAACAGCTCAAATGTGTTTTCACAACTTGCGAACACAACTTAATTAATTCATTAATTTTTGAATCATTTTAGGTCACAACCTGCATTTCTAACCTTCAGGAATAGCATATTCCTACCGAATCCCATGATTTGCTGCCTCTCCAGTTGTGTGACCGATCAAACGAATCTGATGATCCTGGCTCATATCATACAAAAACGTGTCATTAAAATTCCCAAACACAGCTCATATTTTGCCAATGTGCCGTTTTAATTGAGCAGAATGAGAGGAGTGCTGAGGCGGCAGCATCCGATCACACTGTCTGGAGCAGGAAGCAATCTGGTCACACAAAACCGGCCACTCTTCAACAAACCAATTAATTATTTATGAGCTTCAGTGGAGCAGAGAAAGTTAATTTATTGTTATCATTAGAAGATTGTTCTGTTTGGGTCCATGTGAGGAAGAGTCAAGCTACAATTACAGGCTCCACCGATTAGACAGAACTTCATACGACCGCGGCAGACAGCCATTCTGACACTTCACAAGTTCACAAGATGCCTCCAAACTTCAGCGATGAACTTTAGGAAGATTATACCCTAATAAATGCAAATTAAAAGGGTGAAGGCAGAAAATGAACATTGTGCAAGGACAATTGTCCAAGTTGACATGTTGTATCTCAGGGGGAATAATAATTAAAAAATTGACTTTTTAGGAGTTGAAGCTAAAGTAGTCCCTTTAAATGGATACATTGGCATTAGTTTGGAGAAAAACTAACAATGTGGGGATTTACTGTTGTAACTTCAATGAACAACATATGTCTTGCTGATTAATCTTTACTGTAGTTATGGATGTGCAGAAAGTCCATGATTAACATATTGTCCATAGTAGTCGAACAGTTGTGACAAAGGGTCAAACAGCGTTGGGTGTGTTCAGACATTCTCTCTATAGCACCTGATTACATAGCGCATACCTGATCATTGTTTGTGTGGAACTGAGTGAGACATATACAGTACTAGAAAACATTTCAAGGCCGGTATCAAAGTAATAAAACAACTGGAGTTTATCCAATCCAATCCAATCCAATCCAACTTTATTTGTTAAGCGCTTTAAAACAACCAAAGTTGAACAAAGTGCTGTACAGAAAAATAAATCAAACATCATAAATAAAATACATAACAATATAACATGAATACAAAATATTAGTTGCACAATGAAAACCAAGCAAACCAAATAATTAAAAGAAGTACATCAAGTCAACATCATACTAGGTGTCAAAGGCCACAGAGAAGAGATGGGTTTTAAGACGGGATTTAAAAACAGACACAGAAGAGGCCTGTTTAACGTGCAGAGGCAGATCATTCCATAATTTAGGAGCCGCCACAGCAAAGGCACGGTCTCCTCTGAGCTTCCGCTTAGTTCTAGGCACACTCAGGAGCAGCTGATCCTCTGACCTGAGCGAACGAGTGGGGATATAAGGGCATAGAAGGTCCGAGAGGTAGGGCGGGGCGAGACCATTCAAGGCTTTAAAAGCGAATAAATGAATTTAAAAATGGATCCTAAATTGAATAGGCAGCTAGTGGAGTGAGGCTAAGATGGGGGAAATGTGCTCATATTTACGTGTGCCAGTTAATTTGAATATATATTTGATAGGGGTAAAATTAATCATTGCATCAATGCATCGCTATGCGGACGTGGACAATTCTGCATCGATGCAGTGACAGACCATAATTGATTATAGCCTACTCCGGATGCTGCTTTTTATACACTTTTTTTTTTTAGGTTTTTTTAAAAGAAAAAAAAAAAAGAAAAAAAAAAAAAGGAGTTCATACATACCAATCGGCTCACTGTCCCCCCTCAACTGCAATACCCCCACACCCCAACGACCACACGCACTGCTAACCGGGACAACCTCAGATCTCTCCAGCCTGCCCCCATCCCACCACCCTCTCACCATGCCAACTTTGCCCTCCTCAACACCCGATCGCTCAACAATAAAGCCCCTGCCCTCCATGAACTAATCCTCGACAACACTCTTGACTTTCTTCTGCTCACCGAAACCTGGCAACAACCCAATGACTTCTTCTCCCTCAACCAAGCATCCCCCCCTGGCTACAACTACATCTGCAAACCCCGCCCCTCCCACCGTGGAGGTGGCCTCGCCGTCATTTTCAATCAGAACTTCCGGATCACAGAACTCACCCTCCCCTCAGTATCATCGTTTGAATATCTCGCCTTCAAAACTCTTTCCTCCATGACAGTCATCCTCATTTACCGGCCACCTAAACCAAATCCCTCCTTCCTCTCTGATTTTACTGAACTCCTCACACTAGCCTCATCTCTCTCTCCACGTCTGCTGCTACTCGATGACTTAAACATCCACATGGACTCCCCCACCTGCAAGCTCTCATCAGAATTCAACATTTTACTGGATAACTTCTCTCTCACCCAACATGTCACATTCCCCACCCATGAAAAAGGACACATCCTCGACCTGGTCTGCTCCACCAACCAACCAGTGCTCGACCTCCATCCATGCCTCTTTCCCGTCTCTGATCACAAACTGATACGGTTCACCATCCCTTCTCCAACCCCACGCCCCCGCCTCTTCAGAGAAATCACCTTCCGCAACCTCAAATCTATCAATCCCCACCATCTCTCTGACCTGCTCTCAACCACTCTCCACCTGGACTCAACCCTCACCTCACCCGATGACCTCACAGACCACCTCAACTCCACCTTGTCTACCTCCCTCAACACCCTGGCCCCCCTCAAAACAAAACTCGTCACTTTTAACACCTCTTCACCCTGGTACACACCTGCACTCCGGAAAATGAAACAAACTGGCCGCCCGGAACGCGTCTGACAAAGAAATCATCCCTCACAGTCCATCACGAAGCCTATAAATCCCATCTCATCGCTACACAAGATGCCCTCATTGCTGCCAAATCTGCCTACCTCTCCACCATCCTCACCGACCCCTGCCAAAACCCCAGAACCCTCTTCTCCACATTGAACAACCTCATCAAGCCTCGGACCAACAGCCTCCTTACATCTACTCCGGATCTCTGCAACTCATTCCTCCACTTTTTCACTGACAAAATCAATCTCATTTACAAATCTCTATCCCCTGTATCTGACCTCCCAGGATCTACTCCAGCACCTACCTTGGACCCTCCTCTCCCCATCCCTCCAGACCTCCCGACCCCTCCTCCACACTTCCTCCTCTCCACCGTCACTCCTCCTCGTATCTTCCATCATCTTTCCGCCCACCTGCTCCCTTGACCTCCTCACTCTGTTCTGGCTGCTCCCCGCTCCTCACTTTCTTCCTCTTTGGGTCCCTCTCTTAGCCCTCCCCCTTAAAGGCTGGATCCCTCCTCTCCCACCTCCCGGCTGGGCCGCGCGGCCTCGCTTTCCTTCAATCTGTTTCCCACCCCCCTCACCCCCTCACGCTGCTTAGGCCGGGGTATTCCCCTACCTTCCACATCCTTTCTCCCCTGCGGAGTGTGCTCGGTGTCCAATTTTTCAATTCTTCACATACTCCAACGCCGCTCCCTGTTGGACGTCCACAGCTATGGGCATCAGCACCAAATCCCCCACACAATCCTCCCCTCTCCACATCAACTCCTGTCTGTCGCTATTAAAACCTGGATGCAACACAACTTCCTCAAACTCAACAGCGACAAAACAGAATTCCTTCTGATCGGCTCCAAATCCACACTCAGCAAAACCAATAACCCCACTATCACCATCGACGGCACCATTGTCTCCCCATCTCCCCAGGCCTGCAACCTTGGCGTTATCTTTGATTCCACCCTCTCCCTTGAGCCTCACATCCGTCAAGTCATTAAAACCTCCTTTTTTCACATCCGCAACATCGCCAAAATCAGACCCTCTCTCACACCCCCTGCTGCTGAAAGACTCATTCACGCCTTCATCTCCTCCCGACTGGACTACTGCAACTCACTTCTCCTCGGCATCAGCTCTACCAACATCAACCGACTCCAACTGGTCCAGAACTCAGCCGCCCGCCTCATTACCTGCTCCAAATCCTGGCACCACATCACTCCAGTCCTAAAATAACTCCACTGGCTTCCTATTTCCCACCGGATCACCTACAAAATCCTGGTCCTCACCTACAAAGCCCTCCACCATCTGGCCCCTCATACCTCACTGACCTCCTCTCCCCCTACCAACCCTCAACGGTCCCTCAGATCCACCTCAGCCGGGTCTCCTCTCCATCCAAAAGTCCAACCTGCGCTGTTTTGGGGACAGAGCCTTCTCCAGAGCAGCTCCCAGGCTCTGGAACTCCCTCCCCCAAGAGATCCGCACCTCTGAGTCCCTCACCATCTTCCAGTCCCGCCTCAAGACCCATCTCTTCACCTCAGCCTACCCATAGTCCACCTGCCCCCCTCCCTTTTTCATCTGTATCTTGTTTTGTTCTACTTGTTTTGTTTGCTCGTTTTGTTTTGTTATGTTTTTATAATCTACCCTGCCCTGTAAAGCGACTTTGAGTCCATGAAAAGTGCTATATAAATTCAATTTATTATTATTATTATTATACCTGACTCCTTGAATTTATCAAATAAAACCTTGTGTAGCAATGTATAATAACATGGAGGAGGTGACGCATCGGGATATCGAATCGATTCGAGACATTGGCAGGGTCATCGTAATCAAATCGCGAGGCCAGTGAAGATTCACACCCCTGATATTTGAGTTGTGTGAACTTTTGAAGCACTAGCAAACGACAGCTTTCTTTGCATCCGTGAAGATCAAGGAGCGGTTTTGCCACGGCTCTTATAGGTATTGTAACAAAGTGAAGAAATATGGGTTTAAACACTTTACTTGAAGGTATCGACATAATCGTGACATGACACTGTCATAACTATGACATGACACTGTCATAACTATGACATGACACTGTCATGAACGTGTCAGAAACGTTATGAACAAGTCATAAACGTTTATGACTTCTGTCATTATGTGTCATTCGGTTTTTGTCATGACAAGTTGACATTGTTTGGGCTGTCTTGATTATATATGGGCTGTCTTGACCTGGTCTGCTCCACCAACCAACCAGTGCTCGACCTCCATCCATGCCTCTTTCCCGTCTCTGATCACAAACTGATACGGTTCACCATCCCTTCTCCAACCCCACGCCCCCGCCTCTTCAGAGAAATCACCTTCCGCAACCTCAAATCTATCAATCCCCACCATCTCTCTGACCTGCTCTCAACCACTCTCCACCTGGACTCAACCCTCACCTTGATGTCAAGACGACTTGACATCAATCAAAGTGACATTACCAGAAGTTGTCTTGGTCATGACAACTTGACATAATGTCATCCTGTTTTATGACAAGTTGACATTAAATTAGTTTGGGATGTCTTTGTCATGACAACTTGACATTAACCAGGATGACATTACCAGAAGATGTCTTTGTCATGACAACTTGACATTAACCAGGATGAAATTACCAGAAGATGTATTTGTCATGACAATTTGACATAAAATTTCTTTGGATTGTCCTTATTAAGACAACTTGACATAAACAGGATGACATTATGTCAAGTTGTCATGACCAAGACAACTTCTGGTAATGTCACTTTGACTAATGTCAAGTTGTCATAATCAAGACAACCCAAACAATGTCAACTTGTCATAACAAAAACCGAATGACACTTAATGAAAGAAGTGATAAACGTTTATGACTTGTTTATAACGTTTATGACACGTTCATGACAGTGTCATGTCATAGTTATGTCGATACCTTCAAGTAAAGTGTTACAGAAATATGTCTGATGTATAATTGTCACTGCTTCATTCCAATTCCTTTATTCAATGACAATGATATGCAAATGGAAATATACATTTGGAAGTTCTACTTTGGCAACATCACATCACAAGGTCACTTGAAAAACATAGTGCTTTTTATTACACTTCTCTCATACTCTTGACGGTATCTGTTCATTACCTTTGGGCAGCCTAATCAACTAAATAACTTTGATTTGCAAATGTTTACTCCTCCACGGGAGCATAGAGCCATAACGCCAGAGAAGGCCGAGTGAGGATCCCATTGTTTCTGATTAGGAGTTCATTATTTGCTAGCCGTCTGCCTCTCTGCCCAGTGCACGGGCTGATTAGCAAGCTGGGGACGGATAGGTAATGACGGTAACACTAAACTCAATAGCTGTTTTATAGGCAGCAGTGCTTTATGATGCTTGCGCTAATTGCCGGTGTGATTAGTGAGGTGTCTGTGCCCTCGCTGGTTGCTCCGGCTGTCCTGTGAACTGAGCTCTCGCAGACCCCGAGCGCAGGGGAAGTGTGGGTGTGAGGCGGATCGTTGCAGGAGGAAGACACAAGGGCATAATCGACTTACCGCTTTTTTTTCTGCCCCTGTCAGCCCTTTCCTGTGTGCTGCAATAAAGACAAATTAACTTAAAGGCAATCAAAGGATTTTTTTCTTCTTGATCTCTTGGCAATAAAGTAATCTATTTCTAACTGTCAGTGAGAAGAAGAAAGTCCAAATAAATAAGCAGGAGACTGAGAACATTAGCTGATTTGATAGCCTGAAATACAGGTAAAAAAAACAAAACATTACAGTTCTTTCTACCTTTGAGTGTGCATTCTGTGATCCAAGTCTACTTTGGACTCTTTATATAAAGGCCTATGTCCTCAGACATAAAATACTGTACTCTTAATATGTTCCTCTTACCATTTTGACTCGTGAAAATAGATGTGAAAAACTGATTCGAAAGCTTTATGTGCATCTGCCATTCAGCCTGACCTCAATACTCAAGTTTTTGATAAGTGGCTATCGCTGCTTTGTCCAGGCAGACAGTCTGTACTGAAAGCGAGATGACTGCACACTTACTGAGGCTTTTTTGTTCAGATACATTTTACTACGAGAGAGTTGCCATAAGTCAATTTGCATGGATTTCAAGTTGTGTTTGCATACTTCTCCACATGACCTTTAGCTTGGTTCTCTTAGCAGACTTCTTTTGTCTTTTGTCTCGCTGTGTTTCTAAAGATATCTCTCTCTGTCTGATACTGCCTAATAGGTGTGCCGTGTTCATATGAGATCATTACCTCGCATATTATTTCTGTCTCTTGTTTAATCCCTCCATTGTACACACATAAACAGTTCACATTGCAATAGATGTGAAAACAGGAAACCACCACACATCTTCATCGTAAATATAAAAATCAATCGTCGATAGCCACTGGGTTTGTTAATCATCACCTACACTGCAAAACATTTTGCTCCTGCATTAATAGATTTGTATGCCACTTGGAGGCAGCTCAACAAGCTGTAAAGCATTAACATATTATCGCCTTATAAATGCTGTGTACATAACTGTTGTAATGTGAAAACAGTTGCCTATTTCAGGCTGTTCTCAAGAACCGTTCTTACATATAGCTACTAAAAGTAATGCCCTGCAATTCGTATGCATTCCACATATTTATTACTGTATGCACCACATAGACTTCCGCTGTTTAAGACAGTGAAGATCTGTGTAAGGAGAAGGTCAGGGTGGATGGAAGGGTCCTAAAACACAGCGTTTTCAAGCGGGGGAGTGGAGTTTGTGTCTTGGAAGAAGTTAAGGGGAAACACGAGACTTTCACCCAGGAAACAGGTGTTCGTGTCCCAGGAGTACACGGGACGGTGTTTTAACCCAAACCAGAATCTTTCTGTCATCACCATGGTCACCTCTTGTCGGCTAAACTCAACTGCAAAGTTGGCTGAAATGACCGTCTTTACCCGGCTCACAGTCACCCTTTGTTTGCTAAACTTAACTGTAAAGGCCGCTGAACTTATAAGCCATATAATGCTCATTTTCAGGTTCATAACTGTATTTTAAGGTTGTACCAGAATAGGTTTACATGGTTTAATTTTCAAAAAACACCATATTTTTTTTGTACTGTACAGCTCTCTCTCACTGCTGCAGATCCTCTTTTCACCTGGTCTCTGTTTTAGCTACAGAGTGAGACCTCTTTTGATCTTCTTCTTCTGTACTGTCTTTGATTGCACTCGCACATGCGCAGTAGCTCAGATGTAGATCATGTCAGCTAGCTAACTCTAGAGACAGTAAAAGAGCCTGTTTCTCCAACTTTGGTCAGTTACAAGGCAGGATTAGCTGGGAGACTTCTAAATGAGGGCACACATGTAAGTAGTTCTTTTGTAGATTATGGTGAACTTGTGTGTGTTGTAGCAGTGCTTTGCTATTGAGAACGAGGTAGCATGCTAACGCTAACACTACGAGCTAACGGTTGTGGTTAGCCAGCTTGTTTCGGACTGTGACGTCACAAGCTGTGCCGATTTTGAACAGCTCACCCGGAGACTGAAGGCAGGACACATTCAGAAACCGTATCGCACTCTAAACACCATGGATGGATTTTTTTCAAAGTTTGTATACGTGTGGAAGCACCAGAGACACAAAATAACACCCCAAATCTCAGAAAAAGTGTTTTTTTTCATAATATGGGCACTTTAACTGGCACTTTAATGTGACATGTGGCATTAATGTGACTACTATCGCCACTGTTCATCACACCCCCAACCGGCTCGTCAGACACCGCCTACCAAGAGCCTGGGTCTGTCCGAGGTTTCTTCCCAAGAGGGAGTTTTTCCTCGCCACTGTCGCACTGCTCGCTCTTGAGGGAATTACTGGAATTGTTGGAATTGTTGGGGCTTTGTAAATTATAGAGTGTGGTCTAGACCTACTCTATCTGTAAAGTGTCTCGAGATAACTTATGTTATGATTTGATACTATAAATAAAATTGAATTGAATTGAATTGAATGTGCCGGCCAGCGGCATCATAATTTTGTAGGATATCATACAAATTGTTGTGCATCATGCGATGTCATACGTAGGGCTGTGACGATAACCGCATCACCGCAATACCGGCGGTGACGTGCCACTACTGCGGTCATGACGTCATCACCGCCATCACCGCATATTTTTGTTTTTACCTTTAGCTCACGTAACTTACAGGAGAACAGATATTGTGTGATATGACACATAATGAAAGCAATAATCATTGTGTAGTTACCCTCATCGACTGTCTTCTATCCTACATTCAAGAGTTTATGGAGAGAAAAAAAAACGCAAGTTGCCCGTAACTTCAGCTTTGCACATGAGGATGGACAGTCCATTGAGCTGAGGTGGACACATTAACGTTAACGCTGCAGTGTTTACCATTGCACATTAGCCTAGCAGCTAGCGGAGTTTCCTTCTGCTTATAGCTTAATCCTGACAAAACTGAACGGTTGAATCTCAGCCTGCATGCACGTTTTGTAGCCTAAACAGAGCAGCTTATATTGGTTATCTTAGACAGAGCACTCTGTCTGCTCAGCTGCTAAGACCGCTGTGCTGCGGAGCGTCTTTCCTTGGCATTGTCGGCAAACCTTTTTTTTTCTTTTTACTTTATTGACAATAGAGCTTTCTGAACTGTCTGTGGAATAGATCAACGGAGATGAGAGAAAGCAGAGTGGCCATAAATGACAGCAAAACACAGTAAAGACTCTCACATTGAGCTGAAATGGAAACACTACGCTACGCACGGAGTGCCCGGTGGGCTGGTGGATGTCCTGCATAGGACAGATCATGCCTTCGCAGCGAAAAGTTTAGATTATTTCCCCCACAAAATAGGTAATTGAGCACTGTAGTGGTTATGACCATACCAGTGACTATGTAAGTACATGGAAACGGGATAAACGATGTCTGTGGCTTGCACAGTAATAGCGTTACTGAAGCTTAGCTGTTGCATCGCGCTGTCTCCTGGGAATTCAGTTGTAGCAGAAAAAGGTCAACAGTAGAGTGCAGATTGGAGCGTAGTGTGTGAAGAGTGAAAAGCGGAGTTGTTTATAAGGGAAGAAGCTTGGAGTATGAAGAATATAGCAGATATAGCTACAACACACGGAAGAGCCTTTTGAGTTTGATGGTCGTCCTTATTTATTCGAACCCGAGTATACAGACGAAGAACTAGCACAACTCACAAGAGTTGGAAAGAACGAGACTGACAGACAGAGGGGAAACCAAGCACAAGCTAAAGCTAGCCTTCAGTAACTGGGAGACATAGCCACACCACCGGGCGCTCCGTGGATTTTTATTGGGATGATTATCACAGATGCCTGGCTGAATACTCACCGGACGGCAGCTAGCAGCTAACGACTAACAGCTATCTGGCTGTACACACACCGGAGGGCAGCTAGCAGCTAACAGCTACTACCGCACTACTGTTTTTTTAGGGGGGAATACACTTCAAGACATGACATGACCTGTTCTCAGGAGGACATAGCCACACCACCACCGCTCCGTGGATTGTTATTGGGATGATTATCACAGAAGCCTGTCTGAATACACTCACCGGACGGCAGCTAGCAGCTAACGGCTATCAGCTAGCAGGGCAAGCTAGCTACCGGCAGGGACAGGGACCAGGGTAGGGGAATTTAAACAATGTCTGAGTTGAAAACGCATCTTGTTGACACGTAAGGGCCCTGTTCATGTGGCACAGACATATTAATTGCATTTAGTGTCTGTTAAGAGGCACAAAGGCACTCTAAAACTTGCCCCGAGCACTGCCGTTTTAGCTCAGGGGACGCTTGTAGTACGTAGCTGCAGCTTCTCCGTGTTACCTGCACTGATTCGGGTCGGGTGTTTTTCTATCGAAAGTACTCGCTTAGCTATAGCGAACAAGATTAACGTAAAAATTGGCCGGAATTATCCTTTAAGCCGATGTTTATCGGGGGGTAACGGCCATTCACTTTACCGGCGGTATTGACAACAGATAAAGCCACTGTGTCTTGAGAAGCTCAAGCTTGTTTTATTGTTTACTTTACATCATCTTTGCTATCTCTTTTTCCTCTCGCTTTTCCTCACAGCAGCACTCATACGCTGCTCTCCGTTACTGCTTGCTCTCCACACGGGCACTGACGTCAATCACTTAAGGCCCCCTGCCATTCTCACTCTAATTTACGCTAAGGCTCTTGTAAGGGGGTTGCGGTTAACCGCCATACCGCGGTGATATGTTGCTTCGTCACCGCGATAAGAAAAATACTATACCGTCACAGCCCTAGTCATACGAACCCGTTTGTGGCGGCACGAGAGCCGACTGAACAGAGGAGGTAGTATTCTAAATGAAGCCTACCTCAAACACACCGACAACGCCACCCTGGGAATTTCCACCAGAGAATGCTATCACTTACTAATGAATGATTTTACTTCCAATTGCAAGATTGATATATTTAAGGTCACACAGGTCAATATACAAAGGCGCCGAAGACGAGGTTCAACTTACAAAAGAATAAAATTTTATTTCAATAAAAATCAATAAAGTTAAAAGTAAACAATTTAATACACATTCACACTAAAAGGGGAAAAATAATTAGGGCTGAGGCTTACCAGTGGAGGGGGAGAAGGGAACGAGGATGGTAAAGGGGATCCCAGGGAAAGTCACCCGTGAACACACAAAAACACAACAGTGAACACAGCAAATGAAAATGGGGAAACACAGCACACCGGAAAGGAGATACCACCACCCGGACACCAACACCACCACCTTCGGCTCTCAGTAACTAAAAATGGGGAGAGAAATGGGAAACACACACACACAAAATTAAAGGGGTTCACTCCACGAAAGGAATATCAAAAATCAATATCAACAGATTATAAAGAAACAAATTGAAAGAAATTGAACACAATATAAATACAATATAATGGCCAGAACCACTAGTGGTTCCAGGAAGCCATACAAAGCAAGAATTAAAAAGAAAAGACTTTGCAATAACCTCAAAAGAAACCAAACAAAACACTTATAATTAACACAATAACATAACCAAGGAAAGTCAAAGTTTAAGTAGAAAAAGACTAACTAAAAAAAACTAAACTAAATATAACTACAACTTTTAATTAAATTGAAAACAAAATAGAAAGAAAATAAAGAAAGAAACAACTAAATCAAGTCAAACCCCTCAACTATAAAACAGTGCCTCGATAAAACAGGTGACTCATATTGGCCCAGTAGCCGTGAAGGCAAGACAGGCGTGCAGCAATCGCTACAATCTTAAATTTTTAAATAACAGCAACAGTCTCGGCAAAAGGCGTCTGAAGCGAACAGCAGTGTCGGCAAAACTTCAGTGTCGGCAAAACAGCAGCCAGTAGTGGAAGTGCTAAGCAGCTACAAGGATCTCCGGCGGCTTCAGCCCGGTTCCTAGCATTTACAGAAAATAATAATTAACACCAAATAAATTCTAAGAATTAATCCGACCCCATTTAGCCCACATACCGTTCAAGCAGAGTTTTAGTAAGCCCAGAGGGAGGAAGCTCCGAGCATGCAAACGTAGCAGCTATCAGTGTTACTGCGCTCCTCATTCACAGCGTTCAACAGTAAGGTGAAGGATAGCCCGCCAACCGAAGATCTAAAACGTTCAGTACAAAATAAATAACGGGAACGAATTAACAGTGAAAGTGAAAGTGTGGGGCGGCCAGGCCGCTACCTAACCTGTAGCACAGCAGAGCAACTACACGGAGTGAGCGACGCAGAAGTATGACGCACTTCCGTCACCAACGGGCAAGAGAGGGCGGAAGGGGGAAACTAGCAGTTTTTATACGGGGCCCTGAGGCAGTGATTGGTCAACAGAGCACCAGGTAATTAGGAGTTCAACTCCTACTGCTACACGTTCATGAGAACGCGTTGCCTATTTACACAGCCAGCAGATATGGAGCAACATTAGCAAGTCCAGTATTCACCCTCCCTTTAACCACTGATGACAAACAAAGGCCAAGAACTGACTTCCAATTTCTCAAAATGGTAGCCAATGGCAACAGTTACTGTCGAGCCCTGTGGAAGTTCCAAAGTTTGAGCTTAAAAATAATGTCAACTTGACAACTTGTAATCAAAATCAAGCTAATAACATAAGTGGATTTCACTATGTTCCAGTATAATTGTTTATAATGTGCATATTCAGACATCAGGCCAACAATATTTTATCATTTTCTTTTTTTTTGCTCATTTGGATTGATATTGAACTTCCTCCATGTTTCTGTCCTTTGAATGCTTGCTGGCAGCACAGTGTTGAGCATCCAGGTTTCCTCTTTGTCTCTCTCTCTCTCTCTCTCTCTCTTGATGTGTCAGCTGAGTCGGGCCAGAGCCGGGCAGGCAGCCATGTCCATCAGCTCCATCCATCAAGCAGTGGGCCGGGTGGCAGAAGGAGGATGACGGGCAGCAGAGAAGGGGCAGATGTTTTGCAGGAACTGATATGTGTTCACGTCCACGAGGGATGTCATTACGCGGTGGACAGAGAAACATGTAGCTGATTAGCGGCTTATTAAGTCAAGGACACTGGCTCGAAGTAACACACACGGCTTCCATTCAGGCTTGCGGTGCTGATGGCTTGCCAGTCATGGAGAACCCGAGTGTCTCAGACAGATAACCTCTCCTTTTCGTTATCCGGCGCTCTGTTCTTAAACTCTAAGCTCCTTTTGAGATACCAAAAAGCTTCTTTTTTTTTTTTTTTTGCCATTTCAAGTGTAGCTTCCCTGTGTACGCTTAAAGGGGAGAACTCAGAGGTACACAAGGCTAGTGGATTTTTCTCTCAGAGAGCCCACACTGTGTTGTGCTAAGTAAATAAAGCAGCGTCTCCCTGAGGGCATGTGAGGATTGTACGAATTGAGGAAAGTGGACAGTGCCGCGGTGGGAGCGCTTTAGCCCTGATCCAGGACAATGGCTAAATTGGAAATGTTGAGAATCTCATCTGTACCCTGTTGTTTTCTCCTTTAGTTGGATCGCCCGAGTTGCCCCTCTGTTTCCTCTGAACGATAAGCCCTGCCTTGTGTTGTTGGAAATGGGGATTTGCTCTAAATCACATCAGCCTTGTCCAGCAGTGTTCTTTCTTTCCTGTTGTCTTTCATTCCTCCTCCCTCCCTGCCTCCACTTTTTATCACCTGTATGTTTAAGTATAGCTTGCTGCATCATAAATTGCATCGATCTGTGTCTGCATTTCACAATAGCAATAAATGAATTCAGGCTTATGAGCACAATGAAAAATACAGGCAGAGGTGGACCACATTATGGGCCTCGGGATGGTTTCAGTCAAATATAATACTGTTTCACTAACAATACACCGTTTTTTTTTTTTTATTATAGAGCGATAATATTGCTCTGGACAGCAATGATTAAATGTTTTGTAGCCATGAGAAAATGAGGGCTAGAAATAGAGCTAACCTCAGAGTCCACTGATTTTCAGAAGTGGCCCTTAAAGGATATGATTGATTAACACAACTGGTGTTTTATTTTTGTAGTTTTGGCCAGCATTTATATCATCGCCAAGGTATTACAGCAAGTCTGACATGTGAAATTGCAAGTCACACCTGACAATTTTGCAATTTGCATCAAAACTGGCAATCCAAACACGGACATCACACACAAACACCCGGCAATCCGCAACTTGGTCTTTCCAGAGATTGCGGTATCGTATACATGGCAGTGAAATCTGCATCCACCAAGAGAAATCTACCAAGAGTTTAATCCTCTACCCCAATAACAGAAACCAGGTTTACCCTTTCTGATTTAACTGCGTGTTAGTCTGGCTGACCGGATGTACATGGGTGGAATAAAACCTGACATACCTTTCTCCCCTTCCGCTATATCTCCGCCATCTATTCTGCAAGGGCACCGTTGCTGCATCCGAGGCCTAGCGCCGCCCGGAACAGCTGCGATTGGTTTAAAATGAATGCAAACAAGCCAGGGCGTTTTTTTAAGTGGTGTAGTCCGACCATACGCCGGCGCTGACAGTGCTATGGAGATAGGTCTGGCAATGCAAGACTAATTGCATTGAAACACATTGAGTGCAAACAGCAACTGCTAGTTGAAGCAATGAAAGAGGGACGCTGTGTTCGCATGGTTAAACAAGTCTGCCACTGGTGGAAAACTTTGAAAAAAATCTTGCACTGCTGCATGTAAACTGGAATATTAGTGGAATATTCACTTTCATTAGCCATGTTAACCGCTTATGTCGCAATATGATCTAATACTTGACATTTTGCATTAAAAAAGGATTTTTTTTTTTTTTTTCAAAGATATTCTTGGCAATCCCAAGTGGCCCTGAGGACTAAGGACTAAGGACTCACAGATTTAAGTGATCTCAGGTACTAAGTGAGCGAGTGTGTGAGGCCACATGGGCTCGGATAGGTATAAATGGGATTGGGACGGGCTTCCACGAGTCACATGTTACCTTGGCGACGTTTAATAACAAAGATGTTGCTAACACTTGCCGGTTTGGGAATTGTCCTTTTAAGTTTGTTGCTTTTCACCGCGGCCGGGGCCCCGGGAGACGGCTGCCTGAATCCAAACTCTTCTTTTACGAAGCAGGACAACAGGTTGGTCCGTTCCGTGGTCGCGTGTCGTGCTGTTGTTTACCTTCGTAATTTCCGGATTCCCTATCATCTCCGCGGTAAACGTCACAACGCTTTGAACTGTGGGTAATTCCCTTTGGTGAAGTCTGCATCGATGCAGACTTACGGAAAGGGCTCGGTAAGTGTGTACTCAAACCCTCACGCCCTTTGAAATTCCACATTGGGACAACCCTAAGCCCTTACGAATTTCGCGAGAACGCGCACCAAAGTCCGTGAGTCTGTGAGTCCGGACATTGGGATTGGGCCACTGACTCACAGCACTTCCATACCGAAGTTGTGTTTTTTCATGGACCTTTCAAATGCGCTCACTTTCAATCTTTTTTCCAAATAAAGTGGTTTAGACGATCTGTGATATGAACAGAGACTTCATGCAGTGTGCACCCAAATCTCCCCCGCCGCATGGCCAACCTGTCATTTGCATTATAAATAACAAGCCAGTATGTTGGGAGACGGGCCTTGTAGTGTTTTCCCTCTCCTGGCTGCCGACTAGTTGCTCTCAGTTATCTCTGCCTTTCGGCTGGCAGTGGGAGCCGACCCGCTCTTGTTTTTTCTGCCATCTCTTCGCAACGTGTCAGGTCCAGTTTCGCACTTGAAGGCAGGATGTGTCAGAATCGCAGTCCTCTCTCTCTCTCTCTCTCCAGGCTGTCTCACTCTCAAGGTGAGTCAGGCCCTGTCACCACTCCTGTAGAGACATTACCCATCACATAGCGTTGGTGGACAGCCAGCAGTTAATAGCCCTGTCGTGATTTGTCAGGGAAAGTACTCATCTGCTGACGAGTGCAATCACTTAGAGCAAGGTTAGAGTGTTTATGGGTTGGAGGGGAGGTGGGCGGTCATATGTAAATCGGCACAATCACTGCATGTGTGAGCCTTGGCACAAACTGGGTGAATAAAATCCTAAATTGATATTGACAGCTTGCAGCGGTGAAAGGAGTCCAAATACAAGCTCAGTTCAGGCTACAAGTACAAGACATGGATACTTTCAGCAGAGCTGCAAAGATGAATCAATCAGTCAACTATTAAATTAATCGCCAACTATTTTTATTATCGATTAATCGGTAAAACTCATCCGATTGCAGCTTCTTAAATGTGAATATTTTCTAGTTTATTCTCTCCTCTGTGACAGTAAACTGAATCTCTTTGAGTTGTGGACAAAACAAGACATTTGAGGACATCATCATGGGCTTTGGGAAACACTGATCGACATTTTTCACCATTTTTTGTCATTTTATAGCATAACAACTAACCGATTAATCGAGAAAGTAATCGACAGATTGAGCAGCCCAAATTTTCAGGAATAGTGATGCTTAAAATTGAGATTTTGTTGACTTGCACTGGATTTGAACCTTAATCCTATATCCTGTTCCACATTCCATATATCCTTTTTGCCTTTTTTTTTTTACTTTTTGCACATACCTCTATATTTTTGTACATCATGCACTAACCGTACAGCCTCTTTTTTCTTTCTTAATGTTAAATAGTTCTATGTATGTATGTATGTATGTATGTATGTACAGTATGTATGTATATAAACATGTATGTATAGTATGTACTGTATGTATGTATGTATTTATGTATGTACAGTATGTATGTATGTACAGTATGTATGTGTGTATGTATGTATGTATGTACAGTATGTATGTATGTATGTATGTATGTACAGTATGTATGTATGTATTTATGTATGTATGTACAGTATGTATGTATGTACAGTATGTATGTATGTACAGTATGTATGTATGTATGTATGTGTATGTATGTATGTACAGTATGTATGTATGTATGTATGTATGTATGTGTATGTATGTACAGTATGTATGTATGTACAGTATGTATGTATGTATGTATGTGTATGTATGTACAGTATGTATGTATGTATGTACTGTATGTATGTTTGTATGTATGTACAGTATGTATGTATGTATGTACAGTATGTATGTATGTATGTATGTACAGTATGTATGTATGTACTGTATATATGTATGTATGTATGTATGTACAGTATGTATGTATGTATGTATGTGTTATTTATTTCTGTATTTATTGTTTGTTTATTTTATATTATTGTTTTCTGTATGCACCAATTCAATTAAATTTGATTTATTGTATCAAATCATAACAAGAGTTATCTCGAGACACTTTACAGATAGAGTTGGTCTAGACCACACTCTATAATTTACAAAGCCCCAACAATTCTAATAATTCCCCACCATTAACCAAAACAAATTCCTAGTACTGTAAGTGCTACTTACCTGGCAATACATCTATTTCTGATTCAGATTCTTCGCATTCTGATTTCACCGAGACAAATTCCTGCACATTCCTGCACAAGTCACTGACTTTCTGTTTGTTTGTTCTCTCTCTAGAAAGAGTTCCTGGCAGCCACGACTGAAAAGGACATCTTTGCCCATCTGGGTCTTGAGTACATCGAGCCTTGGCAGAGAAATGCGTAGGCCTCGACTGTTCCCTGACTGGATGGTACCCGTGCGCACATCACTGTTTATCCCATCTCCATACCGTTCTGCGGCTCTCCTGTGATTCACTTTCAAACAGCTTTTGATTTCCATGCCGTTTTGTTTTTGCTGTTACCGCTATTGTGCTCCTTGTTGTCTAGACTGATGTATAATTCATAATTCTGCTTATTCACTATTGTCTGTTAGCAATTCACAGCTTGCCTGTCTCTGAGTGTTATAATCATAGGCGGGACACAAAGACAAATCAGTCCGAGTGTGAATCCCCTGGGGTGCCTGCGAGGTGCAGGAGAGAGGGAATCTGAAAGAAACACAGAAGAGAGGGAAAGATGGAAGTGGGTGACCACAGAGAGAATGGCAGGGTGAGGGGGAAGACAGGAAATGATGAGAAAAGGGAAGGGGAGAGGGAGCTTTTGTTAAGCAAAATGTTGTAATCACCCTCCTCCTGGCAGGAAAGTGCTCGACGTGAAGCTGAGCCAGGTCTCTGGGGGAATCGAGAGGCGGGTAATGAGCTTCAGATAGAGGAGCGTTCGCTGTCGCCATTTAGCCTCCATTGAAGCCTACGTCCACTGGAGATCATTTAGCTGGCGTACGGCAATCCAAAGACCCACAGTCTCCGCTCTTGTTCCACAATGAATCCCCTTTCCCAGATGCTCAGATGAAATTAGAGGCAATCAACTAACCGGGAAATCATGAAGAATTCAGACGGAAGGTAAATGAGTCCACTAACCAAATGAATGTGTCTTGGCATTCAAAGCAACTCTGGCTCCAGTGCATAAAACATCCATTATGTTATTGGTTTGACTTAGGCTTATGTTTTATGTATGATGCTTGCTTATCAAGATTTGTGTCCTTATTTTGTCCGTGCCGTGGCTCTGTAGGGCAAAAATTCACTAATGAGGACATTTTATTGATCCCTGTGAGCAATTTGAGTCATTCTGACTTGTTCCTCCGGTAGTCTCGTATGGCCATCTCCATCTCCACAGCGCTGCGGAGGAAGGTCTGGCAACAGGAGCATACACTCCTGGATAAAACTGTTTGCATTTCTTTAAACCAATCACAATCGTCGCAAAGCTCCGGCAGCGAGCCTGGCTCTTCAAAATAGTCTTGGGTGAAACATTTAGACCCCGCAAAAGTAAACGCCACATACAATATTAAATGAAGTTAACTGTTCACTCAATACAGTAAAGTGCTCTAATACATAATTTGCTCTAACCAGTGTATCGCCGCATGTATTTTGTCCATAGCAAATCCCTGCCAATCGGTCCCACAATGTTCCAGTTAGAGAGCAAGTGCCGTAACAATATTCTTTGTAAATCTTTACAATCATTCCCCGAACAAATCAAGCAGGGCTGCCTTGTTGCATGATCCAATTTTTCCTTAAAACTTGCCATTTTCAACCTGCAATGTTGCTCAGAGGTTTCGGTTAATGTTGCTCGAAGCGTTCAGAGTTTAAAGTTAACACAAAGAAAGCGGAAAATGAGGGACATCCGGCGACACATCCGGTGGCACCGGAACTAAATGAACCATCGGCGATATGGACTACTGTTCCGGTAGTCTATATCCCTTCCACTTCCTGGATTGCTCCGTTGCCTCAGAAATTCCGCCGGATGCCGGATTTCATTTTTTTCTGTGCAGTACCTTTTCTTTGCGTTGGAATTTTAAACTCTTGTGGATTTAGGAGGACTATGGTTAACTGCTCCTCAGATCTCTGCAGGAATCCAGATAGATAGTGTCAAATCTGAGTTTTCTGTCGCACGACTAAAACAACATGTTCCACCAAAATAAGTTCCTTCCCGATGATATTTTGCAGAGGCAACTTGGCTCTGCCTGGTGCTTAGCGCCACCCAAGACGATTGTGATTGGCTTAAAGAAATGCCAATAAACCAGAGCAGGTTTTTCTACCATCCCCGGATGCTGTGTGGACTGGCCAGACCCACTGCTCCCGTGATAACACAACCTGCCCTGCTGTCCACACCCCCAACCCACTTTCCCATGATGCTCAGCCCTCGGTTTATCCCATGGTGTCTCAACAAGAGCAGAGACGGATGAGAACAAGGCATTCTAGTGAACCACCCTATTTAAAGATCTTTAAGTGGAACAGTCCGGCACTTTGAGGACTCAACCGGGGCATCCTCCCACCACCCTTTCTTCTTTCTCCCTCTTGGTCTTTGTCTTTCTTTCTCTCGCTGCTTTGCTCTCTCACTCGCGCTGACACTAAACAAACTTCAATGTTCTGTGTTGCAGTGCTGACCAGATGGAGCGAGCTCTGGCACACTGGTCTCCTGAGATATCTAATGTTTCTTTCACTTTAAAGCGGGGATGAATTCTTACCAAAAAAATAGGAAATCTCTCCAGAGTAAAAAAAATAAATAAATCAAGCTGACCTCTATAAATTTTACATTTGTCCTGCTCTCTTTTTCCTAATTGTTTTTCAAGTGCAAATGAGATCTTTTTTTATTTTACTTCCACATTAAATATTCACCAGTGTAAAGGGATTAAAAGGCTGCAGCACTCAATTTAAGAATTCACAAATTGTTGTTTTGGTCTTAGAGAGTCTTAAACTGTTTGTTAAGCTGAAAAGCACAGAATGAAGTAACACTATCTGCTCCAAAGTCCTCCATTGAATTCCCTGTGGAGCCATATGTTTGCGCGGTATCACACATTAGTAAGTGAGACCATCTTTTCTCATTTGACTTTATCTGACTGAACTGTTGGAGATAGATGTGAATGCCTAACAATACAACTGATTATACTGGAGTATTTCAACACTTAACCTCAGTGAACTCAGGTAATTACTAATTGTAATACAGAAATTTAAATATAATAATTTAAAAAAGGACGTGCATGGACTTCACAGACATTTTTAGTCTCGTCACAGACTTTTACTTTCACATTTTATTTGGGATGAATCAACAAATCATATGTGTAGGTTTAGGTAAAGATGGTAGGGACTCGTTCCTACAAATTGTCGGTGTTAAGGTGTTGCTGAATTGGTCCCTACCAATATTAACAATCTTGCCTCTCTTGGTGTTCAAAGTAAGGTCAATGCAGAGGCCCCAGGTGGGCTATTTTGATGGATAACTAAAGAGTGAAATAGGGGATGCTTAACCTGATGATCTGGCAACCCAATCACGTTGTGGAAGAACTGAGAAGTACAGATACCACAGTGTAAATATTCCATTACAAGTAAAGGTCCAGCATTCAAAATGTTACTTATGTTCAACAATTTTATTATCAGCAAAATATCCTTAAATTCAAAGTAAAAGTACTTTGTCTGTGTGTGTTATTATACATTATTGGATTGTTAATACTTGTGCAAGGTGGAGCTAATTTTAACTACGTCATACTACTACAGTTGAGTAATTTAATCTATACTGATAGGTAGGTTTTATCACCAAATACACAGTAAATATTTTGCAGTGTTATGCTCTTTGTGTGTGTGTGTGCATACAAAGGAGAGAAAGAGCAATTACAAATATACCTACCAAAGTTAGAAATAAAAACACCCTACCCCCTTGCAACAAACTATCTACTTTGCCTCTATTTCATTCTCTTCCAATAGCCCATTGACTTTTAGTATAATATGCTTAAAACCAAAAAATAACCAAAACAAAGTGCTAACCAGTTATCAGCCACAGCAGTAGCCTACTTGCTGTTGCTCTACACAGGCTACATATTTAGGGGAGAAATTACTTGACAGACTCTATTAACTCGTCACTGTCCCAAGTTTTAATCTTGCTCAAAGGAATTGTTTTTCTGAGATCCAACTCTAAAGCCTCACATCCAACTCATTTGTTTATTCGTCACTTTCAGCCAATCGCATGTGGCCATTTTCTATGCAAATCACAGCCTTTGGCTTCTTGCGTCTGGCAAACCCTTTTTTTTTGCATGCTTGATGTCTGAGGTCTGACTGGGGTGACAGATGTGTGAATATATGAAAAATTCCTCAGAGCAATTTGCATAAAAGTGCTTGATTTGCTAAAGAAAATCAGTTTTCATTTCTACCTATGCAATCATTTCCAATCCCCAGTTTTCACTCAGTGACATTCCAACGACAAAAGCCTTCAATCATTGCAGTCTGACACCCTTTCTTTTAACTCAGCCAGATCCATCATGGCCCAGGAGCTCTATATTGACACCTTGATGGTATATGCCAGCCAGGCCTCATTCATTCTGTGGCTTGCAACATCGCAGCATCCTTCCCGACCTTTTAACAAGCATGTGCACTGGGATACAGTCATGGATGGATTACCTACTGGCACAGGCCCAAGGGGGCAGGGGGGCCCTGGACCAGAGACTCTGTTTAAATTGACTGTCAGCATTTCTTGTTGGAAGATCCAATCAAACAGCTATAAAGAGACACAAAACTACTAAAAAGAGATGCAAAAACAATGACAAAGGGACGTAAAACAACCACAAAGAGATGCAAAATGACCACAAATAGATGCAATATTGCAGAGGACAGAGAGATGCAAATTTAACCACAAGTAGACACAAAAAACGACTACAAAGAGACACAAAATGACTAGTATGAAGAGATTTTTACCAATTGTCTCATTATTCATCTATGGATACATTGCAATGTAAATTGACGTAAGGTCATTCTGCAGTTCTGTCAATTTGTCACTGCAGATATTACGAGGTTGACTGAGAGAGGCGATGATATGGGGACGTTTGCATTGATAGGAAGTGCTCAAAGATTAATGGGTGGCTCTTTGAGGAGGACACATGTACCCGGGGGAAGATGCATCAGCAATAATGCCTCTCCAGAGATGGTCTGAAGATAGAATATGAAGTGTCACTTTCCTCTCAAAGTTATGTGACAAAAGGTCATGATGAACAATGAGTGAGGAAGTGTGCAATGTGAATAATTGTGTGCACACATTCCTCAGAAGTGAGAGCAAGGATCTGTGAATGAAATCCCAATCAGTTTGATTATTATCCTAAGCGTTAATGCAGCGAAGAGCATCACAGTTTTCATCATAGTGTGAAGCACTGGCATATCTACATCTTTCATGTCAGACATCCAGCAACTAAAAAGGAGAGGACCAAAATAGATTGTGACCAAACACTGATAATGTCTGTGCCGACGCTCCTTGAGCAAACTTTCTCTTGTATTGTATCAGAAGACAGTGATTTATTGGCTCTGCTGTAGGGGCTTGAATGCATGGGTTGGGGCCAGTCAAAGCCAATGGGGGAAGGTGACAGAATAAGGACACTGTGTGTGTATCCTTGCCTCTCAAGGCCTGTCACGACGTCAACTCAGCCGGAGAGAAGTGAAGGCAATGCATGGCTTTAGCCGGCTCTGAAATAAAAGAACAGAGAGTGAAGAGAAGACACTGCGCTGTGAGACGTCTGCATTACAGTCAAAGTGTTCTCGTGAACCATTCGTACATACAGCTACAACAACTAATGCACTGCAATTCGTATGTCTTCCACATACACTCACCTAAAGGATTATTAGGAACACCATACTAATACCGTGTTTGACCCTATCCTATCAATATGGGCCAACATTTCTAAAGAATGCTTCCAGCACCTTGTTGAATCAATGACACAAAGAATTAAGGCAGTTCTGAAGGCGAAAGGGATCCCCCACACCATTACACCCTTACACCATTACACCACCACCACCACCAACCTGCCCAGTGGTAACAAGGCATGACGGATCCATGTTCTCATTCTGTTTACGCCAAATTCTGACTCTACCATCTGAATGTCTCAACAGAAATCGAGACTCATCAGACCAGGCAACATTTTTACAGTCTTCAACTGTCCAATTTTGGTGAGGTTGTGCAAATTGTAGCCTCATTTTCCTATTTTTAGTGGAGATGAGTGGTACCCGGTGGGGTCTTCTGCTGGTGTAGCCTATCCTCCTCAAGGTTGTTTGTGTTGTGGCTTCACAAATGCTTTGCTGCATACCTCGGTTGTAACGAGTGGTTATTTGAGTCAAAGTTGATCTTCTATCAGCTTGAATCAGTCGGCCCATTCTCCTCTGACCTCTAGCATCAACAAGGCATTTTCGCCCCCCAGGACTGCAGCGTACTGGAAGTTTTTCCTTTTTCAGACCATTCTTTGTAAACCCTAGAAATGGTTGTGTGTGAAAATCCCAGCAACTGAGCAGATTGTGAAATACTCAGACCAGCCTGTCTGGCACCAACAACCATGCCACGCTCAAAGTTGCTTAGATCATCTTTCTTTCCCATTCTGACATTCAGTTTGGAGTTCAGGAGATTGTCTAGACCTGGACCACACCCCTAAATGCACTGAAGCAGTTGCCATGTGATTGGTCGATAAGATAATTTCATTAACGTGAAATTTAACAGGTGTTCCTAATAATCCTTTAGGTGAGTGTATGTTTTGCTGTATGCCCCACATTTCCTGCTGCTGTATAATATGTCATAAATACAGGGCTTTCCAGCAGGGAGGCAGAGTTCGTGTCCTGGGTAAAACACAAGGCTTGCAAGCACCATCATATCTTGAAGAGCTCATAGTACCTTATTGTCCCACTAGAGCACTGCGCTCCCAGAATGCAGAGTTACTTGTGGTTCCTAGAGTCTAAAAAAGTATAATGGGAGTGAGAGTCTTCAGCTATCAGGCTCCTCTCATGTGCACAGCACCCCTTCTCTTCTCTTCATAGTTGTCAGATTCATCTACCAACCCTTATAGAACTGGCTCAGGTTTGCCTTGCACCAGCTCTTGGTTATGCCGTCATAGTTTTAGACTGCTGGGGGACTTCCTTTGACACACGGAGTTCCTCTCACCTCTCTCTTTCCATCTGTGTGCATCCATGTCCCAGAAATGCTTGTTACTCTGGGGAGCTTATTCCCCGGAGTCCTTATGTTTTTTTTGCCCAGCAGTTTTCCTTGGATTAGGGTGGCACCTAACTCATGGTTGCAGCTGTCGCCGTGGTCCTGCTCTGCGCCCTGCTACACCCTGTTACGCCCTGCAGTGCCCTGCTATGACATGAACTACTACAACTACTATTTCTAGTCATAGTTCCATTATCTTTATTGTGACAATTAATGCCACTGTTCATCACACCCCCAACCGGCACTGTCAGACACCGCCTACCAAGAGCCTGGGTCTGTCTTTTCTCCCTAAAAGGAAGTTTTCCTCATCGCCCAAGGTTTCTCCCTAAAAGGGAGTTTTTCTCATCACCCGAGGTTTCTCCCTAAAAGGGAGTTTTTCCTTGCCACTGTCGCACTAAATGCTTGCTCTTGGGGGAATTACTGGAATTGTTCGGTCTTTGTAAATTATAGAGTGTGGTCTAGACCTACTCTATCTGTAAAGTGTTTTGAGATAACTCTTGTTATGATTTGATACTATAAATAAAATTGAATTGAATTGAAGGCTTTCACACAGGAAATACGTGTTTGTGTCAAGGGAGTACTACTTAAGGGGACAAGTGTTTTTATCCAAACAATAACCTTTTTTTCTAATCTTAACTAGTCGTTTTGGTGCCTAAACTTAACTTTCATCGCTGCATGACAGTCACCTTTCGTCGGCTAAACTTAACTGTAACAGTTGCTGCAAGGACTGTGACCTCACGGTGACCGGTGCCTGGCTCACAGTCACCTTTTGTCGGCTCATCTTTAACTGCAACGGCTGCAGAAACGACCGACACCTCACTGCGCTCCGTACCCGGCTCACAGCAACCTTATTCAGCTAAATTTAAATGTTAAGCCTGCTACACTTAACTGTCATGTGACCGGTCGTCACATAACCCATAAGTTCCAAGGATATCATACGAATTGTTGTGCACAACTTTTCGTACGATATCATGCAAACCCGTTCATGACAATGCGTTGTTACAGTAGATAGAAATAAAACCTTTTTAAGGATTTCTTTTTAAAAGTTCTCATCTTGACCCTGTCACTACCAACAACTTCTGCACAGACTTTTTGTTCAAATCACATTTAGAGAGCTGCATTTTTCACATAGTACATAAACATTTCTTAATAATAATACCATGCCAAACATTTAAAAGAAAAAGGTAACAATTGGAGTTTAATTTCCACTGAGAGTTCCTGCAAAACATAAGCCCTTTTATTTTGCCTGAAAAAAAAAGAAATTGAAGATTTGTGTGATCAATAGAGATGTTTAAAATGGATCTTGGGTACATTTTGCTCGCAAAGACAAACTCCCATCGGTATCACTGTGACTTTCAGACTGACAAGTACGGAGCCCACAAAAAGAATCATGCACTCACACAACAAACTTTAATTTGAGGTGACCTGCTCCTTTCATGATAAATGACCTGTTTCGGAGAGTGTGTGTCCTCCTCCACAGGTGGCAGAGGAACGAGAGGAAGAGAGGAGGAGGAGGATGAGGAGGATGAGGAGGAGATGGGCCATCTGCTGCAACATACTCCACTCCTCCCTCTGCTTTGTGGCAAACAGACAGGGTATCTGATCTGTTTGTCTTTGACTTGAGCTTTCTTTACAGTACAGTATGATATATGATTGCAAGTCTGTGCATGTGTGTATGTGTGTGTGAGCGTACGTGCATGTACATGTATGTGTCTGTAAATCTGTCCATGGGTCAAACAGTTTCTTTATATGTGTGTTTTTTGTTTTTGCCTATTCTTTAAAGATCGTTGGTGTTGAGTATCTGCAAGTGTGCATCTATGTCACCAACTGTGAGAACAGGGAGCATCTAATCTTTCATTAAATTAATATTAATTCCTGTAATTTTTCCTCAAACAAAAACAGGAACTCCGCTTGAACGCCCTGTGTTTCACGCTCTTATACAGTAGCAGTCAATGTGGTGCATACAGCAATAAATACGTGGAATACGTACAAATTACAGTGCATTACTTTTCCTAGGGATATGCAGGAATGGTTCATAGAGAACATTTAGAAACAGCCTGGTGTATTTCATGTATGTGTTTAGTATAACTTTGACATTGTCTTTGACTTTAACAGTGATGGCTATGTGTGCTTCTCTAGATCTTCTTTGCTTGCTTCGTGCCATTGTGTGTCTGTGTGTGTGTGCGTGTGTGTGTGTGTGTGCGTGTGTGTATGTGTGTGTGTCCTGCGGTCAGTCTGTTCATCTTTGAGCTATTTCTGACCCTCCTCTCTCTCTGTGCTGAGTCCCAGTCTCTCCAGTTCCTCTGCCTGCTATTCCAGATGGACCTGCTACCATATCAGGCTGCTAATGAGGCAGCACTGTTCATTCTGGGGTTCTTTGAATGTGGGGGCCAACCATTTAACCCCGCCCAGCGCCCCTCTCGACCCCCATGTATTTGTAGGCTTCACCTCATTTCATGCTGAATAAACAGCTACGTCTGGCCACCCTCAAGGGCCAAGCCACACGCCGTGCCGATAGATTGAGCAAAACATGAAAACGTATAGCGCTCAGCAAGTCGGTCTTATACTGAAGGTTAAGAATAGCCCAGTAAAGTGTTACCTTAAGCCTCTTTGGATAGGCACACATCTTTCTCAAAAGTGGAGCCACGTCTACAGTGGAGTGCAATATGACAACTTTCTTACTTTGTATTACATGTTGTGTTTGTTAAAAGGGGTGGCATAGAGTTTTAACATCAATACATCCTCATTTTCATGGGTAATCACTGTAAACTGAGATCAACATTAACATTTTACATTTTGCTTCATGGAGTGAAAGTAGGTGTGAAATCTGCTGGAATACTTTGGAGCACGAAATGGAAAGTGCTTTGATTTTCAAATTAATGTAAAACTCTGTTTCATTTCAAATGGTATAATTGCATCATTTAGACTTTGCATAAGCATAAAATTGCATATTGATCATTATGAAAAGCTGCTGTACAAACCTCCATCTCCTTTTCATAACAAATGGCACTGTAAGACTGAGCAAGACCTTAACATACAAAAAAGTATATAAAAAGCGTAAGTGTACTACTGTATATTGATACGTTCCCACAAAACCTTAGATTGTGGTGGATGGTTAAAATGATGTTAAAAGTATCCAACTCTGACACAGGACCTCTGTTTCCTACCAACAGTAAGCACTGGTTTATTTTAAACACAAGGGCCTTTCCCCAGCATTAAAGCAATATTAACTGCCATTTTTGACAGCCTGCAGGCAGCAGAACAAGCTGTCAACCCAACATTGACATAATATCTCCCTATCAAGTTGTTATGATAAATTCAAATGAAAAGCCACCATCCAGTTCTTATATCCTACGCATGCTATTTACACATCGAGGAGACATGCTAGCAAAATTAGAATTTATGTGATGAATCTAAGTATCTAGGTGATACATTCAATCGCCTTGTTGTTCTCGTTAGGTGTCCATCATTAGCCTCGTGAGACAGTCCTGATCTCGCGAGCTCCAGTTTTCCACTCGCAGATCAGTCTGGCATCTTGAGATAGAGAAAATTTGGAGCCGTTCACCAAACGACCAGGCTGATCAGCGTTGGTTTTGAGGCGGGTTTAGGTGGTGATAGACAGATGGTTTATCCAATCAGCTAACCAGTATTTTCAGAAAGCGGTAGCCCTAATTCTGTTAGCTGCTCGCTAATGCTTTTTTCTATTGGATCCTTCTTTTGGAATATGGACCGGGAACCTGAAAGGGTGCCTTTTATTCCTAAATTCTCGTTACACAAACGGCAAATATCCTTTACCGACATGTTGCTTGCTTGCTGAGCTAACGAGCTATGCTTTGCCTGCAGCAGCAGCGGCTTGTGGTTGTATTTTCATACGCTTCGTTGATGTGATTGGTTGATTTGGCCCGTCATAGGTGGTGATAGACAGATGGTTTATCCAATCAGCTAACCAGTATTTTCGCCCCTTCTCAAAAGTTCTCCAACGGAAAGTTCCCAGATGGATATGCCGAGCAAATGCGAAGCAATCCATCTGGCGGAGTCAGGTTAGTCCATCATACCCTGAAGCACATATCTGGCTCTTCAACAGCTAAATGTTCCCCTACGTTCACCAGCTAGTTTTTTACTTTGCGGTGAGAGCGAAGCAAAATAGTAACATTGCGGGCTGTAAAACCAACATCACTATTGCCACATGGGGCAACCTCTATCCCTAGAAAAAGTGAAAACTAAACAAACATGGATGCCTCACACCAGTTCAAGGCGTTCAATGTAATTACCACAAATGTAATGGATATAGTGTCATCATGTATGTGCTTTTTAAACCTCCTACGACCAACTCTGTAATCAAACAATCATCTTGATGACGTAAACGCTCGCAAGTCGTTAACATCGTTACAATCTTTGCCATCTCTACCGTCCATGACATGTGACCTAAACTTTATACCAGGAGACAATTTTTGAGTATATTGAACACACTATTACTCAAATCCTGTTGAGAATGAAGACCAATTTATGCTTCTGTGTTAAGTCGATACCGTGGGTACATACGTAGGTACATGGAGACACCGACCCTATGGCGGACCCTACGCCATAGCCTGGCGCACATTTCTCAAAAAAATTTAACTACACATCGCGGCGACACAAGTCGCTCGGCCATGGCTTGGTAATGTTGCATCTCCACTGTGTCAGAGAGCACAGGGGAGACAACCATAAGTCAGACTTTACTTTGACTTTAATGATGTTATACAATCTTATTTCTTTTTTATAAGCTCTCATTGTGTCAATCTAGATGATTGCTCCTGTTTAATGGATGTAAAAGAGAAGATGGAGTTTATCACTGGGTGAATCCCAAGGCATCTTTACTTGTCAGTCTGGCACAAAATGAGTCCCTGTCCTAATTTATTGGACTTAATTTATCAACACACTGCCTTTCCATTCACACGGGAGCTCACTGTAGCATCCCTTGTATTGGTTTCGGCCTACACACTACTTTTAATGGTAATGCTTCCTGAGGTTTGACACGACACCACTACCTGCTACATTTCATTTCTGATCACAGAGTAAACCCTTATAAAAAGCAGGTCTAAGGCACCATCCAGGGCCGCAATCAAACAGGGAGACAGACAGCCGGCTGCAATCAGTCTCCTACCCACACTTTACTCCTCTCATTCCTTCTATCACACTTTCTTTCGATTTGTCTGATTCTCCTCTCATCCCATTGCTGCTACCGATTAGCGTAGCTGCCAGAGCTGTTGATATTTCGTTTGATCGTGAGCCGTAATGTTATATTTGAAGGATTGCAAAATCCTTGGCTTTTCAAGAGGACGGAGTGAATATTTTCTAACGAAGGCGTTTATAACACATACCTCTCTCTGCCATGTTTCCACCCCAGACCCCACCACATAAAGTGCACTGTGGAAATAGCAAGAGAACTGATAAAGGATTGGATTAACAGAGTAAATGACATGTTGGAAATGATTAAATGTGTCCCCTTACATTGCTGTCTTTTTTTATCTACATATAATTCAACAACGCAACACTTCAGCCATGAGAGAAAGATGTGTGAGTGTGATGACAGTAAAAAAAAAGTTAAACTTTCCTTAACACCCAGATCTCACAGTCCTATTGTTAACCCTATACTTAGGTTATGATGATCAGTCAAGCAAAGGGAATGGAAATAAAATGTGTTGTAATACCTTTCCTGTCGAAAAAGCACTAGAATAGATAATATACTGTACATTAAATGGTTGATAACACCCAAATACAAATCCCAAAAAACTATCTTGCAGTACCTTTGGTTTTATTTGCTCAGGTTTTTAGATTGTTATCAGTTAGATTCATGCATTGGCACACAGTTTACTTGCAAGAAACATTGCCGTTTAGTTTTTTAAATGCTGTGATACAAATCAAATTCCATTTACCTCCATTGTATGGGATCAATGGCAGACATCACATTTCTCATGACCTGGCCAAATACAACCAAAACTATCAGCATGGCAGGATACCACTACAGGTAAATGAATATATATATATATATATATATATATATATATATATATATATATATATATATATATATATATATATATATACAGTACAGGCCAAAAGTTTGGACACACCTTCTCATTCAATGCGTTTCCTTTTTATTTTCATGATTATTTACATTGTAGATTCTCACTGTTCCCGTAGACAAGTTCCCAGGCCTGGCTGCAAGATGGGTCCCCAAGGTGCTGCAGCTCCTTCTTGGTTGATTTATGTGGCGTCTGTGATTGTTAGACCAATTTACCTTGGGAGACCCTAGCACATTGAGTTTATATTAAATAAATAATACAATTTACAATAAATACAATTGCCTTACCATCGCTAGTAGGGTGAATTGATAGAATATATATATATATATATATATATATATGTATATATATATATATATATATATATATATATATATATATATATATATATATATATATATATATATAATATATATATATATCTACAGTACAGGCCAAAGTTTGGACACACCTTCTCATTCAATGTGTTTCTTTATTTTCATGACTATTTACATTGTAGATTCTCACTGAAGGCATCAAAACTATGAATGAACACATAATGGAATTATGTACTTAACAAAAAAGTGTGAAATAACTGAAAACATGTCTTATATTTTAGATTCTTCAAAGTAGCCACCTTTTGCTTTTTTATTAATAAGGGAAAAATTCCACTAATTAACCCTGACAAAGCACACCTGTGAGGTGAAAACCATTTCAGGTGACTACCTCATGAAGCTCATTGAGAGAACACCAAGGGTTTGCAGAGTTATCAAAAAAGCAAAGGGTGGCTACTTTGAGGAATCTAAAACATAAGACATGTTTTCAGTTATTTCACACTTTTTTGTAAAGTACATAATTCCATATGTGTTCATTTATAGTTTTGATGCCTTCAGTGAGAATCTACAATGTAAATAGTCATGAAAAATAAAGAAACACATTGAATGAGAAGGTGTGTCCAAACTTTTGGCCTGTACATATTGTATATATATATATATACATATATATATATATATATATTCTATCAATTCACCCTACTAGCGATGGTAGGGCAATTGTATTTATTGTAAATTGTATTATTTATTTAATATAAACTCAATGTGCTTGTGCTAGTCTCCCAAGGTAAATTGCCTATCAAGCATACGCCACAATAATCAACTCAAGAAAGAGCTGCTGCCACCCTTGGGGACTCTGCAGACAGGCCTGGGAGGGCCAGCGTAGCCGGTGGCCTTGACCTGGTGGGCCTGGTCGTGCTACAGTGCCGGACAAACTAAATTAAAGTGCCGCCCTGTGGTTCCGCCACCCACAGGGATAGGGATTGGGTGCATTGACAGCCAGATGGCAGACAGTGACCTAGGTGTGCTGACCCCTGGCATCACAGAGTTTCTAGGGACACCTCAGCTGGGCTCACCTCTATGTATGGCACCGGTTCTGCAATCAAACGCCTGGAGAGGGGCTGGACCCTTTCTGTAGTTGCCCAGGGTGAGAAACACCGGACAGGTTCTCCACTGGGGACAAGAGCGTAGCTCTACAAGTCACCGAGAGGAAGGCATGACTGTTTGTGCCGATGCAACGTAAAATAGTCCTGAGTATTTGGCTTTCTTAGGGTCTCTGAGTGGGGTCCTGGAAAGGATACTGCCTAGGGTCTCTGTTGTTCTGCTGGGGGACTTAAGAAGAATTATTCATGGAATAATAATAATTTAAAACATCTGTACAAAAAGCGTTGAGTTTGATTGACAAAAGCTAAACAGTAATTACAAAAAAGGCAACATGGAGGTAATTGGAAATAATGAACAAAAACACTAGTCATTGTTTGAGAAATTACAGTATGTGCAGTGTACCACTTTTCAGCCCTGGTGTAGGCGGTTATGACCACTCTTCAATGTCAAAATGTTTTGACGGTCTATACTGAAAAAAAAATAAAGCTTTTATAGTATCTCCTCTGTAACTTCTCTGTGGAAACAAAGGAAACCATGGCAGAAACTTTTCACACCATGGTTGCTTTTACAAAGGGCACAAAATGCTTTTCTTGACTTTTGTCATTATAAGCTTAAACAATGCTTTGAACATTACAGGCCCTTGACTCTGGGTCTGCAGGCTACACGGTGACAGCTGGAGGTAATTCACTTTGCTTCATTTCGCTCGCTGTTAACGGCTCATGGGATGATAACGGCAGCGCGGAAGCTTTAATCATATTCCTCTGCCTTCAAGAGAGATATTGCTTTTTCTCACAGTTTATTGAGTAGGTAGGGGAGGGGTGTGTGTCTGTGTGTGTGTGTGTATGCAAGAGTAAAAAGGCAGGAATCCAGGGCTGGGTTGAGGGATGTGTGTGTGTGTGTGGCTGGTAGGTGTCATGGGTGGCTGCGGGACATGTATCATCGATCTGCTACTCGGGTCTTCCTGTACACGAGATGGCATTAAAATGATCCATTGCCTCTTTCCCGGGCTAATACCAGTGATATTGAGATATCAGACCCCTGTTTTCTGTTCCTGGCAGCGGGGGGCACACACACACGCTAGGAGAGCTTATACACACAAGACGGGAGGAGAGAGTTCTTCCACAGGGGCTGAGGTGATAATCTAATAGGGACATTTGTTTTTGTCTCCCGCTCATTCCTCACCCTCTCCTCCTCTCTCCTCTTCAAGCTCGGAAACAAAAGCTTTCATCTAGGGGGGCCCGCTGCTGCTGCGGTGGCGTATAAACAACAGGCGAGCGACAGCCAAACAAGTGTAACACACACCATCTGGCCCTCCGTCGGTATCTGCCTCAGTCACAGAGATAGGCAGGAGTGGCGTTTAGAGGGGGTGGAGGTGGGGATTAGATGATCAGAATGGCATTTCCTCCAAAACTCAAGAGGGATACTACATGGAAGCCAAAAAAAAAATATATTTTTTTTACCCAGTTAAAATTAACACAAAATGCAATTTCCTGTTTGAATACAGCAAAATATGCCTCACTTACTGTAGCATGTATGGTAGAGGGTTTATTTGAAGGGACATGATGCACTATCTGGCATATGTATAATTGCCTCTAGCTCCAAATGAAATGAGTCATTATAGATCTGTCCATGCAAGATGTGGCTGAACGCAAGCTGCCCACATACTGTAGATTTCCGCACAATAAGCTTTACCTGAGGGTTTAGTTAGTTAGTAGATTTACCGCAGTTTAGGCAGAAAATGCCAACTGTTGATGCATGTTTTCTTCCTTTATTTGATTATTTTTCTGTCCCGCTATCTCCATTTGTACTTCATCAAGTTACGATGTCTGGAAAAGGCAGGGGCTCATTACCCCCTTGTGATTGTCCTCTAATTCATTTCTCTGATATCAGCCAGATATGTTTTCATCACTTCCATGAAGGCCGATCGATTCTTTGAGCGGAGCATGTTTCATTACCAAGAATTACTCATCCATTGATGGGCAAGAGGGGATATTAATCAATGTAACCTTTGTAATTAACAACCTTGTTATTCTTTCGAGGCCAAACAAAATGAGAATTTGGCTGTGTTTGAGGCTCATTATTAAGAGCTGTGGTGAGCCGACATTATACATCGCTATTGATCATGTGTGAAGACAGGCCTACCCAGTCAATACCCACAGCCAATGAAAAATTGTCATTTTTTTATGACTGCATCCTGCAGAGGAAAGCAGTTTTCAGAAAACAGTTCAGAGGTGGAGAGTAACAAAGCACATATAATCAAGTTCTGTACTGTGCACTGTTTGAGGTGCTGGTGCTTTATGTTTTTTGGCAACTTTATTATATTATTCAAATCTGATACTTTTATTTGATGCTTTTAAAGATATACAGCCTGTTCTCATGAACCATTCGTTCAAAAAGCTACGAAAAGTTAAGCACTGTAATTCGTAAGCATTCCACGTTTTTGTTGTTGTTGCTGTATTCACTCAATGACGGCCGCTGTATAACAACGCGGCTGGCCGCGTAGGTAGATGGTCGGGGTGGATGGGTGGGCGTTAACATAGGCCTACAGGACTTACAAGCCAGAGAGCGGAGTTCGCTTACCGGGGAAAACTAAAGACTTTCACCCAGGAAATGCGTGTTCATTAGGAGTGTTTTAATCCAAACGACAATCTTTTTCCTAATCGTAACTGGTCGTTTTGGTGCCTAACTTTCGTAGCAGCAAAACGCTCATATTTTGTGGACTAAACTTAACCGTAATGTCCACGGTGCTTTGTACCCGGCTCAAAGTCACCTATTTTCGGGTAACTGAACCACCAACTACCGCTGATACAATGGAGGTCCGTAGCCCGCGTCACAAAGCTCTGTAGTGGCTTAAACAACAAGCAACTGCCGCTGGGCGTCTTAAAGCTCGTAGACAGCTGGCATCAGGTGACCACCCGGCATAACGTGACCACCCATCGCTCTCCTATTTTTGTACGATATCATACGGACCTGTTCATGCGAATGCGTTGACATTTACCATAAAAACATGACACATTACTTTATATTAAATGGTCAGTCCATTGACATCGCTGGAGATAGTTTTTACTGTTTTCACTGTGTAATGTCTGTAACATATTTCTCAATTCAAACTGTAGACGGAAAATGTGTTGCTATCACGGCCATTGGAGAAAACACAAATAGAGCAGATTGCTTAACTGCCAGTGTTGGGAAGAATACTTTCAAAACGTATTCCGTTACAGAATACAGAATACATGCTCACAAATGTAATTTCTAACATATTCCGTTACATTACTCAGTCTGAGTATTTATTTTGATCGCCTGCTTTTCCTCAGGTGAAATAACATAAAATGTATTCCTAAACAAGATTCTCCCGATCTTAAATTGTCCTATACGTGAGTATAACAATCATGTGGCAAACATAACAGTTAACATCTTGAACTACAGATTTTGTGATACTGTCAAAACTCAAAACAATTACGTCAATGTAACACTGTAAACAAACTTTAATTGTATCAGCTGTTTTTGTTCAAACTTGTTTTGCGAATGCTTCTTCTATCAGACATTTCTCTAAAATGACAACAGTTTAGTCTCCATATTCATGAAGCCACATATTTGGCCCTATTTACCTGAAACTGAGTGCAAACACATTATGTTTATTAACCACAGCCCCCACACTACAAGGCTTGATAACAGTGTGTTAAAGCCTTTAATCTGAATCTATATACTGCAACCCATCTCATCTAGAGGTTAAATATGCAGATACTCCATACCATAATGCAAAGGTTACGAAAAGCACAAAGTCAGAAGGCCATGTTTGCAATTGTTTTAATAAGGAGTGTCAGTGGACTCTGGTGTTTCTAAATCTAATTGTTAATCTCCCTAACAGACTGAGAATGTGGGCTCCATGTAAAAACAGCAGTCACTTTATACGAGACTAAATTCTAGAACCATCTGAGGTCACAACAGCAGCAGTTAAGTACAAGGGAATTGACCGTTCGCAAAAGCCACGCCCCCTAGTTATTGTTACTACGCCCGTCAAACAATTGAGAACCAGACACATAGCCATGGCGGACCAAGTGATGCCTGTTTCTTGTAAAGTAACTAGCGTTGCAGAAGGCTGTAGTCTTGCGCTTAAGTCCCGTGGGAATTCAGTTGTAGCAGGAAAAGGTAAACAGCAGTGTGCAGATCGGAGCATAGTGTGTGAAAAGTGAAGAGCGGAGGTGTTCACAAGGGAAGAAGCTTGGAGTAACTATGGAGCTAGAGCTAACCTTCAGTGGCGCTGTTACTGTACGGGAAACAGGCATGATTTGGCCCGTTTCCATGTAGTTACATAGTCACAGATATGATCATAACCACTACAGTGCTCAAATACCTATTTTTGAGGAGGGAATAAACTTCAAAAATTCGCCGCGAAAGCATGTACTGTCCTCTGGAGGACAGCCACCAGACCAGCGGCCGCCTGTGGATTGTTGTCGGCCACGGCAGGCGAGGGAGGAAGTAGAAGGATGCCCCGGTCGGGGCTGCTAGCCTGGCTAAGGAAACTACCAGACAATTCGCCACTGCAGAGACTCATATTCACCAACGCCAGATGGATCGCACACAAAATGGATATATATATATTAGGGGTGACCCCGAATAGTCGAAGATTCGATGCATTGATATGCGAAGCCTGATTCGACCACCAATCTCACAGTCGAATCTTCGCAGGTGTTATTATGAAACGAGGATCATACCATTTTAGCAATATGGGGGTGCTCAATGTCTAATTTCACACAGAACTACTGGTTTTGTACGGTTATATTAAGTTATATACAGCCTTTAATTATGATAATGCTGTAAAAAAAACGTGAAAAGAAAGAAAGAAAAGTTCAATAAATATTTTTTACGTGTGTGTGTGTGTGTAAATCCAACCACCCCTGTGAAAGATTTAAGTTTCACTTTCCCTGATCCGCGACAGACGAGGAGCATCAGACGAGGAGATTAACGTTACTTAACAATGTCTGGAAAAAGAAAAACTAAAGTGTGGATACACTTTCAAATGGTAAAAGATGATCCAAAAAAAGTAAAATGCAAGTTTTGCCAACACCTCATGTCCTACCACTCGTCAACAACAAACATGGCTTTCCACTTAAAACGGGTAAGTTTATTACCAATAAAGAGGTTTCACTTTTTCATATATAATGACGCTTTTAATTTACGAATAGCAATATCATATGTTGGGACTTAAAATATGTTAGTCTTTTTTCTAGATCCACCCACAGTATCAGACTGACGACAGCAGTTCATCTAGTAGTAGTAGTAGTAGTAGTAGTAGTAGTAGTAGTAGTAGTAGTAGTACCGGAGCTGCGCCAAAACTAACTCAAAGAAAGCTAGATTTGAGACCGCCATTGCCCGAGAAAAGGAAAAGAGAAATCCCGGACAAAATTGCAGAGTTTATTTCGCTTCACAATGAGGCCAGTGAAGGTTATAAAGAATTAATGCGCACACTTGAGCCAGGATACACAGTTCCCAAAATAGAGACGGTTATGCATGCGGCGGATGCGAAATACGCGTCCATACGCGCCTGCGGTTTACATGCTACCCTCCTGCTGACTAGTGTCGTGCCCCTCCCAACCCATTCACACACACACACACACACAGATGATTCGACTATCAGTCGACTATAGAAAGATTCGTCAATTCTGATTCGAATGTGTAAATCCTTAGTCGGGGACACCCCTAATATATATATGCTACAAATACACATGGAACTGCTGCGTGATGATAATTACCGGAGCCTGGCTGAACACATTCACTCATCCCAGACGGCAGCTAGCAGCTAAGAGGTATAGGTGAATTTAAACAATGGCTAAGTTGCTAAACGCATCTTGTTGTCATGTAAGGGCCCTGTTCATGTTGCACATTTTAATTGCATTTTGTGTCTGTTAAGAGGCACAAAGGCACTCTTTATCTTATGCCCCCAAAACTGCCGTTTTAGCTGAGTGGGAGCTTAGCTTTAGCAGCTCCGTGTTGCTAGCACCGATTCGGCTCGTCTTTTTTGCTATCGACAGTACTCCTATACATATAGCGGTCAAGATTAACGTAAAAATTGCCCGGAGTTCTCGTTTAATCAGTGTTCAAAAAGGACAACGTTGAGGTTGTTTGGGGTTGTACCATAGGCGCATCGTTTCACGATCTTGCTGAAATCGCAATGTTTGACGGGGGTCCTTCTCCTTAGTTACAGTTGCTGAGCTAGGATTGGACGAGGACCGTTCGAGGGTGGGGTTTTGCGAACGGTCAATTTAGCAAGCATCAGATAATGTCACTCTTTACATCAGCCAATATACATCTGACAAAGGTCCTAAGACATGCTGCTTTTTAATGCTTTTATATAGGCCTTAGTGGTCCCCTAATACTGTATCTGAAGTCTCTTTTATATAGACCTTAGTGGTCCCCTAATACTGTATCTGAAGTCTCGTTCCCAAAATTCAGCCTTGGTGCAGAATTACAGCCACTAGAGCCAGTACCACAATGAGCTTTCCTTAGGATGTGCCATTTCTTTGTCTGTAGCTTTAAATTCTATTGAGGAGGAGAGAGGGGGGGCAAGGTGGAGGTTTGGGGTGTGGCCTTGACCAACGGCCACTTTTCTCGTTTGAAGCCATGATGTCTCTCTCTCATGGGTGGGCCAAATTCTCTTGGCGGGCAAAGCAGAGAAAGGGGAGGTAACCTTGCTCCTTATGACCTCATAAGGAGAAGATTCCATCTGAGCTTTCATTTTCTCAAAGGCAGAGCAGGATACCCAGGGCTCGGTTTACACCTATCACCATAGCCCTGGGGGAACTCATATTAATGTTAAAAACCTCATAAGTATTAAGCAGTATTAACGGTTTGCTATTGCGTTGTCTATTCACGTATCCAGCAGACACAGAGCAACATTAGCAGTTGGCCATGTCTCTGGCTACCAAATGCATGCTGTTGGGGGAAATGTTGGGTCTCTGTAAATTAAAGAGTCTAGACTAGTCGATGACGTTTCATATACGGGATAGTTTCGCTTTCTTTGTGTTGGCATTCAAAACTCCGGTCAATTCAGGAAACGAGAATGGGACAATCAAATTATATTTATTCTTTTTTTTGAGTAAAATTATCGTCACACACACTACAGCCATTTTAATTCCAGAACTCCCCTCCCTACATACAAGTTCCTTCCCGAGACTATTTTGCAGAGGCACCGTCACTGCGTCCAGCGCTTAGCACTGCCCAAGACGATTGTGATTGGTTTAAAGAAATGTCAATAAACCAGAGCACGTTTTTCTCCCATCCCAGAATGCTGTGTGGACTAGCCAGTACCCTTGACATTATAAATAAAATTGACTTAAAATGAAGTCCAATATTCAGTCTTATATATTTGATGTCTTTTTGTTCCCCTCCAACTCCTGACTGAAATATCTGACTCTTTAGCATCCAAATGTTGTGAAGACAGATTCAGCAACTGCATAGCCTATTTCTCGCATACAATATTTTCAGAATCACATCTCGTTGAACTATTTTCGAAAATAAGCATACAAGGCTTGGTTGGTCTGTTTTGAAAACCCTAGTGGCAAGCTAGTCTATATTCACGACGCTCCACTTCTGGGATTGCTTCGTTGCCGTTGGAAACTCTGCTGGATGTCCCTCTTTTCGGCCGGATGCCCGTTACCTTTCACTGTCTTTGTGTTGGCATTGGTGGATTTCTGAGGACTATGGTTAACTGCTCCTCAGATCTCTGCAGGGTAAATCCAGACAGCTAGCTAGACTATCAGTCCAATCTGAGTTTTCTCTCGCACGACTAGAACAAGTTTTGTTCCACTAAAACAAGTTCCTTCCCGAGGCTATTTTGCAGAAGCACCGTGGCTCAGTCTGGCGCTAAGCACCGCCCAAGACGATTGTGATTGCCAATTGCCAATAAACCAGAGCACATTTTTTTCCCATCCTGGAAAGTTGTGAGGACTAGCCAGACCCTCCTCCACAGCTGTGGAGGAAGGTCTGGCAATGAAAGACCTACTCTTTCTGTAAACTGTCCTGAGATTACTTCTGTTATGAGTTGACACTATAAATAAAATTGACTTAAAATGAAGTCCAATATTCAGTCTTATTTGATGTCTTTTGTTCCCCTCCAACTCCTGACTGATATATCTGACTCTTTAGCATCCATATGTTTCACTATGTTCATCAGCGAGTTGCTAACTTTGTCAGTGTGCTGTTTGTTGCTGGATAGGTAGTGTACTGTACGTTTATCAGACTTTTTTTAATTTTTTGAAACAGCTGCATGCTGCTGCTGGAAATAAATTTGTTGCAGGGCATACAACTATAAACAAATCCCCTCTGTGCAGCTGAGGGGAACTGCAGAGTTGGCTGATAATTATCTAAGGGTTCATCACTAACATCGGCACTTTCTCATCACACAATGTCACATAACCATTATGTCAATATAAAAATATGGATTAATGCTGCTTTAATATTTATTGGCAGTCATTTTTTTTTGTGAGCTCTTGAATGTGATCTTTTAAGGTTGTCGGACACCAATTATCTTATTTTATGTATATATCTTTCTTAATGATAGGTTTTGGGATATGGTAATCTGACCCTTTAGACACTTATTGTGCTGGTTGGTTTGGGTTTTAAATCTTCTGACATAAATGCTGTTAAATGACCTATGACTAGGGTCAGACGTTAATGGGCAGTGAGGGCAAGTTCACAAAATGCCCATAAAATTAAAATGAGGCAAGAAAAGCCTCAGTAATTGGGAGAAACATAGTGGCTGCAAATATGGAGGGAGAATAAATAACTGCTTCAATGCTATTTATCTATTAATGAAAAATATTTTAAACAAAAATGAATCCTAGCAGTGACAATGTTTTGTGTGAGTGTGCAAATATACAAACAAAAATGATTTCAAATAAGTCAAATAGCATATTGGCTAGCACTTTCATCACATCGTACCTGTAGGCTGTGAAAGATCTTTGACAGGTGGCAGTATTGGTAATATGAACAGTTGTGATATCATTGATTGAGTGGGAATACAAGTGAAACAGACGAATTCCGCCAGTTGTCACTTGTTGGGTTAAAAGATGCAAATGTTTTTTTTTCCAACAGTGTTAAAATCAAATGACATCCAATGAGCCACTGCAGTCTGATTCCCCTGGGATTGTATGTTGGCAATTAATACTGCTGTAGTGCCTGTGCTAATGAATGATAATGAATGATACATTTCTGCTCCTCATCAAACCACTTCTGCATTTGGGGCGGCTCGGTGGTAGAGCGGTCGCCTGCCAATCGGAAGGTTGGTGGTTCGATCCCTGGACCTGCAGTCCCATGTTGAAGTGTCCTTGGGCAACACATTAAACCCCAAGTTGCCACCTGTTCATCAGATAAACATTCACACACATTTAAACTCAATGTGTGTGGATGTTTAACTGATGAGCAGGTGGCACCTTGTACGGCACCCTCAGCCACAGTGTCTGAATGCATGTGAATGGTGAATGGGTACTATGTAAAAGTGCTTTGAGTTAAGACTAGAAAAGCGCTATATAAAAACAGTCCATTTACATTAAATTTCTGCTCCTCATCCAAACAGAGACACACTTTGAAAATACACTAGGTCTCAAATATTGACTATGAGAACTCATGCAGAATGCAAAGGCGTGTGTTTACACGGCCGTGTTTATGAAATCGGAGAGTCCACTGAGATTGATGAATGGGCAGGAAACATTATGGATGGGCAGATCAGGACCTCGCACATTTGGTCTCTCAAACTCATAATCCTCAATATACAGTGTAAACTCAGAAAGTCAAATATTTATCCTGAAACCCCCATGAGCTTCTCCCGGTGTGCACACTGCTCTGGATAAATAAAATACCTTCTATTAAATAAAACCCTTATATTACAAGGGAGAACTGTTGATGAAGTTTAAGAACATGAAGGTCAGTTCATAACTGGATCTATTAATAATCTACCCCTAAAAACAGGATGGAATAACACTGCGGAATAATAATTCCTCCACCCCAATATCTATCGGTTATAGTCTGAAAACCGGGTTATTTATGATGACAGTTTGAAACAAATCTAGAGTATTCAGTGGGGATTTAGTCTCGCATGGTCTGGCTACACCCCACATACATTCTGGGATAGGAGAAAAAAACACTCTTGGTGGTTTGTATTTCTTTAAAAGCAGAAGTACATAATTCTTTGTGTGAATTATGTACGGCCAAAATTATCTGTGTTGCCCGTTCACAAACTTGTCCTTTTTCATGAATATTTACCAACACCATCAATTCCAAGTATTCCTTTTGGCTTGAAATTTTACATTTGCATTCACATGAACTGGGGTAGATGCTCCATATTCATGCGCCATCTTGAAATACGTTAGCCGTTAAGGGACACACAGGACATACTGCTCCGCCTGTGAGTTTATCACATGATAAACTCACAGGTGCTGCTAATGCTGCTAATGGGTATCGTAGCTTCCCGGCCCCGGCAAGTTTGAAGAAGGAAACATGGAGGACCACACGTTTTCAAAATCCAAACTTCAGGAACAGGAGTCTTCTTCTTCGCCCAGAAAAAGACAAAGGATATTGAAAAGAGCAAGAGACCGGCTTTTTGAAGCGTGAAGGCTGCCGTAGCTGTAATACGTACTTTGAACTGCGTGGTGCGAGAGAGTTGATTGTGATATATGAGCTCAATGCTAGATGGGAGAAATTCTTACACACTGGACCTTTAAATGTCTTATTTATGAAGCCATGTATTCTGAATGTACATGTGCAATTTAAGTTGTTTAATATTCTGTAATTGTTTTATGTGTGTATTGTGTATTGCAACAGTATATTGTACATTAATTACTATGTTCAGTCAATTTACATGTATTGTAATTTTATATGGCATGTAATCAGGGCGTCATTGGAAATGAGAGCTTGCTCTCAATTGGCCCTCCCTGAATAAATAAAGGTGATATATATATACAGTATATGTGTGTGTGTATATATATATATATATATATATATATATATATATATATATATATATATATATATATATATATATTTATAGATAATACACAAATAAGAGCAAGGGTAATGTGGTCTCTAGCCAGTGGTGTTTTTCATGTAGCCTGTGAAAGAACGCGATTGCGTCCTGTCCTAATGAGGAGGTTGCCACTAGCTCCCTTTAGTCCCTGCGATTTGTCTTTCAGGAGGAACAAAGATTTTCACCACCTGCCACCATGAGAACTTAAGCTTTGTTTGTACTGACTGATAGTTAAACCGTTTCTTGTGGTGCTGTAAAGGAATTTAATAATCTACAGAATGTTATGTGAAGATTGGCGTGGTCACATTTTATTATGGGACTTTTATTATTATTGTGCTATGTCCATCATCAATCAACCCTGTCTCTTAAAAATCACATTAACATTGCTGCCTGGATTATGTTTATTGGCAGCAAACACCCAATAAAATCATAAACAACAAGAACAAAATGAAATAAAAACTATTACTTTCAATATGCAGGACAGGGGAAATGATGCATGATGAAATTATTTATCACACTTTGAAAAGCGGATGAAAGCTGATCACTAAATGAACTATATTATATTGTCTGAAATTAGGAGAATGTCTATAATTCAGTCGCTACTGATACCGACCTCCCAGAAGAGGCACTGATAAACAACACCAACCTCTTCAGCGCTGTGTCTGTCTCTCACTGTATTTATTTGATCCTAATGCGTGACAGGAAGGCTTCTCCGACAGTCATTGTCTATTATGACTTCAATTATAACGGCAGAATGCTACGTTAATGGAATAATTACATTTTTGGCTCTCAATATGACAGGCATTAATCTGTCCGCAGCTATTTGTTAGGCCTCTTCTGGGTCTCTCCATGACAGCTGAAATTAAGGCGAGAAGATGGTAAGTAATGGTGTTTTCAATAACAAGCATATCTCTTCACTGAACATTCAGTACATTGTGAAGTAAACATGTGAGATTAAATATCTTTAAACCCCTTAAAAGCCCCCTGGCTGCTTTGAATTCACATTGATCAAATTGCTGTCTAGAGGCATTAAAATCCCCAAAGTAATTCTATTTCTTCTGAGAGTCCGCTTCCGAGTTTAACATGGGGAAAATGAAAGAAATTATAGGCCTAACAAATATTAAATTCCTCTTTTATGTGCATATCATACATTGTGCATACAGACATGCAGGTTTTTACAGCTGTAAAGGTATTATAGACTTAAAGGTGCGGGAGGCAGAAAGCAAAAAAATCTGTGAGACCTTTTGCAGCTTTCCCTCTCCATGGTATTGAAATCAACAAATGTGTATTCTGTGATGATTTTGAAACTACTGAACATTTATTACATATAAAATAAATAAACTCATTGGATTGACACGAATAAAACAAATGACCTATTTTGGATTAAACATTTTTGATCAAAGGATAAAATTTGTTATTTTCTTTGGTATTTTTTTCATATAGCCTACTCTAACATTATGTGAATATGGTTGCTGGGTAATATGTGTATGTTGTCCAATGTCATTTGATCATGTGACAGACAAAGACAAAACGATATACTGCAGCTAGCTTAGGAGCAAAATTTGTCAAGACTGACTGAGCACATCTGCAATATGAACGTGTAAATGGTGTGTGTGTGTGTTTCATAACTAGTAGCCTAACTATAGTGCACTAGGGGCGCGTCGTTACGCCACTTTTTCATCGGTGATGGCCGCCCATTGCATGCCTGTTAGATTTGTGTCCAACTTCATCTCGACTTGCTCTGACGTTATGCACACGTAGGCGATAACCTCACAAGATCAAGGTGGCCCCAGTTTATTGACCCAGGCAACGCAGTTTCTCTCCACCGACTGCAAGACCCAGGGTATGATGGGAAACGCCTGGCTCTCAGCTAATCTAACAGCTGATTGGTTCATAATCACGAAATCACGAAGCTCATGTCCAACGAGATGGTTTGTTACACAGAACCATCTGAGAAGCCATCATTGGAAAAGGGCAGGCACTTTCAAAAAAAACATGGCAGGTGATCGTCGTTGTTTTGAACGGACAGTCGTGGCGGTCACACACACCTAAACCATGCCCGTAGCTGCCAGTATAGCTCCCCTCCAAACAGTCATTGGTCGAACCCCCGCTTTTGGGACACAGACACTTTTACCTAAAGTATAGTGGTAATTCTATGAAAATGTCCGCCCCGTTTTTTTAGTAAAACCCTTTGAGATGACATACTGTGATTCAAGGCTCTATCTAGCTACGTAAACATCAAAGCAAGGCAATTTATTTATATAGCACATTTCAGACACAAAGGCAATTCAAAGTGCTGAATGAAAATCTTTAAATGACCTCAGGAATAGCAATGGCAAACAGAAAAGTTTTAAGCCTCAATTTAAAAGAACACAGTGTTGGGGCAATTCTCAAGTGTTCTGGAAGTTTATTCCAGATCTGTGGTGAATAGAAACTGAAAGCTGCTTCTGCGTGTTTGGTTCTGACCCTGGGGACAGTGAGCAAGCCTGTCCCAAATAATCTTAGAGCTCTGGATGACTCGTAACAGAGCAGCATATCAGACGTGTATTTTGGCCCCAAACCATTCAGTGCTTTGTAAGTCAATAATACTTCATGTCATTGCTGTTCATTCAGATTTGTAAGGACCCACTGATACAAAATAGTCTCTATCCTGCAGATACGATTTAAACCAGTTAAGGGCTGTGCACGCAAGTCCGACCCAGTTTTCCAGTCTGTCCAGCACTATCTTATCAATCACTGTATCAAACACAGCACTGAGATCCAGCAAAACTAAGACAGATACTTTACCATTGTCTCTATTTAAATAGAGACAATGATAAAGTAAAAGTATAAAGAGTCAGAGCTGGTTAATGTGGCTCGGGAAAGGGAAGTTTGGTGTACCTGAAGTTTGGAGCTGCTGCCCCCGCGACCCAACCCCCGATAAGCGGTTGAAGATGGATGGATGGATGGATCAAAGATTATTTTGAATCTTTTGCCCAATCTGCCAAAAATATAGTGCCTGCCCAGCTGTAAACCCTGTTTGGAGTTTGCATGTCATTATCTGCTAAGGGACTGTTTGTTATTTATTTAAGGGGCCACCAGAGGAGTTTTGGGACCTTTAGGCTAAAAAGACTTGACCTCTCCTCACCAGTAATCATTTTTCTATGTCCCTCCATAATGATTTGAAAAAGAGGCATGACCCTCCCCTTATGTGCTAGTTTGCGCTCTGCATTCTCATCTTACACATCACACTCCTCTGTTATGGTGTAAAGGTACTTTATTGTCACATACACATACATGTAGCGAAATTCATTCTCTGCATTTAACCCATCCTTCAAGGGAGCAGTGGGCAGCCAATCACAGCGCCCGGGGACCAACTCCAGATCAAGGGCACTGACTGGAGAACCTAGTACATGTTTTGTTTCTGGAAAACCAGAGCACCCAGAGGAAACCCACGCAAAAATGGGAAGAACATGCAAACTCCACACAGAAAGGTCCCATAACAACCTGGATTCAAACCCAGAACCTTCTTGCTGTGAGGCCACAGTGCTAACCATTGGGCCACCATGCCATGATTCTGTGGTGGCCATTTCAGTAGATTTACTCACTAACATTGTTGTGGAAACACAATAAGCATGGAAACTAAATGCACACTTCCTGCATTACTGCATTACCTTAAATACTAATGCGTGTTTTACAGTAACCGCAGCCGAGCTGGCGCGTGCATATGTGACGTCATGAAATCGCCGTGACTATTTATACCTGCGCTGGTGGTCGTGACACTAGTTGCAGTCTTCTCCTGAACACTAGTGGTGCTAATGAGCAAAGGCTACTGATGTTGCTCTTTCTACTGGCTAGAAGAAGAACAAGGTAAACAACGGCAGAACTGGCAGCAGCATTGCTGTCAATGCTTCGATTTGATTCAATGACCTACTTCCTTGGATCGAGCCTTTCATTTGCCATAAAAGAACTCATCTTAACCCAGTAAGTTTACCAGAGAGACTTGCAGTCACTCTGAGAGTCCTGGCATCCGGTTGTCGGCAAACTCCTTCAGGCCTCCTGTTTCTGCTTTGTCGTCAAGCCCCCAGGAGGAGCGCTAAGTCTATATGCCAACATGGGCTTAGCGGATAACGGTGGTACTGCACCCCATGGCCCAGAAAGACTTTTCACATAGACATTACATGGCGAAAGAAACGTCTATATTTCAGCAGATAATTTGTTTCGGGGTATATCAACCTACCAGCCCCAACACTGAAAGGGTCCTTGTTTAAAACGTTACGTTTTTAACATTTTTAACATTCACTAGAAGCGAATCCAGAATTATTAAATTTGAAATGATGAACGCGCATAATGGACGCGAGCAGACCCACGGGACTGCGCACGTCCGCTCACATGACTGTTCTCCCGAGCTCATGTAGCTAGCTGTAATAATGGATATAGCTAATGGTTGTAATTCACCATGTGTTCTATTAATACGTCCATTATCTTATGAAGTTTTGATACATCCGAGCGATGTATGTATGTTGTAAAGCCTGTTACGTGGATGTAACCTCATTAGCGTTTCCCAAACTGGCCAGGCTATCGGCTAGCTAGCTAGTTGCTAACATCAGGGTTAGCTAGCATGGCTGTATTAAGATCATGCCTACATAACGTTACTACAGACAGTGATTACATCGCCTTGGTTCTCTCTTATGATCCATCCAAGGGCTGTATGCTGTAAAGCTTGTAATGTGGATGAGAGATGAAGCCATGGATGAGCTCTGTTCACGAAACTGCAGGCTAACTGCTAGCGCTAGCTAGTAGCTAGCTAGCTAGTAGCACGACATAATGATTAAATCTCCTTGGTTGTCTAGCTAAATACATCTATCGTTTATTTAGCTAAGCATGTAAACGATCGGGAACAACGAAAACACAATGTTTAACGTTAGTGAATATTTTAGACAATGAAAACGGCGAGTTCATGAGTTCGCCACTTGTAAGAGCCACGAGAGATAAGCTCATGAACGAGCATGTTGCTACCGGTTGCTACGACAACACAAACAAATTGTTGCTAGTGCGCGTGTCCACCGTGACGTCATGGGCCAAGAATGCGGAAAAGCCGAGCTCCATGTTGTCTTAATGCGCTTTTGAGTGCTCTCATTGGAACATACGGGGCTTCTTGAAATAAAATAATAAAACATTGAGACCATTCAGAAAAGGACACTGGGTAATAACAAATCCAGCACTGGTTGCTATGGACTAGTCACTAGGCTCCCTCAGTTATTGTATATTTTAGCACATAGGTAAAGTTGCCGAAGTTGAACATTATATTCATATATGTTTATTTTTAAAGCAGATTTTGAATTACATTGTAACAATTTAACGATTCGCCCTTATGAAATCCAATCGCGGCACCGCTGTCTTGGAACACAATAGACAGACGGTGGCGGAATGCCCCGACACTTAAATTCAACTAAAATCTAACAGTGAACAATCAGTGTTCAACCTACAGTCTGTTGAGACGCCTCTCCAAATGCAAAAACGAAGCGCAGTCACACCATAAAATGTTAAAATACGTTGAGAAAAAAGATCCGTATTTTGCCGTAATCCAATGACACGGAAAAAAAGTAATCCACAACGATCAGTAGATCCACAAATAGAGTCACGGTGTATCCAGCAAGGCCTATACGAGCGTTACATTCACCAGCCAGCTCCAAACACTTGGAGCTGGCTTGACTTCGCCATTTAAACAAAGGGGAATAAACGTATAAAAGTCCAAATCTACACAAAACACACAATCAATTAGTAAGCTGACATCAAAAGTATATAGGCTACATGGCATTTAGGAAACCTTTATTGCAAGGTTGGCACGGCAAGATGTCCAGACTAGTGCAACAGTAATTTTCGTTTTTTACGTCCTGCTGCTCCCATCATCAGCCAGGTAATATTGTTTTTTACTAAAGCAGTATATGAAATCTGATGTATTACCTACCACCATTTAGTTTTTTTGTTTTATTTACGATATTTATAAAATATCTGGTCATGCCAGATGTAATTATTCCACAAATATTGTAAACAATGCAATTACCTGTTTCAGCCACCAGGGGAGCAGTGCTCCCCCTGGCCCCAGCAAACTCATGGGTCAGACCCATCTGTTAGCGAAGGAGGGCCGAGACTAAGAGCTACATGAAAAATTATGCACTAAACAAGCCACTTTTAAAATGTTTTCATGAATACAAAAGTTGGGTGACCCACACCCAAAGATAAACATTTTTTTTGGGTGACCCTCCCCTCAACAAAGAATAAAAAGACATGACCCTCCCCTATTTTCCTCCAGTGGTCCATTCCATAAATACCGAACGGTCCCTAACCCAGGACAATCAAGTGTCCAATTTGCAGAGAATGACGAGCAAAGAAAATTCCCAGCAAAACCAGAGTGGAGACGTTGGGTCAGCTCCCTCTTTGGGCTGAACTCTGCTGCCAATTGCAATTAGAGCAGATGGTCAACTAGCAGACAGACGGAGCACTTTCCCAAAGGAAATGACCCAATATTTGGCAATAATGTCAGAGATGTCAGAACTGGACTCAGGTTTTTCTCACTGGATAACATGACAAAGGTAAAAGGGGACATGAGCAGCCCATAACATTTACTGTCATGTCAGATTCAGAGGGGACTTATATTGCAGATATGTTCTGATAATGATTACATCACTCCACTTCATACCTGCTGAACTAATCCTATCTGAAAAGAGCTATATTAAGTGAGGGTTCTTGGGGAATTACAAGGTAGTTAGTTATAGTGTGAATAATTTCAACTGAGAATTTCAAACCCGTCTTGATTTCCATTAGCAATAACAGATGGCATGGAATGGCGCAATTATTAAACATTAAGTTAAGATTACACACAGCGAATATAGATAAGCACATCTCTGCATCTCATTAGTTTCCATTACATTCAATCAATGGGTGAAATTAGCTAATCTGTCGATTTTATGATGAGCAAAGTCTGTTAAAAGAAATGATTCCATTAATCAAACGGTCATTTTGGTCCCTCTCTCATCAGCTCCATTTCCATGTTGACTGTTCGTCTGATGAAGACAGAACGACTGTGACCAGTAGGAACACAGATCACATCAGCAGAAAGAATTTGAGCAAAGTCTCACACGAGTGTACTTACACAACTAAGATCCACGTAGTGGACTGGTAAACAATGCTGCCTCTAAGGTATTATGGTTCCACCACACAATTATCTACTTCTGTGATGAAAAATAATAAAAAGGTTCATTTCGAGGTTGCTTTCTGCACAAGATTTGCCCTGGGGCATGTGTATACAGCAGCTGTCAAACATGTTTCTGGAGCCAATTAAGTTCAAAGGTTGAGTTTCTGACACATGTGCATCCATCCTTACTTGTGCAGCCTCTGTGCCAGGGTCAAATACCAGGGATCGAGTTTCGATTTATTGTAATTTCTTGCCAAAACCATCTTACATTTTCCTGGGAAAAATGCCTGCAGGAACTTGTTCATTAGCATTTATGTGTGCTTATGTGTTGCTGTTCTGTTCAAATACAGAGGACTATGATTATGTGTACTGAAACAAAGAAGCCTTATCTAACCTCATTATTACTATAATTGGTGTAGCTACATCCAACAGTTGAATTGTCTTGTGTTGGACCCCAGGAAGAATCGTCTTCACTATGGTGATGACTAATGGGGATCCTTGATAAACAATAAACTTTAAAATGCTGTTAATGTGGTGGATATAAGTGGATCTACCCTTATGCATGAAGAAAGCATGATACAAAATCTGTTACCAAAAATAGGATTGTATTTTAATCAGAACTTCATCATCATGGTTTTTCCTAAAACTTTAGAGAGCTTCCTCCTGATAAGTAAATATGCAGTACAACCATTTTCAAAGTCTGAGAAGTATTTCCTTTGGCGTGTAAAATGATTGTAATGTGTAAAATTGGCGAAGTGCCCCTTCATCCAAACAAGCGAGGCAGAGAGTGCCAGAGTGCAGAAAGGCAACCAATCCACCAAAACAACACATCGAAAAGGCTTTTGGACATTTTAAAACAGACAAGAAGATATGCTTCAAAACAGAGCATCAATTGAATATATGTGGTTGAAATTGAGTTAAGGTCAATACCTGTTGACCTTCACTCTGTGTATACTTGTTGAGGAACTGTTGCTCCACTAAATCTATGAAAGAATAACAAAAAAAATAGTATGATCATCATTTTATAATACATTATTTGTAGTTCTGTGTTTAAAATAAAATGCAATTCATAGCAAGAAATCAAAGACAGAACAATTCTATAATTTTACAATCACAGGACAACCATGTTATGCCTCATTTCCACTGCATGGTTCGAAACGAAATAGAGACAAGCACCTAATACCATCAAGCAGTCGAGCCGGAACTGGACATTTAGTTTTGTGTGGTCTAACTAATAGAACTCTTACCTGATGTCATCACTGGTCTCATCTCTACTTGATACCATCGCCGACCTCCCTGCCTGTGTTCTTCTCCACTAAGACATATTGTCAAACAAACATTATGTAATATATTTTCCATATTAGTTTTTCCATATTAATAATATTAAGAAATTAATCTGTTGGTATCAAGTTGCTCCCCCTACACTTCCACCTAATGTTAGACCTACATGTTGCCTCCTGATCCACCTTCCTCACACCTGAATGAAATTAACTCACTGTTAAATATAGCAGCCTAAATTTGATTCTTATCAGCGTAGTGATGGCATCTGATAAGACAACTATTATGTAGTAAGGTTGTGCTGCTGTTGAAATTACATTCACATTTTGGATTTTAAAAAGTACAAATATGGAAAGCCACTTAGCACAGACCTTTAAAGAGAGAAATAGATGTGACCCTGTAATTACAGCTTCCATGTCACCTAACAGATAACTATAGCCTGTATGTTTGACAGCACAGCTAACATGAACAGCTAATGGCAAAATCAAATCTATTAATGATTCCATAGTAAACCAGAGTTATTGCATAAGTTGTGTTTTCCAGCTTCTTGTCATTTATATATTTACCAGTTGTTATTTTACCTTAATAAAATTGAGATATATGTCACGCATGGGATTGGTACAATAGGGTTTAACCAAAATCTAAATGTAGCTATCAGCAACATTGGTTTGCATTAAGCTAGCTGTAAACCCCACATTAGCTGCTAGTGTTAGCAAACACTAGCTAGTCTGAGAACAGTATGTTAACATGAATATTTGCAAGCCTCCAAGTTTGGTAGCAAATATATGCATGATTCTATGTTAAACCCCCATTTGGCTGCTACATTCCCAGTGTTAGCAAACGCTAGCTAGTCTGTTAACATGAATATTTGCAAGCCTCCAAGCACAGACGTCACACTTAAAATCCTACCCGTTGCCTTTCACCATCCACTTATTTAACTGCTAATCCCTTGACATGCCATCACCTTTTCTCTCTTTCTTTTTCTATTTTTAGCCCATGACAGCTTTTTTGCTTTATCCATCTTTTTCCATAGACGACAACTCAGTACTCCTACGTTAGCTGGGAGTTTCATGTAGACAGCTAAAGTTTATGTTAGCTGCCCTACAGCTGTCAGAGTTAGCTTCAATTTAATATATTACCTTCTAATAGCTGTATTCTCAGTAACGACAATCTGCAAGAAACAGGTTGCTTATAAATCAATAAAATGATGAAATTTGAATGGTATTACAGAGGAAGACTGACAGCTCTAGAGGATAGTACCCTCTCTGTGCAGGCAGGATTCTCAACTGATTGCCATAGTGAAGACCGTGAAACTGCGGTGACATTATCTGCAACACGTCATTCGTTGGATCCTTTCATCGGCAACAATGTCTGCACTTTGTCAATTTTTTTAAATCTGGGGCAGGTAAACAAAAAAATTGCCGCCGCTATTGACAATAGCTTGGCTGTGTAAAAATGGCAGGTTTGTGCAGGATGTCCTGTGTCGCGCTTGTGACAATTCTCTCTGAACAATCAGGGGTCTGACTCTGCAGTGTTTAAACTCCACCTTTTAGTATCTGCTTAGCTCAGACCTCTGCCAGCCGAGCCGGAGCCGGCTACCTTTGGTTTAACGCTCTGTTAACTTGAATGGAGATTGAATTATTTAATCGTGTGGCTCTTCTAGACTTTCCAAATGTTATCAGACCAAATAGATCATATTCTGATAGTAAAACAAGTCATTTTGTAGGAATTGTGACACTAAAACAATACATCCACTGATTTATAGGCGTCTTTTTCGCTATGTAAGTCCATGGGAAAAAGTCTTTTTGGGCCAGAGGGTATCACGTGACGGGCCGGGAGTTGCAATTCCACTGTTGGGCAACTATGTAATCTGCTTCAAAGCCAGGCGCTTGTTCTGGGGGCCTGGTCGTACCATGCAGTGTAAATGCAGCATTAGTAACAAGTGCCACGTGTTTTTACAGGTTAGTTGCCAGAAGTAAAAGTGTTTGACTCTTGTGGCAGAACGCTAGTGAAAAAGAGCAAGCCTGCTCAGCAAACTCTTCCTTAGGGTAACAAAAAAAAATCTCAAGGGTAATGGCTTAAATTAGCTTATCAATGTCGTAAAAGAGAGGGCTCACATTATTAGCTCTATCTCCACTTTCTGCCTAATGTAGTGTGGAAAAGGCTCATGCAAATGCAGTGTAAATCCAGTTATAGGCACAGTGCCTTCAATCCTTGCACTCCCTACTTACTGCTACCATATAGACAGCGAACAAGCATTTAAAGCATATTCTGCTGTTGCAAAGAGTGTAGATGAAGACAATTATTATAATTTATTAAACTCTTGGACATGTGTTACTTCTCTGCATGATTTGCCCTTGCACTGTCTTTACTACGCTTGTAAGGGACAAATGCATATTTAACCTGTAGGAAATAGTCTCAGCATGGAATTATTGATGCTGCTTTGATGTAGGCCTAAACACTCTTCTCTGAGGTTGTTAAAGATTGTTTTCGGGATTTACCGAGAGCTATTTCCTTTGCGCATCAAATGAAATTGAGTGTAATTATCGCTGAGGTTTTCTACATTATACAGACTCTTTGCACTTCTAACACGAGGAAAGATAAACGGCGTCGGAATTAAAGATGCATTTTGCTTGCAGCTTTTGCCCTGTGATCTTAAGACCACTCCCTAGTGCAACACACACACACACACAGACACACACACACAGACACACACACACATCAAAACATTGGTATCCTCAGCCTGCCCGTCTTCTTAGGCATTCTGCTGCAGTTCTGATGCAGGCAGGGTTTGGGACCTTGACTGACCAGGAATACTCCATCCACTATGATGCACACATCATTAAATCTTCAAAATACATGAATTATTCACAGCTACGAATATGCCTTAGCAGCATGTCATTGTTATTATGTGTGTATCTTTTTTGCTGTGTGTGTGTCTGCATTTAGGACCACACATGGTATATAGAGCACTTTATATATTCACAATAATAGAGGATGTTTCAGAGGGGAATGATGGAGGGATGTACATTTAGCGTTTTTATTTTCACTCTGCATCATAGAAACCATAGATTTGAATGCATGTTGGTGTGCCGAGACTTTCCGCACCAGAAAAACAAATCCCTTATATCTCTTTCATATTTCTTTTTAACAATGACTTGTAATGGTTTTGGAAGGCGCAGACAGTTAGCTGTTATTTTCAAGCCCTCCTGCTCCCGGAAAACTTTAATATTGCACTATTTCAACCCAGTGTTGATCTTCTCCAGGTGACACATTTCCACAGTTCCACAGCCAAGTTGAAACATGGCACAAATAAAGTTACTAGAGTGCGATTTTAGTGTGTGATCATTCCTTTGACTGTATTCAGCATCCCCCCCCCTCCCAGATAAAACTGTGTTTGGGTTATATCTTACAACAAAGCACAATTAATCAAAGCACAATTTTCTGACAATTCTCTCTGATCTACTGGCGTGTCACTGACAATACAGACATGAACAACTGCTAGAGATTTTTATCTGACCGACATCAAGACGGCTTTGCTGTCGGGATATTTTACCATTAGAAGTTAGAAGAGGCATCAAGCAAACTGCAGTAGTCTTTTATGTTACGTCTCCAGCCAGGCGTCACTAAGCAACTACAGTTTTTTTTATACCTTTAACCAGAGAGGGTTTGCAGAGCGCACATGCTCTTTTCCAAAAACACCTAAAATAGAAAGAAAAGGAGAGGAGATATTTAACCTGGACCGGTTAAGGCTTCACTCTGCCCGTCTCCGTCTGGGAGACGAGCCCAATCCCAGCCTTCTTTTCACCGAATCAGAGGATCATTTATTTTTAATGGAGGGCCTTCAAAAGAAAAGAAAAAAAACACCGTTCCTGTCCTCTCTTCTCCTCTGTTTTCCATGCCAGGCCACAGAGAAAGAAATTAGCTGCAGGATTTGATTTTCTCGGGGAAGTGTTTATGCAGAGCTGAATGCATTGAACCCTTTTGTTTATAGGAGCAGGACAGGCGGATGCACAGAGCTACCGAGGGCCAGGTGCTGCGTCCAAAGGAAGATATGAGGAAATATGGCTGTGATGAGCACAATGAGCTGTATTATGTTTTACAATACCGTGTTTGGCCCACAAGATTGAAATGCTCTGAGAATTTAACAACTTGTGTGTTTCAATGAGGGTGTTATAAAAGCTAGAATCCTGACTGCAGACATATTGCCTATTGTTGATAACACCGACCCACATTAAAGACAGCTAATGTCTTTTCTAAATTTTTTGTTTTTACAGTGGAGCATTAGAGTCATTTTGGTTTATAACAATACATCCATTTCACTTGGATTCATATTACGATGAAGGTTATTTCTGTTTATTTGTATTAATAGTTATGGTAGTGGCTTTGCTTTAGTGACCTAGGCATCCAGTATAACACTAATGGTTATAGCTTTCTGCAGAATGTATTAATCCACTTTGTCTGTGTAATTCATCGATTACAAGGTTGCATTTTACAGAATATGGGCAACAGTCAGGGAAACAACCAAGACAGTTAATGTTAATGTGCATAAATGTGATGGCAATCTAACATGCTGGTCTCATATCTGAATCATATCTTCTAATATCACTATAGTAATTGTATCGGGCCGTCCTGATGGCCCTAATGGTTAACGGTACAGATCCATATGTCCGACACTACTGTCGGGTGGTGTCGCGACGTCATATAGCCATGGTTGATGCTCCACGCCCCTAACCAGCAGCTGATTGAACGAACGCGTGACGTGGGTGTGTCTACTCGAGAATTTCAACAGAGTGTCATGGCGGCTCGTTGAGAATACGATCTCGTATTTTACAAAAATAGTTCACCGAAATGTGTTTCTGAAAACATTTTAAGTGAGAAATAGGCCATGCAGTTGCTGAATATGTCTTCATTTCAGATCAACAAAGGTCAGTTTGAAAGATTTTCGTCTACTTCTACTGGATAGTTGCGTCGCGTTCAACGCGATTCATTTGCATAAAGATGGGCATCGGCAAGCTTCTTGACGCGCAGCATTTTTTCAAATGCGCACGCAAAGCATTCCGGGAAGGCGGCGCTACATTTGAGAAAATGTAGCGCGTCAAGAAGCTCGCCGATGCCCATCTTTATGCAAATGAATCCGTTGAACGCGAGGCGACTATCCAATAGAAGTAGAGCACAGAGGACACGGGGAGAACATCACTTCTCCCTGACACAACATTCCCCGCTGGACCCGCCCATAGCTGAACCCCCATCAACGGAGGCATCGCGACCGATCGCGACACCACGCGACAGTCGTGTCGCAAAAGTGGATCTGTACTGTAAGGCGCATAACAGCAACTTCTGCGGATCCATTCCCGGTTGGGGTACCATTTTGCATTCATTACCCCCCTCACCTACATTTCCTGTATATCTCTACTACCACTACCAAATGAAGGCAAACATGCCCAAAAAACAATAACATCACTGTAATAAATTGATTGCATCAGTCATAATCTTTTATGCTCAAAGAAAATCAATTTGACCATCTTGACCATCATTAAAGGTCCAATAATATACTCCTTTTCAGGTTAATATTAGAATTTTGGGTTTAAACTAGAACATGTTTAACTGCTTTGATGTTGAAAAATTTTTTTCTCATACTGTCTCTCTGAATATACCTGTTCTCCTTCTATCTGAAAGCCTAGTCTGCTCTGATTGGTCAGTGTTGCATCTGTGCTCATGGAGTCTCTGCACCGTCAGTGCAGCCGGGGAATGACTGTAATGGCACGTTGACCTATATAGCCTATATAGTTTAGTTGTGACATCACAACTGTACAGAAGTCCTGATGGCTCATTTAAAAGCACAGTTTCTGAATATGAGCTGTGTGCATTTCTCTGTAGATTGAGGGTTTTGATACTTTGACAGTTTTTATATAGCACCTCCACCTGCTTTATAATCAAAAAAGACCCTGAACATAACATTTTTAACTCTCTGCTCTCTATCACCCTCGTTCTTTCTTTGTGGCACATTGTGGCTTGTTCTGTAAATGTCCTGTCATGTCTGCATAAAACCACAAGAAACATTAATTTAATGAATTAAACAAATAAGCCATCAATTTAACAGAAAGATGAATCCTGTAATTTAGGCATTTATGTGTATAAGGATTTATTTCATTATTTCATTTAATTTTATTATATTATATTTTAATTGAAATATTTGTTTATAGATTGAGCTATGTGGGTGTAGTGTGAGGAGGCTTCATTTCATTGTGCAACCCTATGTTGTAAAATGACAAATAAATTAACCATGTAATCTTATGAATTATTTGTCTGAAAAGGGCTTTATGTGTGTTTTTATATAAAAGTCTCCTCTCCACCTGAGATGTGGGATGGGAACACTGGAACACCCGGAAAAAAACACAAGACAAACAAAACACAAGAACTTATTCGCACATTTATTTTTGTTTTCAAAACCGGTTAGTCATAACCAGAACAAGATTTCTTAACACAAATCAAGTTTGTGATTGCAGTGGAAATGACAAAGCCTTCCCTTTGTCATTGTAGCTGTTACAACTCAGGGCGCCACATGGCCGCAAAGACGTGATTTATCCTTGGCTATTATTGCTTCCGTAGAAAACCAATACATGCGTACATGCTTTTAGGGAGTACTTTGTCATTTAGATCTTCCTTGACATGAATTATTCAGGACTCAGGACACTCTGATAACATTGCAAAAAACGTTAATATAAAATGTCTACATGTCAAAAGAACAAGACGGATAATGTAGGACTAATGCTATTGTAAACGCATGTATAAGAAGAGTCTGCAGAGCATTGTGGCCTATGCTGAAGTGTGTAATAGTGTTTAATATTACACAGTAAATGCATCATATAGGCTGCTGGTCTGGACTTGTTTATCTGAAACATTCCTGGAGGTCATGCACAGTGTTAGGTTTGGTAAATTGGGTCCTGTGGTGCAGTATACTGTATTTTGTCAGCATGAGATGCATGTTTGCTCAATAAAAGATGAGCAACATCTCTTTTCCCTTTTGCAAATGCGTTCCTAAATGTTGATTGCAACTTTCAGGGCAATTAAACTGGTGTTCAAGCTTCAGTTACAACTGTGTTTAAGAAGGAAGAGCTGGAATATTTTAGGTTACCTTAAATGACACGTGATTGGGTGCTTCAACTTATAAATAAGTATTTGACTCCTTAATTTAGTGCAAAAAGCAACCTGTTCTCACTTCCAACTCCACCCAGCATCAGATACCAATGCAAAAATCACCCTTTAGCGTCTGTGTGGGACACACCAGGCAGAGCAGCAGCTTGACCACAGCACTGTAAGATGACGTAGTATAAAGAGTGACAACAGTAGCGTGTATAGTACACGGAAATCTGCGTTAGGACGTAGGTTGGGGTGGTGGATGGGTCAAACAACACAAGAGACCGGGGTTCATGTCCCTTTCTTGTCCCACGTGTTACCTAAACGTAATTCTTTTTTAACCCCGCCCACGATCTTTTCCTAACTTTAACTAAGCGCTTTTACCCTGCACATTGAAAAATTACGCCAAATCGGTCCTGATCCAGAGACGAGTGACTAAGCCCATTGAAAGATTACGCCAAAGGGGTACCCAGAGCGGCAAGTATTGCTGCGGATGGGATTACATTGCTATTAGCTCAAAGGCTTAGTCAGACACAGAGGAGAGGGGGGTGAAGGGAGGGATTACGTGATGACCAAATTAAAGAATTTGTTTAAAAAGTTTAAATATAAAACTAAAGAATTAAAGAATTAGTTCATAAAACTAAAGAATTAAAGAATAAGTTTAAGAAGTTTAAATATAAAACTAAAGAGTGAAAGAATAAGTTTAAGAAGTTTAAATATAAAACTAAAGAATTAGAGATTAAGTTTAAGAATTTTCTTTAGTCTAAAAATCACCAGAGCTCTCAGTGCAGACATCCGCTCCCGAGCTCTTCATCCGACAGAATGAGCTGGTGTTGTATGGTTTCCAGTTTGCTCCTCCAATTTGCAGATGACACCTTCTTTTTTTTCTCTCTCTCTCTCTCTCTCTCTCTCTCTCTCTCTCTCTCTGTGAATCTAACCTGATTTGTCTGGACTTAAATAGTGTTTTCAGTTTGGTGAAATGTTTTTTCATTCAACAGTTTTTTCCCTCATTTATTCCCTCTCATTTCAATGTAAAGTGAAACATAACAAGTAATTGTGTTGTTGACACTGTGCAGCTAACTAACTGTCTCTCCCAGTTAGGCCCATGTAATCTGATACCAACATTCCTCCCATCTCCTGCCAGCACACACTCTCCCCTCACAACAGTTTGTGAAGAAAGTGACGCTGTTTATAATGTACAGATCTTTTTTTAAATGATACCTTAGCTGAGGTCTACATACAAATATAAACACACACACACACACACACACACAGACACACACAAATACAGCCGGCCAGAAAAAAGCCATGAAGCAAAACCCTCCTTGCATCACTCAGTACAAAATGGTTTCCAGATTAGAGAAGCTGGTTTTACCTGCTGTTGAAAGTCTTTTAATCACATGCTATGTCACTCCATAAAGATAAACTTAACATTTTCATGAATGTATGTTTTAAATAATTATCGAATATAATAATTTGGTCATTAAATTATTAAAAAAGTAAAATGATAATACTGTACCTCTGGTATGATTTCTGTTTGTGTAAGCAAAGCCACCTCCCCGTTTTGTATCTTCATTGTACCCCACTCTTATGTCATTCTAGTAGAAGGAAGACCTTAGCAGTTGACCCTTCTTAAGTAAGTAAGTATGTAAGTAACTTTTATTTATATAGCACCTATCACAGATAATATCACAAAGTGCTTCACAAGCAACGAATATAACAATTTGAAAAACATCATACAAAACATAAAAAATGATAGCTCAGTCAACTGAAAGCTTGTCTGAATAGTAGTGTCTTCAGCTGTTTTTTAAAAGAAACAGTAGAATCGGCCACACACAGTGACAGGGGCAGGGCGTTCCACAATTTGGGAGCAACTGCCTGAAAAGAGCGGTCTCCCCGAGTTTTAAGGCTGGTTTTAGGAACCATTAGGAGATTTTGACCTGAGGAACGAAGAGTGCGGAAAGAAGAGTAAGGGGTCAACATGTCTCCGATATATTGGGGCGTCTGTCCATGTAGGGCTCTAAAAGTTAAAACTAAAATTTTGAAATCAATTCTGTATTTTACAGGAAGCCAGTGGAGAGTAAATAAAATCGGAGTAATGTGTGCCCTTCTGTTTGTTCCTGTTAAAAGCCTTGCTGCTGCATTTTGCACCAATTGGAGACGGCTCAGAGAAAATTTGTTAAAACAAGTAAAAAGGGAATTACAATAATCTAACCGTGAAGAAATAAAAGCATGAATGATCATCTCCATGGTAACTTTGGGCAGTATTGTTCTTGTCACTTGAAACATCATTCAGTGACTGGTGCCACACATCTGACTTAGCTTTTATACCTGTGCTTCAGAGACCTCTGATACGATTAGGTGGATAGGTTAGCAGTGGTGTACTACTTGGTCCTAGCCTGGATGCCAGCCGAACTTAGCCCCGCCCACAAAATTCGAGGTCGGGAAGTTCGGTCTGGAGTCGCTCCGTTGAGAAGAAATTATTGCCCGAACAGGATCTGTTCGGACCAATCAGATTGTCGGACAGATGATCAACAGTAACAGAATCAACCACGTCACCAAAGAACTCTTGGGTTGGATTTGTTGAGATGTGTAGATTCCACCATCGCGTCTGTTACAGAAGATATCGACAGCGCATTCATTTTAAAATCCTCAGCGGAGGAGCCTCAACAACTGCCAGAAAGCATGGTAGCGTTATATGGTGGAGAGAGATAGAGAGAGACTGAAGAGAGAGAGCGTTATATGGTGGAGAGAGATAGAGAGAGACTGAAGAGAGAGAGCGTTACATGGTGGAGAGACATAGAGAGAGACTGAAGAGAGAGAGCGTTATATGGTGGAGAGAGATAGAGAGAGACTGAAGAGAGAGAGCGTTACATGGTGGAGAGACATAGAGAGAGACTGAAGAGAGAGAGCGTTATATGGTGGAGAGAGATAGAGAGAGACTGAAGAGAGGGAGCGCCCAGCGGCGCTAGAACAAAGCCGTGAATCAGAGAAATAAAACGTGTTTTCGCCGATTCATCTCTAGAAATGCGACTGTAGCAAGCATGTCACTATCACTAACGTTATCCAGATTTATATTTACACGCAACAAATGATATATCCAGCTTCAAAAAGGTCTAAAAGTCGGAAGTTAGAACGAATGCATTGTGCAAAGAGTGGTTGCTATGGAGACGATACACAGTGTTGAGTTCTGTTGACAGCTGAGTTGAGTTCCGTTGCTCTGATTGGATGTAGGTCTATCCAATGAATACAGAGGCATTTTTTTTCCTGGTTCGGTTGGAACACGCCCCATAAGAGCGGTTTCAGACTCATATTCTGACTAGAATCTGAGTATGACCACTTCAGGCTAACTTGGTCCTGCTTCAGACACAAAATGCCCAAATAATCTTGTTACTAGCGGATTTCTGCCAACTCCATTAAAATGAGCTCTGCAATAGCCAATATTATTTATTCATCACTATTTCTAACTATTGCAGTGTAATAGTAAGTAATAAAGCAACACTGAATATGTGTATCAAATGATGACTTAAAGGGTAACTACCGTTCCCAATGCATTTGTGTCTAATAGACTGATGTGACCAAATATCTTTAAATTTGGTCCATTATTGAGCAAGATCGCAATGACGGGCCAATGCGAACCAAGCTGCAATATAACCTAATAGGGCAATTGTGCAGCCTTGCTTTTTGTCCACTAAAAGTGATTCAGGGAGTGTTGTTTCAGCGTAACGTTACGCTACAGAAATGATAGGCTCCTGTTATCTGAAAGTTTGTCAGTGCCATGGCTCAATATTTAAATGATTTTGACAATGTGGATGAGGTTGTTATAGTTCGATGACCACAAGTATTAATTTGAGCCAGAGTACAAGTTACGGACGGAGAGAAAGAGAGAGCGAGAGAGACCGGGCGGAGGAGACTGAAGCAGCGGCTGGAAGGCTGCAAGGCTTGGGATATTGGTAGTGCTCCCGTGGGTGCTGTGCCCCTATATGCCCAAAGAATACGTTGTCAGGAGTGGGACCTTTTTCTGCCAGATATCTGTGGTCTGGATGTGTCCAGTGATGTACCTCGGACACAACGCTGTGTCCCCACATCAGAGGATGTCCCTATCTAATCAACAGGGCTGTGAGACATGAGCAAATACCAACCATCTTTTAGATAACACGAAACTGTATTACAGCCTATTGACCGCACGAAACACTGCGCGCAGCCGCAGCTGCAGCCCCTCTCTCTCTCTCTCTCTCTTTCTCTCTCTCTCTCTCTCTCTCCCTCATCCACTCTTTATCCGTATACTGAATTCATAGCCTATACTCTGGCTCATATGAATACGAACCGCCATCCAATTATAACAACCTCATCCACATTGTCGAAATCATCTAAATATTGAGCCATTACATTGAAAATCTTTTAGATAAATGGAGCCTATGATTTTCTGTAGCCTACTGCGAAACAACAATCCCTGAACACCTTTTTCTAGACTTGCGTTCCACTCTCTACACCGCTATCTTCAGACAAAAAGTCACGTCCCGAGATCGATAATGTTGTCAGACACATTTAGAAACAATCGGAGCCTGTCGGTACCAAAAAATAGCAAGGCTGCACAATTGCCCTATTATCTTACATTGCAGATTGGTTCATGCCGGCCAATTTTAAAGATTTTTGGTCACATTGGTTCCATGTTGAAAAACACGGTAGTTACCCTTTAAGCTTCAAAGCAAAAGTTTATTTTCTTATACTTTGGATTCAGAGGAATAATTCCACATTGGGACACTTAATATAATTTATTTATTTATTTATTTGTTTATCTGGGACATTACCTAAAACATTATCACAACCAAATGTGAGCAACAAACACAGCACAACAAACAGTCTATTAAATTCTCAAAGAATAAAATCAAATAAAAACAGAATTTATATAAAAATTGTGTCGCTGAAGGACACCATGAATTGCATCCATTGCATAATATTAAATTAATTTGGGAAATTACACCACAGAACTGTGCAATTCAACTTATATTTTCATTGTGTGTAATCCACTAAACTTTAATAGCGTTATTCACAGTTCTGTGGACATTAGCAGTTGCAACATCCTTGGGTGACATTTGCCACTCATCTGACTTTATTTTCTTCAATTCAATTCAATTTTATTTATAGTATCAAATCATAACAAAAGTTATCTCGAGACACTTTACAGATAGAGTAGGTCTAGACCACACTCTTTAATTTCCAAAACCCCAACAATTACAGTAATTCCATCAAGAGCAAGCATTAGCAGTGGCTATCGCGACAGTGGCAAGGAAAAACTCCCTTTTAGGAAGAAACCTCGGCAGACCCAGACTCTTGGTAGGCGGTGTCTGACGGGCCGGTTGGGGGTGTGATGAACAGTGGCGATAATAGTCACATTAAAGGTCACAGTGACGTCGAAGGTTATCGTGGAAGTTCATGTCATAGCAGGGCACATCGTGTCATACTGAGTAGTGCAGTCCCCTATACCGGATCCAGACTACTCTGTGCATAGGAACATCACAGCAGGGCGTTGCGGGATGTAACGTGGCGCTGCAGAGCATGGGTGGATGCGGCGGATGCAGCAGGATGCAGCGGATGCAGCAGGATGCAGCAGGATGCAGCAGGATGCGGCCGGGATTTGCAGAGAATCACAGAGCATAGCTCTGCGAAGAAGAAACATAAGGACTCCGGGGAGTAAACTCCCCAGAGCTAGATTAGTAACAAGCAATTCTGGGACAGGATGCATACAGAAGTAACAAGTAGAGAAGAGAGAGCAGCTCAGTGTGTCATAGGAAGGAAACAGCATCCCCTGCAGTCTAGAATTGTAATAGCATAACTAACTACGAGGAGAAGCAGGTGGGCCGGGTTAGGTGGACGCTGCAACTCCTCACTCCCTAACTATAAGCTTTGTCAAAGAGGAGGGTTTTTAGTTTACTCTTGAATGTGGCGACGGTGTCTGCCCCTCGAACCCAGACTGGAAGCTGGTTCCACAGAAGCGGAGCCTGATAGCTGAAGGCCCTGGCCCCCAGTCTACTTCCAGAGACTCTAGGAACCACGAGTAGCCCCGCATTCCGGGAGCGCAGTGCCCTAGTGGGACAATAAGGTACTAAGAGCTCTTCTAGGTATGATGGTGCTTGACCATTTAGAGCTTTGTAAGTCAGGAGGAGGATTTTAAATTCGATCCTAGACTTCACAGGAAGCCAATGCAGAGAAGCTAATACAGGAGAAATATGATCTCTTCTCTTAGTTCTCGTCAGAACACGTGCTGCAGCATTCTGGATCAGCTGGAGAGCCTTAAGGGACTTATTTGGGCAACCTGATAATAAGGAATTGCAGTAATCTAGTCTGGAAGTAACGAATGCATGGACTAGTTTTTCAGCATCATTCTGAGACAGGATATTCCTGATTTTGGCAATGTTACGAAGATGGAAAAAGGCTATTCTTGAGGTTTGTTTTAAATGGGCGTTGAAGGATATATCCTGATCAAAAATAACTCCCAAATTTCTGACCGCAGTGCTGGAGGCCAGGGCAATACCATCCAGAGTAGCTATATCTTCGAAAACGAAGTTCGGCGCGTTGGTCCTATCACAATAACTTCCGTTTTGTCTGAGTTTAACATCAGGAAGTTGTGGGTCATCCAGGATTTTATATCCTCAACACACGTTTGAAGTCTTGCTAACTGACCACTTTCATCTGGCTTAATTGACAGATATAATTGGGTATCGTCTGCGTAGCAGTGATAATTAATTGAGTGTTTCCTAATAATATGTCCTAGAGGAAGCATATATAAGGAAAATAGAATTGGTCCAAGCACTGAGCCTTGAGGAACGCCATGGCTGACTTTGGCGTGCTTGGAGGGTTTATTGTTAATGTTAACAAATTGGGATCGCTCAGAGAAATAAGACTTAAACCATTTTAGTGCAGTTCCTTTAATTCCGACTAAGTGTTCTAATCTCTGTAACAGGATTGTATGATCAATAGTATCAAATGCAGCACTGAGATCTAGTAAAACAAGAATGGAGACAAGTCCTTTGTCTGCAGCTGTTAGAAGGTCGTTAGTAATTTTCACCAGTGCCATCTCTGTGCTATGATTCTTTCTAAATCCTGATTGAAAATCATCAAATAAACTGTTGCTATGTAGAAAATCACATAACTGTTAGCTTTTGTATCTGTTCAGAGACCTCTGATCAGGGGCAGGGCTAGAAGGGGGGCACGGGGTGGCACCCGCCCCCCCAAAATATGATTGCATGTACAGTTTAAAGTATACATTATTACATAAATATTAAATAAATATTAAATAAATACAGTTTGAAGCAGAAATAATCAAAAACCTAGTTTAGGCTACTTGTTCTATTCAAATAAATGAAATCCCTTTCCTTGTAAATGTCTCCTTGTATTCCTTTTATGAAAGAAAAACACAATATTTGATACATTTTCATAGCGCCCCTAAAATTCTTTATGCGCTTCTAAATTGTTCCACTTAGGAGCACATGTGCTCCTTGGGAAAAAAGTTAGCATTGAGCCCTGAATAGAACAACAAAAATGTAAATTACCATTACACTATCTATCTACTGATCTATCGATCTATCTATTTAGGCCAATTTACCATTTTAATGGAGTGGACAAAAATCCGCTAGTAACAAGATTATTTGGGCATTTTGTGTCTTAACAAGATTATTTGGGCATTTTGTGTCTGAAGCAGGACCAAGTAGGACACCACTGCTAACCTAACCACCTAATTGTATCAGAGGTCTCTGAAGCATAGGTATAAAAGCTAAGTCAGATGTGGGGCACCAGTCACCCAAGGATGTTGCAAGTGACAAGAAGGGTCAACTGCTAAGTTCTTCCTTCTACTATCAGAATGGCAGAAGAGTGGGGAAAACAGGCATTTGCTGCCAGGCGGTACAATGAAGATACAATACGGGGAAGTGTATGTAAGTAAATCTGTTTCATTGGATTTTGAAATTAACTAATTTTCACCTTTATTTTTCTAAGTTCATAAATTCAGAATCAAAATTTAAACGTAAAAAAATTCAATATACCAAATTCAGATGCAAAATACAATGTTTAAAATCCAGTGTTAACATCTGGGAACCCAAGGAAAAGCAATTGATTCTAACTGGGTTAGTTAGCTGCGCAGTGTCCACAACACAATTACTTGTTATGTTTGACTTTACATTGAAATGAGTGGGAATTAATGGGTGAAAAACAGTTGAATGAAAAAACATTTCACCAAACTGAAAACACTACATTTAAAGGTATAGTGCCTGTGTAGTTTCTGTTTCCCCCATGAGGAATTCTAAGTAATGACAACAAAACTGTCGGCGCATCCGCACGATACAAGCCTTCCGTGATCGCGCGCCGCCCCCCCTCCTCCACACAGTTGCAGGTAGCAAAAATGGAGAATTAAAAAAACATGATGGACTCTTCAGAAGAGGTCATTATCTTCACTCAAATTTCTGCGCGGGAAAGTCACCGGACGACACAATCTTCTGAACACAGCCATACTGAGAAATACAGAGAAGTTGTGTGGAGCTGATAGTCTTGATTAGCTTTGTAGCAACTCATTTGGCAATGGCTTGAATGTAACAGACGTCCATTAATATCAAAAAGTTACGCACTAAAGCTTTAAGTCGGGAGCAGGCGTCTGCACTGAGAGCTCTGGTGATTTTTAATTCCTAAACTTATTCTCAAATTCTTTAGTTTTATATTTAAACTTCTTAAACTTATTCTTTCATTCTTTAGTTTTATAATTAAACTTTTTTAACTAATTCTTTAATTTGGTCATTCTTTAATTATAAAGAATGACCTCTCACCTTTGACCTTTTGGTCATCAATCATCCTGCACATTCCTGAGTGAGACAATATCTTCTCTGCTGAGCTCCAGTGCAGTTCTGGCTAGTCCAAGTGTTCATACCAAAATGATTTATGTTAACATTGGGCTAAATGGGGTGTGAATCCAACATTTTCCCCAAAGCTCTGGCTCATTGGAAGATCTGTGTGTGAGACAGCTTTAGTCTGCAGATGGCCCAGGCTGATCAGGCTCCCAGACAGGTGGGTGAGCCCTCTCTTCTAATTGATATCCCCATTGTTCCTACTTGGTTAAGCATGCATCAGCAATCTCAGTAGGGAAAACTTACAATTAATGTGTTACAATTCACAAAGCATAAAAGCACCAGCAGTTCACGTCTTTGTGATGTACAGTATACTCAGCGGAGATAAAACTGACTGATTATATTCAACTTCTATCTCATCGGGCAACTAAATCTTTTGATAATCGTTCATCTTATGCATCAGTACTTTCTCCTTTGTTTTTTTGTCCTAAGAATAAGTAATTATATAAATAAGCATTGCTAGGAATCTTAAGCTTTGAACTAGAAATTCAGGAAGTACACCCATCCACCATCCTGACTTACACTACCTTGCTTGCAACATTTTTCTTTCATTTCTATATAAAACCACTGCCTTTCTTATCATGTTTCTAATGTATTTCTCTTGCTTTTCATGTACTGTGTATTAGTCTACATTTTAAGATATTGTGCTTATGTCACAAAATATCAAAGACTAAGATTTCCAAAGACATATCGGTTACATAATTCTTGATGCAGGTAAGCAGTACAAAAGACTTGTTTTTTAAAGAGTTAGAGCACAGTGTACATAATTCATAGTACTATTCATATGTCTCCCTTTCCATGGCAGCATTAGGAAATCATATGTATACTGCTGTGATACTTACAATATTCACTAGTGCTACTGTTTATGGTTAAAGAGCATGTCATTCCTCATACATACGTCAGTCAAATTAAAGGACAAATCTGGCTCAAAATGAACCGAAGGGTTAATAACACGTGTACCAAGTCGACCGTTCTCTGGGATATGTTTTCATTAGTGGTATAGAAATAGCAATTTCTTTTTACTAGCTTTATTAGCTAATTAGCAGTTTGCGATAAAACTGGTCACATTCGATTAGCATGAAAACAAATCCCAGAGAAGGTTGAACTCTGTTATTAACCCCTAGGTTCATTTTACACCAGATTTGTCCTTTAAATTGTTTGGTAAGCATCCATATAGTGGCACATCATTTATTAAGCATGCAAAATCTCAAATGTTTATTTCATGTGAAATCGGATGTGTTGTTCGTTCATCATAGCACCCTCAGAATGTACGAAATGCGGACCAGTTGAGATTGCAGAGCAGAGTGCATCTCTGAAGGGCTAGGAGACCATTTCGCCCGGTTCAGCTGGCAGCCCACAAATTATTCAGAGATGGATGCAGAGGCACATTCACGTTGGTGTCACGGAGAGTTCACAACCTAGCTGCTCTCTGGAGGCTGACTTTGAAACCCCGCAGATAGCCAGAGGAGCTATTGACACCTGCTTATTTTGAATTTGACTGTGTGGATGTACATTGGACAATATGCGGTCTTCAGCAGTATTTGCTTTCTATTACTTTTCTTTCAGACATAAATGAGTTGTGGTATTCTTTTAAAGGGACAGATATGCTTTTGCACTGTCAAATAGAACTTTAAGTTATATTCCTTAAGAGTTTCATGAAATCAAACCCCAATTTTAACACTGGTTTGTTTTTTTCAATACATTTTGTAATTACTTCTATAGTAGCATATTTCATTGTTAGTGGCATGATTCAAACACACAAGAAATTCACAGGCAACAATACATGCATGTTATCCAGCATCACTGTTTGTAATTGTATCTTATTGACAACCCTTTACTGGTCACTCTCTTACCGTTATATCAGAGCTGAATGAAGTTACTGCTTAAGCACACCAAACATTTCTTTTCTCCATCTGGGTAAACAACTGGACCCTGAGACATGCCCTGTTGACATTAAAGCAGTGTTAAGATAAGTCGTTTTCACATATGAACTGACAAATCAGGTGCAGACTTGACCGAAGTTGAAAAATCAAGGGAACACAAAAATCATTAGGATTTATTGACTGGGAATAATGAATGATTGTACTAAATTATGTGCCAATCCATGTGGGAGATGTCAAAATATTTTAGAACATTTACTGTATAAGTGAAAACTTTGACCTAGATACATTGGTGAAAAAAAAAAATGTCATGGTGATATTTCAATCAGGAGAGACTTCGTTTGCAGATATGCAAAGATATTTATTGGACAACTGTATGATATTGAATGTACAAAGTCTTTAGGAGATTGGACTCTATCGAATTAATAATCTTCTTAAAGGGGTAGGGAATGGGAACATAACCCCCCGATGGAGTCCAGACACTGGTGGCGGTGGCGGCGAAGAGACCAGAGACCAGACCGAAGAGGCAACGGAGCGGTCAGCCGGGAGAAACACAACGACCGGAGGCGGCAGGGGAGGAGGAGGGTCGAGCGCTTTGCCTGAAACGACAGCTGACAGCCCAAGGAGAGAACAGATTTAAAGCAGAGTTGTAAGGTTGTGATAGGCCCTTGAATCTCGTGGCCAAGTCTGATTGGTTTAACTGACAGCGTCACTTCTTGAACAGCTGATTTGATTTAAGAATGAGTAGTGATTGGGTTAATGACGTCTTTCTGAAAGAATTTGCGCTGAGCTTCATTAGAGGAAAAGTCAGAAGATCAACAAAGTCGCTAGAGCTGTTTTCTCATATGAACTAGGACAATGTCCGACGAATCAGGTGCAGACATTGTCTGAAGTTGCCCTTTCTCACATGTAGCACACAACAGGAGATTGCGCGCAGGACATGACGCCGATAACACCACGGCCACGTAGCTGATTCGTTATTTGGTCATAAACAACCGAGTCTCTGGCTGAATTTGTTTGGCAATTTCTGCGTTGGCAGAACAGAAGTTCCCGAATCTCGTCGTCTCTCCAGTTCGACATTTTCGTTGCCGTCTTCATGTAAATTACCCTTTTTCTTCACCCTCGGCAGTGGTGTAGTCTAAGTGATACGCAGGTATACGCCGTAAACCCACTAGAAAGGGTCAAGGATTTCCACATACCCACTTACGAAAGCACAAGGATACGTAACAACGATTGTTTTGTGACAGAACGTTCACACTTTTGTTCATAAATTCACCGACTGTGTTGCGAGTCATATAGGAACAACAACAAAGTTGCTTGGCGTTCGTTCTCTGCGCAAATTTGAAAATTAACCAACGTGAATCACTAAAGGAGATATATGAAACGAAAGCAAATTTAAATTGAGGCTATACTGCCGCTTCGAGTGACACTACGCAGACGTTAACGTTACAGAAACTACAGGAAATGAGGCTGATGCTAAAAGTGGTAACGTTACAAAAAAAACGCATGGGGTTGTCGCTCTGTGACACGTCGCTCTGGGACGGGCTAGTATGAAGCTGGGAGGGAAAAATCACAGTATACTCACTACAAAAACTAGACTACACCACTGACCATGGGATGTTTGTGATCTTCCAGTTTCGCTCATGCCGCATGATAGAAACGTCATCAACACGCCCATTCGCCTGCTGTGAATTCTCCGGACAGTGAGCTGCTCTATTCACACATGGGCTCAATCGGACATTACACAGACTTTGTACTAGGGAGCTGGCAGGGTCATTTCTGTTTAATATCTGATCCAACGGATTTGGACATTTGGGTTCTCACATACATCTCCGTCGGGTAATGTCTAGATAATTTAAGGTTTGCAGTTCTTGTGTGTAAGGGGCTGATAAGTTTCTATCTTGATTCGACCTTGTGAATTCATTGTTAGAACGTGAAGCTGTGGATGTAGAATTTACATGTTGCTCCATATATTGATCGAACCCTCCACCAGGAGAGGAGGCTCCAACCAGGTTCTGCTTCAGGCAGAAGCCAAATGGATTTTCGATCACGGCACCCAAAACAACAGGCAGACTGAATAAGGAACTTGATCCGTCTTGTTTTTGTGCTTTCTTGCAACTTTTGATGATTTGATCAATGATTTGAAATAATGGAAATAATTCTCAATATTTTAGAATATTATGTTATTTTACACAAATAATATTTTCACGTGGTCTTTCCCAGTTCAGCTTATGCTACTTTCCCACTTTTTTCTTTTTTTCATCATATTCCTAGGTTCCATTTTCCTCGCCCCTGCATTGTGCCTGAAGAAGAGCACTGAGCTTAAAACGTGTTGCCACCCCATCTGCATATATTGCTACATGTCCTTCAATGTCCTGCTTCATATTCGGTGTGCTTTTATGTGGCTGCATGAATATATGTTTCCTTTAATTTTTTTTTTAAAGGAAGAGTAATAATTGGCATAAGCAAGGGCTTTCTGTAGTCTTTACGTTGTTCCACCTGGGCCTCATTGACTGCATTTGACACATGCACAATATTGTCAACATAATAACAGAGTTTAACTAACATAAAAAAAAAAATAATAATAATAATAATAATAATAATACTAAATAACTTAATTGTCCAATTCCTCCTCTTCAAGTCGATGAGTGACAACCCACACAGTGCTTTAATCAACGAAAATGAATAGCTCTAAATGAATGAAGGTTTGAGCAGGCACTAATTATTTTCTGTAACTTTATTACTGTTGGTCTTTGATAAGTTCCCCCTCAATTAATGAGTTGATGAGCTCAGGCAAGTTTTTTTTCATCAAGGTTTTTATGGAACCCAGTGACTCAGCCGACTACAGTATAGTATGGATTTTTAGGGCTGATTAGTTTGATTAGTTGTTTGGTTTATAAAATGTCAGAAAATGGTGAAAAATGTGGATCAGTGTTTCCTAAAGCCCAAGAAGACGTCCTCAAATGTCTTGTTTTGTCCACAACTCAAGGATATTCAGTTTACTGTCACAGAGGAGTCAAGAAACTAGAAAATATTCACATTTAAGAAGCTGGAGTCAGATAATCTTTTTTTCATTAAAAAATGTATTTATTTGTTAGCAAAATAGTTTATTTAATATAGTAGTTCATTTAATAGTTAACAACTAATTGATTAATCTTTGCAGCTCTAATACATTTTTTTAAATATGGATTGCATGTCATGTTTTCTGTAAGTGTGAAAAAATGCATGAGCACAAGAAGAAAGAAAGAAAGAAGCTGAAAAACAGTTGACTGATTAAGCTTTTTGAATCCAATTTTAGTAACGAGCGCATGGTTGACTGAGTTGAGTCAACAGCACTTGTAGTTACACAACAGGGCCGCACTTCAGATTGTTTGGATTTGTTTTTTAGTTGAGGGAACAACCACTCTCCAATCAAGTGGATTATAATCTGTGGGAGTTGGTTTCATGGAAATGAGATCTACATGACAATCAGATTCTCAGCAGGCCCGAATCAACTGCACAGCTCTAGTCAGCCTATAAACTTGATTTAAATGCATTTCTAACAGCAACAAACAAGTAAAGACGAATTGCACCTTTATGAATGAATTGAGTCTAATGAACTGCATTACTTGAGTTATTGTGATGAATGTGTTCACAGTTTGTTAGTATGCAAAACATGCTCGGTGCATCTTTTCCTCTTTGCAATCAAGTCAGCAGCCTTGAATATCACTCGACAACATGTGGCCCTGGCAGATCCATTAGTCTCTACAGATGCGATAACTGAATGAATGACACATGTGAATTGATATGGCTCCATAGGAGTACATCCAGTTGTGCATGTAGACATGCTGGTTCAGACCTTGGCTACTGTTTTATATTATATGGTGATCAGTATGGCTGGGTCAAAATAATCAGTACTTTGTTTGAGTGATCTGATATCAATAAAAAAAATAAAATGGAATTGATATTTTAATATGTTAATAATGTCCTAAAGTCCTATTCAGTTAAAAGTACTTTAAACTAAGTTTTTTGGGGGGTCAATTCTCAATGTAAACATTAACCTGGTGCATTATAAAACATGTTTGCTTCTTTCCTTGTACAATTTACAGCATACATCCTCTGAAAATCCCATTTATATCAAAGCAAAATTGGTATTGTAACTGAAATTTCCCTAGCCTAATTGATATTGACTCAAATCTGAAATGTGATTGAATCAGGACCTTGTGAATCGGAATGGAATTGATTCCGGAATCATTGTCTATACCCAGCCCTAGTGAGCAGGTGACTTTATGCACATCATGCATTTGAATACAGGTATGAAGTAAAATATGATGTACTGGATATGGTGACTGCCAACCTTTGAGTTTATGCATCAATTAGTATGCAAATATGAAACAAATATTGCTTTATCCATGGATACTTACTCAGAAACCTTGGTTGCATGAATGGATTTTGAGAAAATGGATTCCTTGGCGCAGACATGTTTGGTCGTTTTGCATGTCTTTGTAGTTGTTTTCATCTCTTTGTAGCCTTTTCCATCTCTTTGTAGTCATTTTGTGCCTCTTTGTAGTTGTTTGTGTCCCTGCAGTCGGGTTGAGCCCCCTTTAGGCCCCATTCAGTTCTCCACTCATGCTCGGTTGGTAGACGAAGGGCTGGGGAATTATATAGCACCTCTCAAAGTCATTCAAGAAGCATCCCCTCTATACCCACAATCAGGGTTTTCAGACCTACACTCACCCTTGATTAAGAGAGCATTCACACACAGTACGTTTTAGATTTTTTTATGCTGACTCTTTTATGCATAAAGTCTCAAAACTCTTTCAAGAAAGCTGTGTGGTGCCATGTCTTTTATAGGGTGAGAAAAAAGCTGATCAAACCACTGGAAATGATCTAGATTGCAAGCTTTTGTATATATAATAAATGGATTGGAGTCTTAAGTTGTACCAACACAGGATGAGGTCAATTATGTGTCATGCTTAGAGTTGAATTGGATTTGTTATGAATCCTCCTGCTGAGATGACATGTAACCAAAACTCTGCCAACAAGCTAATTTTGAGACATTTTGTTTGAAATCCCTGCGGTTTTAGTTGTAATTAGGCAGTGTGAGCCTTTCAAAACGAAACGCAACAATGGGACAAAGTGTTTCACAACCTTACATTACACTGACAGATAAACTCAGCCTGATACTCTGCTCATCCGTCTGAACAATAAACCTACAGGGTGTCTGTCCCTTCTGGCCCAAAATGACTCACTCAACAGTTCACGCGTGACACATAGATGTGAAGCCTGTTGTAAATGACCTCTGATATGCTGCCAACTGGATCTACTTATGCAGGTCAACAGAATAGAATTATTTTGTACTCTTCAACCTTTTAACAATATAACACCTGCATCTGTATGCAAAATATAACATAATTTCATAATCGTATGACATCATATAATGGATACAACGTAACTGTTTGATTATGAAATCCACAAACATTCACACACTCGTGCAAAAAAATACATTTAAGGAGAAAACATAGTAATCTTCAAGAGAGAAAAATAAATGTACCTGAAAGAATAAAAATGAAAACCACAAACAAGAAAATGCACTTTAACAGTTTTATTTACAAGATACTGTACCAATGGATGAGACCAAATGTGAAAATACTCAAGCTAGCATGACCCAAATGTGAATGACCATATCTTTTTTTAGCAATGCTAGCGGAGTGGCTCTAGGGATGGCAAAACTTGTCATGAAATGATTTCAGAATCATGATCAGAGAATGATTCCTAGTGACTTTGGTTTTCCTCTAATGCCACCATTAAATTGGCATTTCTTTTGGGTCTTTTTTTTTAAAGACAGTTCACGAATTTCTAATGTATCTAGCACCACCATAAGTTTTCACTTACGCAGTAAAATAGTTCAACATACCAGATGGATTGACACACATTTTTGTACAATCATTTCTTGTTTCCAGACATTTAACCTTCATGATTTTTGTGTTCCCCTTTTCCTCTAGCGCCAACATAAAGTTGGCATTTCAGTTTGTCCAGTACTTTGACTTTGGTTTTAATACCTTTAAAAAAAACTAAAGGCATTACTATCAGCCTCAGCTGTACTTGTGTTTAGTGCTATTCAGCATAGGTTAGCATTTTAACATGTTTGACTAAAGGCCTTTTAACACTGGGTAAGAAATAAAAACAATACGGAATATACGTTAACATTTTTTGGCATTCAAACCTTACACACCAAGGCAACACAAATATTTGTGTTCCGTGCATGCCACCTAAAATTTAAGTTTCGCACCTATGAGACTAAATGGATCAATTAATCAACATCCATATAGGTGACAGTATGAACAGAATTATGGCATTGACATCCGAAAAACCCATTGATGGCGTGAGAAAAAGTCATTTTATTGGTTGACCTGTTCTTATCGGCATCCTAAATTTGCAGAAATCGAAAGTGCTGCAGAAAAAAACCCTGCACAAAGAAATACGAAAGTTTCCGGTTCCATGAATGATAGATGGGTTTGAATCACAACTTAAAGTGCGATTTCTTTGCACAAATTCAGGTTTGGTCTAAAAAGACCTTAGGATGGTGAACATTATTCCTCCTAAGCATCAGCATGTAAGCATTTATTGAGTGTGTTTACATGTACACTAATATTCCACTATTATTCCGAATATGACAATATTTTGAATTTCATAAAGGTCATTTAAACAGCATATTCCATTTGGATATTCCGAATAAGGCCTTTTTCCGAATTTAGCATTTTCCGATTAAGACGTGGGATATGCCGGTATATATTCAGGTTTTATAAGCATTCTTTAGACATGTATACAGTGCATTCAGAATATGAGTCTCAATTGTGGTTTTTACCGCAGTTTACTGCAGACTTGGATATCAACAGGTTTTTGGATATGCGCAAACATCGCGACCTCTTCAAGAAGCTGGTTGAAGGAATGAAAGAGGGACGCTGCGTTCGCACGGTCCAAGTCCGCCACTGGTGGGAAACATTGAAAAAATACTGTTTTGTACATCTGCATGTAAAAGGGAATATTAGTGGAATATTCACTTTCATTAGCCATGTAAACAGCTTAGTCGGAATATCGTCTTTTTCGGAATAAGGGCAAAAACTGGAATATTGTATGCATGTAAACGTAGTCGCTGTGAGCATATTACTATGTTGACGTTATCATTTAACCTCAAAGCATCATTGTGCCTAAGTACAGCCTCACATGCTGCTGCTGTAGACTCATATTCTTGTTTTTAATCTCAATTTATCCTTATAAACTTGAGTATCATTTCATATTTAGTGTCTTTCTGTTCGTACAGTGCTATTTGATCTCCACCGCTAGAACGTAGGGTCCCTAACAAGTGCACTCTGCACACAGACAGGCTGTAACTCCCTTAGGCTCCGCCGCCATCACTGTGTCTAAAATATGCTACGCTGCATAAAAAAAAGTCAGGGAAAAGAAACAAAACAAAAACAGAATCTTCCAGCGAATAAAAAGCTATCACACTCAGTACTTTTTGCCTTGCCGCAGGATACAAACAACTTCAAAGATCTGTCAGAGACAAAAATTTTGAAAAAAAAAACACATTTTCCCCTAAAAGTACTACCCTAATGTTGCTCCTTTTCTGCTGCTTTTTATATCCAGGGATGAGGGCAGAGCTATTATGTTTGGTGATTACTCCACGGCCATGATTATAAAAGTGATCAGAGTTAGTCTGGGCAGCTTCCAGCAACACCATGATAACAACTTGACTGTAAAAAACAAGAAAGAAAGAGAAAAGTAGACACTCTGCTGCTGTAGGCCTACTATCAATACAAAATCATTACCCTGGCTATCCTTGCCTTCCAGCAGCCAGAATAATTAGGATGTTGCATGCATATTATAATACAAATCCTTCAAAGTCCTGTGTGCATTTATTTGCATTATGTGCTGTGCATTGTGTTTTTAAATTATGGAGCAGAGAGTGAATTATAAGCCCAGTGAAATGAGTGATAAATGTACAAGGAGTCCATTTGCAAGAACCCTGTACTCTCCCATAATCACAACTTTATTTAATCCACTGTGAGCCATCAACACAGTTGTTTGCGGAGCCTTAAAAGCATACATATATGCAAACACAGCATATCCAGAAAAAAAGCCTTTACATGCCATTAAGTATTTAGATGCTCCGCATTGAAAAGTTGCAGGCTATGTAAACACACACACAGATATAAATGTATACTCTCCTATGAATATTTGTTCGACCAATGTCATTTTGATTCCCATTCCCTGCATTAAATGAAAAGTCTCTTGTACTTATGGGCTGTACCCACCCGCCTGCCAACTCTCTCTTCATCTGTGCCATTTCTCATCCGCAGGAGCTGACATCATCATCACCATTATTAATGCAGCAAGGTTACAGCGGCCTAAAGACACAAACTTCAAACCAGCTTCAAATCAAAGGAAAACTACACTACTACTGTCATCAGTATCACAATGTGACATTGTACAGTATTAGCTCTCTATAGTGATCTTCCCCTTTTAAAAAACAGATTCTTGGTGTTTGTCTTATCCTGTAAAGATAAAACCGTTTTTACTGTTTCCTGCGGTGAGCCAGAATGAAAATCTGCGGAATTTAGCGGACTGTTTTTCTGCTTGGGGGTGGAGATGTGTTAACATTCTGAGTTGTATTATACATTTTTAAAAACTATTTTCAAAATCTGCGGATAATCTGCAGAAAGATTCCGTGTGGCCCTGGATATCACATATTTCAGGATTGACTTATTTATTATCAACTTGCTGATTGTATACTGTCACTTGTAAGGGGATTCTTCACTTGTAAGGGGATTATTTCCTGATTGCAATGATAGCCTTATAAATGTAATCATGTAATGAAACAAATCCGAGCATTAAGGCCTGGTTGACTTTAAAGAAGGATGTGTCCTGCCCTACTCGGTGCTTGGCAACAATGGGAAAACTGACGAAAAATATCATAGGCTCTGTAGGGAATGTCTCTTCTGCAAAGCTCTTAAATTAGTTAATTGGCAATTAGCTCATAAGAAACCATAGTCTGGAGAAAGCAGAGAAGATCTAGTGCTAATGAGCATCTATTACTTATTTAAAGATGGCTCTGAAATGCCCTTGCAGCTTGTTTTTGTATCAAATTGTTGCACTTAAATACTAAGATTAGGCCTCTGTGCATGTTTTATTTGTATAGCTTTTAAATCAGTTTCATTGTCAGCTAAGTACTACTACAATACAAACATATGTATTTTTTAGTTCTGTATTATTTTTGTTGTACTATTCCCAAAACCGAGATGTGTTTTTAACACGCTTCTTCTCCCCCCTCCTCCTTTGATTGACCTACTTTTCAGGATGCTAATAAGTCAGCAGGGAGACGTTTGGTGAAGCCCTGTCGGATTTGCTCACCGTGGGCCTACTTCACACTCCTGTCAGCCTCTTTATTGTTGATGAAGTCTCTTTTTTTTTCAAGCTGGATGAGTCTGGATGAGGGAGGTGTCACACCGTAGCTGCCATCTACTCTTTCTTTTTGGAAGCCCATAAATGTAGGAGGGGGGGGAAAAAAAGAGAGGAAGGGAGAAAAGGGGGAAGAAGGGGGAAAAAAAAATTTTTTAAAAAAATTGACTTTAAAGTCAGAATTCTGACTTTAAACAGCCTTGAAACTGTGAATAATGTTGTTTTTTTTCTCGGAATTGTGACTTTAAACTCTGAACTCAAATTAATTTTTTACATGTGGCCCTGATCCTCTTCTGTGTGTATGTTATTAAAAAGGAAAGGAAAATGCTTTTCGTGGTGGTAAGTTTCAGGGACTTGTGGAACATTGTTCCAGACTTCCAGATTTAATCGTTCTCAATCAGGATAGGTATTTGATCGAAAAAATTCAACAGGGAAGCCATGCACCTCAGTGACTATGAAATAGTGTTTCTAAAAATACCGCCCACATATCACACACTCTGCTCGTGTGGAGAGGCTCTGGGGCGAGAATGAGCGAGATATGTGGTCATCTGATTGCGCAGCCAGCCGTTGTGAGGGAAGTTCATGCTCATCTGATAGGGGTCTGAAACCTGCTCAGAGGTTTGCTCTCTAACCGGCACCAGACCAAGAGCAGGATAATGAACTCCAGCCGCCAGGCCACATTTCATATTACAGTGAAATAATACACTCCTACACAGTAAAAGCTCTAATGGAAAAAAAAACTTTTATATTTCAAACACCTTGCTTGAATTGACAATATGGAAATCTATTAGTATAATCAAATGCAAAGTAATGTTTTTTCTCAGGAGTTTAAATATGTCACTATTTAAGGAGGTTATGTTCTGCATCTGTGATGAGCTTATTTACAAAGCATATCTGAATCATTATGTCCGTGCGTAAACCACATGGCAAGTACAGGCGGCATATAATCAGAGCGCGCTTCACACAGTGGCAGGTGTTACATTGTCAGCTGTAAATGTGTGAACAAAGGCACAATTATAACTTTCCCACATCACCTGCTCCAAATTAGCTCGGCGGATCCTCGGATTCAGCTAGCGCTGAACACAGAGACGAACCGACGGCTTGGAAATGC